>NC_137617.1:32058532-32283532 GCF_963280865.1 Gymnoscopelus braueri | reverse complement strand
TTTTACCAAAAAAATCTAATTTTCTAATTTTCTTTCTTGCATACACGATCAAGCATTGTGTCGAGCTTCACTGCAACTAGATTCCAAGGCTGTACAGTAATAAGAACTTGATATGAAAAATATAAGTGTAATGGTTGATCATTATATCCCTAGTCAGACTTTTTAGACATCAAATTGGTGTGCCAAAACAATATAGATGTTCAATTAATTAGCTCAAAACCCAGTTTAAACTGGCTTCCAATTTCCATTCAGTTCTTCATAGATACCATAAGATGGCGCCAGACACTGACTATACATTTGACAAACATGAGCTCTACAACCATTCGCCTCCAATGTTATGAACAGTTTAGAAATACTCCAATCAATCAATCAATCAATCACTTACTTATAAGGCATTATGCCTTAATTTCGATTTTCGAATTTCAAGTATGACATTTTTATTGATTAAGTGTAATGGTATTGCATAATCGGAGGGGCCTGCATTACCAGTGGGCATGGGCCTAGTTAATGCACTACACACAATAATAAGAATAGTACTGGACAGTGAAGATAACAGCAACAGGGCATTGTAGATTTGGGGGTATATACGCATTTTTTAACCCAAAGACACTTTACATGGGGGGGAGGAGAAAACCAAAGAAACTTTAATCATCAAGTACACTATGTACATCTGTGAAAGTATAGACAAAATCGTTATAGGGTTATAACGATTTTGTCTTTTACTTTGTTTATTTTCCCCATATTTATTTTATTTTGTATTAACATCTGTGTCTGTGTTCAGGGCTCTGAGAGATACCGGGGAAAGCTCTTCCTCAGCCTTGAGCCTCGGGCTGTGAGACACCTCAAGCGCTTACCATCGCACATCATCATGAACTGTCTGCTCTGTTACAATCCTACCCAAACACCTACTTGTGGTATGCGTCCTGCAGATCGGTCCAGGGGTTTGTGGGTTTAGCCGTGGATGGAGATGTGCCGAGCTGTTCATCTTCCCATGTGATGTGCCGAGCTGTACTTCATCATCCCAATCCTTTCGAACTGGACCAATGACATCTGTACCATGGTCTTCTCAACCCTCATATACTGTAAGTCTGTAAGGATCCAAAAGTGGGTCACGAGACCAATATTGTGTATTAATATTAATGTATTGGTTCTCGGCTTCAGTCAGATCAATTAAGGTCCTTGAAACCAGCTGAGAACCAGTGGCTTACAGTGCATTGCTCATACATTACAAATTACAAATGAGTGCAATAGCTACTGAATAAAGGCCTCCGTTCTCTCACAGTGTAGACTAGAGATTAGTCCACACAGGACTAGTGAGAGGGGATTACCATGATACCAAAAAGGGCTATGCTTTCATTGAAAGATAAACCCATACCAAATCTCCCATAAGCTCATATTTGCTATGGTTAGGGGTGGTTTAAATACAGGGACTTTTTTGACATGTTGCCCATGTTATTTGTACGGCGTGGCTCTGTAGGTGGTGAGCAATCTACACTACAGTATAAGAGGGTCGATCTGTGTGTCTAAAGTTAATCTCGCAAACCTTTGGACCAATCAGTGCCAAATGTACACTGCCAGTTGTAGGCCAGTAGTTTTATATACTTTGAATGTTATAACTTTCATTTTATAATAGGAGTTAATGGGGCTCGGATAGGGTCAGAAACTTTCCCAGATAAAGAGTCATACGTCAAAGATGTCAGCTGATGTCAAAGGCACATGAAGTCCGAGATTCACATTGGAGCCAAGTTTTTTTTTACCTGTGTCGAAGGTTACCTCTCATTTAAAATGAGAGGTATTTATCTAGAATCATTAATGATTAAGCAAAATTACAACTTACATTTTTTAAATGATATAAGGAAGCAATTGGTATTAGAATTCAGAGTGTTAGTTTTAAACAGTTTTATGTGCCTTTCTATGATATCAGAATTATTCAGATCATGTTGTCAAGTTGTCAATCACAGAAACGCAAATTGACTTATATATTATGCAAAACAAACAAATAACCAAGAAAAAAACTAAACTAAATCTCCACCCATAAGGCATTCCAAGCAGGCTAATACAAAGACATACTGTATTACTTTTTTGGGGGGAAATACTGTTAGACTCAGGTCTATGATGGGCTAAGTACATCTCTTAATGCATTCTCTACACCAGTGAATAGAGGTGCTTCTGAGTTCATGATCGGCACCTCTAGTATTTATGCAGTCTCTCTAAGCCAGTGAACAGAGAGCTGCCTGGGCCTGAGGTTATGAGATAAGGGGACACACTGAATGATGGACAACACTTCTCTGTCATTCCTCAAAACACAGGACAAAGTTTTCTTTTCCCTTTTTTACAGTACAAAGTTTTCAAGGCACAAAAGACAACTCCAGAAGCAAACAAAAATTGTACAGAAATAGTTTCAACAAACAAATGTATAGCGGAGAGTTGATCAGTAATGTGATCACTTATTAAACTATCTACAATTTGCATTCTTATCGTAACATTAATTTAGCAATTAAAGCACAGCACAACAAGGTAATAAGACCAACCGCGAGTAGATTTAAGCGCCAGTCTTGGAATGAAATTGAGAGGCTGTGCACACGTTATCAATATTATCCAAATAACAGCATGTGTGCATGTTGTACTTGACTCAATTCTGCTTTTATACATAAAAAAACATGCAGTTCTCAGAACATGTAGATTACAAATGGTTGGCTGCAAAAAATAAAATGTACTATATACACTGACACCATAAACGGCGCAAGTCCACTTTTACACTCTCAGTGTTAAATTCACACTCTGGATTTTAGTGTGCACCTCTGTCCATATAGTGTTGGAGAACTTCAAGGAGCCGTGGGAGGTGGAGGTTGTATAGCTGGTCACAGACACGTGCAGCAGAGGAAGCTGACTCTGGGATGGGCAGGGTACATGAGGGAGATAGAATCTCTCTCTCTCCTCTCTTGCCAGCCGCTCGCATGCTGATGCAACCTTGGCAACTGAGGTGAGAAGAAAAGTCAAAGTGAGGAGAGACGGGAATTCAAAGGAGATGCACAGCAGCCAAAGAGCACCTGTCTCGCTGACCTATTTCTACCGTCAATGCCACGCGCTAGTTCTACACCGCTGCTCTCTCTGGCTTGACCGAGCGAGACCGTTTTCTCTGTAAGGTGTCTTGGAAGTTTCCCGGCTTTCAAGAGACAGCAGGCAGTCCGTCCTCGTGACTTATTTTTATGTGACTGCAGAAAATCAACTCGTATGAAAGATAGTGAAAGGAAGAAGACTACAGCAGTTCTTACCATGATAAGCTGCCTCTCTTTACTCTGCGGCTCCATCGCGGGCCTAGATCCTCACAATCATAATATCCGCATCAGAACGCAGCCTGGAGGAAAGAATGACAAAAACATATATGCTGTAAATGCAATACTTTTTTTTGACATTTTGGATTTTTTTTGGAAAAACATTTCACACAACACTGATGATACGTCCCAGGTGCATCCATGTGATGTTTTTTCGTTATAGTTATTCTATTTATAGTGGCTCATAGGAATTTATAGACTACGTGACAACCAGGAATAGATTGGTGACCACCGGAGAGACGGGTGACAGCCGGAATGTAGACGGCATCCGGGAGCAGTTTGGGTTGGCGCCCCAGTCTGTGTCTTCCGTGAGGAAGAAGCCCAACAAATCCACGGTGAGGCCTTTAGGAGGACCATTCAAGCAAGACGCAAAGGGAGCCTGCAGTACCACCACGGGCCAAGACACCATCACACCAGAATGAAATGTTTGGAGCGGGGGAGTCTGGTGCAATGCTCAGGTCCTGGACCTGGTGAGACGGAGGAGGAGCCCGGCCAGGAGGCCATCCACAGAGCCTAGCCCCTCCACGTGCCAGAGCCTCCGCTCTCCCCCATTCCTGGCAGCGTATTGAGTGGCCCTGTCTTTCCCTATTTAGGACTGACCGTGGGTAGCTATCTGGGACGTAAGTCGGGGCTTGATCAACCCTGGCTGGGTCACCTGGGCGAGGGTGTATGTTGCGAGACCCGAAACATCCTATGACCCCAGGCTACAACACTGATGATACGTCCCAGGTGCATCCATGTGATGTTTTTTCGTTAAAGGGGTTAAGTCTGTCCTCGAGTTTTATAAATATTTAACCAATGAAATGTATTAAGAGCTTGTGATTACATTGGAATTTTTTTGTCCATTTCCTGAAAATGTAAGGGTTTGGACATGGTTTCTGCCCGACACCAATGATATACTGTTCTGTATACATATAGATTATCACCCAGGCATTCGCCATTGCTTGAGCTTATCCAACACGAGGGCAGGCATATGAACCCAAGCCGTTAGCTTAGGCGAGGGCAGATGGAGCTGTATCCGACACCGGAGAATGAAGGCAGCAATGAATGGCAATTTGTTTATTACACACCCATATTCAATCACGAAAAAAGACACTTGAAGTTGATAGGTTAACATTAATGTCATTTAAAACATTAGGTAATTTAAGGTAGTCAAAGAAACAGTGCCCTCAATACCCTCATACCTGTTGAACTACTTCTCCAAAGTGAGCGACACCCACAGCCACAACACTAGAGGGAGCGACCATGATCTGGTACAACCCAAATTCAGAACAAACATGGGAAATGCCCCGACACCATCCATTAACCCATTTAGACCTGTCGTAACCTATACGTTGCTATAACAACACTCCCTGCTGACAGGTGCCGCCCCAGCCCGTAGGATTACGTGCAGTGCCAATTATCACCATCTCCGCCCGGCTTCCCTCCCCCCCAACACAGGCCAATTGCGTTGGTGTTGTAGACGCTCAACAAAGCCAGATGCGCCACGGTGGATTTGAACTCACGACCTCCGTGGTGGTGGGCAGCTGCATTACCACTGCACCACCTGAGCGCCTGTCATGTTCCTTTTGAGCAATGAGGTCGCTTGCGGTGCCAGTTGAGTCAGGTGGCACTTTAGTTGTGCTGGTCAGCTGTCGTATAACTCCTGCTGCAAATAATGGCTGAGTGTATGATACATTTACATAAATATCATGTGTAATTCTTGTTTTCCGCACTGTTCCACAATGAAAGCTAAGGACTTGAAGGTAAGTGGATACAATGATGCGTGGAGGTACGAGCTCCATCGATGACCATATAGGAAGGAAGGAAGGTAGGGTACTTACGCTCCTTCATCTCTCAATAAGGTCAGGAACTTGCTAACTCTATATTCAGCATCCATCTGAAAGACAAAAAGATACAGCAGTTTTTTTTAACAATGGAAAAATGGATGTCCAAAGGACAGAATAACAGAGAAGTAGAAATATCTCAGTAATTTGACGTGGCGGCATTGCAGGTTCCTGGAATTCATACTTCAGTCTGAAGGGGAGGGGGAGAGGGGGCTTTAAGGAGGAGGAGATGAGGAAGTACAAGTTATTGCAAACTACTGTATGAAGTAACTTATGTAACTGCTGGAGTTAAGACATGATAACTGCATCATACTGTAGTTATCATCCCTGGAGAAGGCTTGAGGTGATAAATACCTGTGTATACAGTATATAGAGATATGGACTGTAGTGTGGTCCATGGGAAGCCTCACAAACAGTTTCCCTGCACTTTACAGTTTGGAGGGGGGGGGGGCACGAACTACGGAATTGCATAGTGACGTTTTGCAAGCTATGAATGTATTGACCCTGACAATGGCGAGAATTGTTTGTGAGCTACGAATGTATTGGACTATGACCATGGCGAGAATGGTTTGTGAGCATTATTTATTTATTGGACCCAGACACTCCACAAATCATGGCCAAAACCACACTGTTCTCATGCCAGCTAATTGATGACAGGTTGTTCTGACCGAGATAGAATCTGATGCCTAACGAGAATTCTGGACCGGGCAGGCATGCTGGCTGTCAGACCTCACTCGCTCTCTTACCTGTACAGCCATTTCAATGACCATGAGAAGCTTCTTAATGCCAATCGACAGCCTCTGGCCCTTGACAGCCGTGGCAATGCATGCCCTCTCCTTCTCTTGGAAGCTGCCCAGCAGCTGTAGGGAGCAGAGACAAACAGAGACAGGAACATGTTAGCAAAGTGAACACTGTTAGCGGAAGCCAAATAATCCCTGGTTTATGCATGCTGTGTGGCTGCATAATCTATGAGAAAGAGGGAGAGAGAGAGAAAGAAAGAGAGAGAGAGAGGACGTTCTTTAGTAAGTAAGAAAGGTGAGTGTGTTCATGGCTAGTGTGATTAGTGTACTCAAGTTTGGATGTGTACTGTACACCTGTAATGCATGTACTCTCTGTGTGTGTGTGTGTGTGTGTGTGTGTGTGTGTGTGTGTGTGTGTGTGTGTGTGTGTGTGTGTGTGTGTGTGTGTGTGTGTGTGTGTGTGTGTGTGTGTGTGGGGTGTGTGGGGGTCACCTCCAAGGCTTCTACCAGCTGCTCTCCTCTGGAGATGTTGGGAATGTGGATGGTGGTGCTGAAGGCATCCAGCATCTCCATCTCCTGCAAGACGTCTTTACGACTGGTGGTGCCAATGATAAGCAGCTTACGACCCTGAAGGAAACATTGTATGAATCAAGGTTGTTGTTTTTTTACCTAGGACTGGTCGATGAGGAAGGAACCACGTGCCATTCAACATGGTTCCAGTTTACAAGAGAAGAGAAGAGAAGAGAAGAGAAGAGAAGAGGCAGGCAAGGGGTGGAGAGGAGTGAAGGGGGATTATCGTGTCCGGCTGCCTCGTGGGCACGCCACCGCTTTAGAACATCAGAGGGGCATTGTAGCCAGGCATTCAACCCCCCCCCCCCCCAACTCAAAAGAGGCCCCACGCCTTTTCTAATGGACATACAGTAGAGCCATATTACTGGGCTATACTCTCATTCACAAAACCCTGTTAACTCATTCACTGCCTAGAACGACTAAAACGACTTTTGTCCTTTAAGCCTCCACTGCCAAGAACGACTAAAACGACTTTTAAAAAATCTTTTTTTTTTCTTTCTTATTTATTTATTTAATTTTTAACCTAAAGACCAAGGAGATATGATTTGTTGAAGATCTAGACTCCAATCCACTTCCTTGTTAACTTAAAACTTAAACATTTTGTATCTTGGCTCCTGAGTACTTTTTTTTTCTATGAAAAATCTCTGGCAGTTTGTCAAACGCAAAAATAAAAATGTTCTGGCAGTGAATGAGTTAATAACAGAACAGGGTTAAAAATAGGCTCTTATGCACACACACACACACACACACACACACACACACACACACACACACACACACACACACACACACACACACACACACACACACACACACACACACACACACACACACACACACACACACACACACGAGAAATGGGTCTCTCCACCACCACCATTCAAGTCGGAGAACAACGCAATGGACCTAAAACACTCGCTAATGCACTCACATACACAGGCCTTTACAGCTCCTGTGAGTGTGAATAGGCTGTGCTGTGGAGATCAGGGAGGTCTGCTGCCCTCTTTCTGCCTCCGCTGGAACAGCAACATTACAGTGAGTACAGCAGACATGAAGGAGATATAAATGATCATCTGCTGGATTTACCTTTGGAGGAGGTTTCTTCAGCAGAACCAGCAGGGCTTGCAGGACCAGGTTGGAGAAACGAGGGCCGATCGGCACATAGTCTGAAAGTACAATACAAAGATATTGAACATTTGGGGAATTTGTATTGACCCCCTTTCCAGATTGACTTGCAATGAGAGACCCTGCTAAAGGATATGGCTTTAGATTTGACACATTGGCTGAACAATGATCTTTAACAGCCAGATCAATTCAATACTTCTTTTCTAATGCTAAATTGGGATTTCTGAACAACTTCGATATTAAACAGGGATCCACAGATAGACCACAGACAAGGATGATCTCCATCTGAATGAAAAATACCAGGGCTTTGAGCATTCATTCAGTTTCTGTAAAACATACACGCTGACGCCAAGAGGTGTGCTAGAAGTGCGTTTAACTGAATGAAAACTAGAACCTTACCCAACAAGCGCTCAATGTCATCCACCACAACACAGCTCAGCTGGGACTTGTAGGCATCTTCAAATATCTGTCACAACAAAGGTCAGGGACAGAGAAAAACATTGGGGATTGTGCATGTGTGGTAGGCACTTGTCTGCATGATCTAAAACCATTGTGATTTAAGTGATGTAAGGAGTCTTTTAAATAGCATTCTAGGAATTTGACCTTCAAACAGGCTACCCTGCAAATTAACCCACTCATACATAGCTTTCTTAGACTTCATTTTCTTGACCAAACTTTTACATTTTGTGTGTGTGTGTTCAATAGGATGTAAGTAGACAGGCTGAGCAACTTTCATAGCTGAAGACATTGTTGTCCCTAAAATAAATTAGGTGATTGTGTTATTTCACAATATGTGAAATAACAATTGCAAATGAGCAGATTCTTCCATACTTCCTGTGAAACATCAAACTTGTTCTTTAAGGCAATGAAAGAATAAACTGACATACTTTTACTGACATTCAACACATTATGTAGAATGGGCAGTGATATAAGCTGGTCTACTCCACTTTTATTTTCTCTTCATTGAGAGAGTTTAGAGGCTGAAGAAGACAGTGGAAGGGAGGTACAGGAAGCTAGCAGGATTCAATCCTGCACAGTAAAGTCCTCAGTGTTCATTTGAGTCCCACAGCGTAAGGCTCTACACTCTCAGTTAAATGAACACAGAGGATTTTACTATGTGGGGAAGTAAGTGTGAGGATTGGAGGTGCAGGTTTCAACCACTGAACCATCAGGTGCCAGGGCATCACCTTTTTGATGGCCTGACATTTGGCGATCTCTGAGTGTCCTATCATCTTGTCTGGAGAGCAGATCTTGATGAAAGGGAACTGTGAGTCTTCAGCGATCTTGGCGGCCAGGGCTGTTTTCCCACTGTTAGGAGGACCTAGTAACAGAAGGGACACATGTAACAGTCAAATTGATGTCTGTAATCGCTGAAAGCTATTTTTTACGGCATGGCTCTGAAGGAGGCTAGCCATCTGTGTTTGTCAGTCAGTCTGTCTGTCTGTCGGTCTGTAGGGGGCTCGCAAACTGCTGGACCGATGAGCGCCAAATTCGTTGTGTGCATTTCCAGTAGGCCATGGAAGTACCTCCATGCATTTCTTTCACACGTTTTATGTTTTAAATATAGATCTTTAATTTCATAGTGGAAGTTAATGACAGTCAGATCGGACTGAAACCATGCCCAAACATGTAGTCATATGCCATAGATACCCGTATGTCACATAGATGACTGACATCATAGACTGGCCACATGAAGTCTGATATCTACATGAAGCCAAGCCTTTATTAGAACCTGTCTTGTTATTATAAAGGTTAAGTTAATACACTACACAGTTGAATTACACTGTTTACAATGTTAAGAAGAGTTTACAGTGTAGATTGGGGTGCCAGAGATAACGAATGGTATCAAATGTGGGTCCGTGGCATATTGTATATCAAAGTGTGGAACCATGAAATTAAAATGTTTGAGAATCAGTGGTTTATGGCAATACAAAACAGGATACAACAGCATGCATGTATAAGGTTCTTGTGTTATGCTTGGTTGGTGTGCCTGTGTGTTTGTATTCCCTACCCTCCAGCAGTACAGAGACAAGTGGTGTGCGGTCGCTGTTCTTGGTCTGCTGCACCAGCAGCACTCCGTCGTCCAGCACTGCAGACACTGGGTCTCCCCATCGGATGATTCCGTTCATGATGTAACTGGCATAATCCTCCTGGTTCGTACCGAATGCCTGGAGCCACATTACACACACACCATTACATACAATTATAACATGCTGTAACTGGCATAGTCCTCCTGGTTCATACCGAATGCCCGGTACCACATAAGTCACAGTACATACCATTATATGACATTAGATAAAGGCCCAAATGGAATTGAATTTTTTTAATTATTTCTTTAATCCCTAGTTTGGAAGACAAGAAAGGGAGAGAGCTGTAGAACTTACAGGTTTGATGTCGTTGTTCAGTGAAGCCAGGAAGTCATTTCTGTCTACTTGCAGCTTCTCTGCCTTTTCCATGTCCACCTCCACTGTGGTACTTGCCTACATGACACACACATGCACACACGTTTAGAATGCAAATGAGTTACTTATACAAGTTATATAAGATCAGTGGTTCCCAAACTTTTGGGGGTCCCCAGATGATTAGCTTAATGTGCAATATTGTTTTCTCACTATATGATTATTTTGGGAGCTCTGTGAACTACTCATACATTCTGTGGTCTCCTTCAGAATCTATGTGTGGCAGAGAGTACCAGAGGAGGGAGAGTGCAAACACTTGGTGTGGATTTTAACCTGCTAAACTGACACACACACACACACACACACACACACACACACAGCTCCACAATAACAAGCCTTTATCCAGCCTACACATACAGTATATACTGTAGAACGTTGGCCCTGGTGGGGTGGAAGTTGTATAGGTGGGGTGGTTTCAACCTGCCCCCCCCCCCCCCAGCAACAGAAGCATACACAACAAAACTCTCAGTGATAACTGAAGTGTTAAACATTACTTCAATTAACACTTTTTTAGACCCTCCAGAAAATTCCTTGATTATGTGGGCCAAAATCCTTGGTTTTGCGGCCTAAAATCCTTGATTTTGCAATGAAATGGGCGGGTTTTTATGTTATTTTATGCTTAGAAATTGCGGGAAGTTGCGAAATATGCGGAAAGTTACAAAATATGTGTCAAGTTACAAAATATGCAGGAACTGGAAAAAAGATGATTCTTCTCCCACACCCTGTTCTAACTAGGCTACTACTGAATGAAAAAGAACCATTGACTTCCTATGATAAACAAGCATACAAGAAGCAAGCTACATCACAGAAAGTGCTGGTAATGTTTTAGTCATTTTTTTATTTTCTCAACTTAAGCATGGCTTAAACATTCCTCACAAAAGTCACAAAATTGACTAAAATAAAATTGCTTCCTGCTTTATAAAAGTGAGGTAGAACAGTCCATCTGTTATGCTACAATAATATTTTCAAAGACACAGTTGAAACTGAGTAACTGTTGAACATCAACATCAAAATATAATGAGGCAAACCTACTTTTTACATAATTGCTGTTGGGCAGAAACCTTGTAAATACATGTTTAAGCTTTTCATGTATTTTTGGTAAATTAAGGCTCTACTTGATCATACAAGAGTGTCGCACAAAAGCAGTGAAAATACACGATCTGCAAGCATGTCGCATTGCGTTTTTCACTATTTTAAAATGTTTTTACAATAATATAAAAGGTACGGTTTTGGACATACAAAGTTTCCACCCGACAGCAATGATATAAGAAAATGTGATCAGCATGAAAGCTGACAGTATGCAAAACTTAAGTCATTAAGTAACTCATGTACTGTACTCCTGCTCCCAAGTATTTCGCTTGAAGCTGGTGAAATCCTGGAATGGCTCCACCATTGATTACTCTTTCATTCAGGAATTTCCTCATTGCAGGATGGTCGCTCTTAGAGAGTGGAATGTTGACAGCAATGCAGGTGGCGACCCAGGTCTCACAAATCTAACAAGAAAAAAAAATGTTTTTTACTATTGGGCTGTTTTATTTATTTTCTCTATCTCTCTCTGACACAGCTAAATGTTAAATATCTTTGTCCCATTCAGTTAAACAAAATTCAATATTATGACATGTATTGTAAAAGCACACAACACACACACACACACACACACACACACACACACACACACACACACACACACACACACACCACTAGCCATGGTTCACATGACGCTCATCTGTCACAAGACGAGCGTCATGTGAACCATGGCTAAACCTGTCACTAACGTTAAAACCCTTTCCCATTCAATTAAACACATTCAATGTTTATTTATTGTAAAATCAATTGGGCTATTTTAATCACACACTCACTCTCTCACACACACGCGCGCGCACACAGCATTCTGTTTTCATTAACTCGTTCGTTATCTGACCAGCTTTAATCTTGTAGGCTACTCACCTCGTTTCTTGCAGCCCTCGTAAGAGTCGTAACGGTTTTGGAGGTTGACGCCTCGGTGGACGTGAGTTGCTTGACTTGTTTCTTGTCAGCAGCGGCAGAAAGCATTTTCGAATGTTTCGCGCTAGCAAAGTGGGTCGTCACCGTCGATTTTCTCTTGTGCTCCAACACACTGTTGCACGGGGAGCAGAACAGTTTCCCCCCGCTTTCGTGCAAGACATCTGGGTACTGGTTTGCCCGGTCTCGAGCAGAAATGTTCGTCGGTAAATGAGATGGATTAGATTTGTTCATCTTAAGTGTTCTCTCTCGTAGATCCACACGTTCTTCACGCTACGGTGTTGTTGTTGTTTACCTTCTGTCAATGCGCGGGCCGATGACGTCGCGAGTCGCATATGAATTACGTCACCACTTCGGGTCAAGTTAACTTGCAATTATTTTTTCAACTCTATGCGGAAAAATGCTGGGGTTGTGAATATGTGCACTTTTTTGGGGGGGGGGGGGATTGGACCCCCACATAATCTGCGCCATGTGGCTGATTATGCAATGAATTATGCGATCGCATAATCAAGTTTTTCTCGACTCATGGCTGGTGGATCAATGTGAACCATTCATTTAACCCTCCCCTTCAACTAGCCCTTGTAAAAAGTCCAAGCCTATCACCAGAAATTAAAATAAAACGATAATTTAAAAAAAATCTATGAAATCTATAAAAAATATATATGTATATTGGGGAGCCAGACCCCCAAACCCCTAAAATACATAGAAGTCTATGCATTTTGACAGTTAAAACTATAACACAATAATACAAACACAACAGGTCTTACACCTACATTACACTTAATGTACCTAGCCCTAGAATGTCTGTGATCTTACATACATTTCAAGTATTCCAAATACACAGTCATAGATCTCTCTCGGTCCCCCACTGTGTAGTGCCCATCTGCGCGGCCATAAAAGTGCTCTAAACTCCGTCTGTACTCACCCAATAATTAATTCCTAAGACGTGGAGTCATATTTTGTCCTCTAGTTTCATATCCATGTGAAAGTTCTGCCAGAAAACGTGTGTTTAGTCAAATATCTCCACTTTTTCACGAGCTGCACACGGACGAGTTCTGTGCGACGCGAGGGGCCAGGAATGATTGCAGCACTGAATATACGTAACTTCCATAAGGACGCACAAATGTTTGGGACACACAATTGACAGGTGCTTGTGATTGGTGCGGGGTAATGAATCATCACCTGCCAATTGTGTGTCCCAAACATTTGTGCGTCCTTATGGAAGTTACGTATATTCAGTGCTGCAATCATTCCTGGCCCCTCGCGTCGCACAGAACTCGTCCGTGTGCAGCTCGTGAATAAGTGGAGATATTTGACTAAACACACGTTTTCTGGCAGAACTTTCACATGGATATGAAACTAGAGGACAAAATATGACTCCACGTCTTAGGAATTAATTATTGGGTGAGTACAGACGGAGTTTAGAGCACTTTTATGGCCGCGCAGATGGGCACTACACAGTGGGGGACCGAGAGAGATCTATGACTGTGTATTTGGAATACTTGAAATGTATGTAAGATCACAGACATTCTAGGGCTATTAATGTACCATACAAGTCCTATTATTAATACCATAATACATCCATACAAGGAAATGCAATGCTTCAGCCATACACCACACATATATTGTGTAGCAGTGTAGGCCTATGTTTTGCAGTTTGAAATTGGAAAAAGTAAATAAAATAATGCTTTGGAAAATTGTATGAAATAATGTAATGTAAAGTCCTCAACTATGCATGATTTCAACAGCTGCTAAATTTACCCTTCAACTTATTGTTTATGCCATAATTACATCGACAAGTTTTATAGTAATAGTTGAAATTATGCCTTAAATGTCAAATGTTCAAGCAAGTTCAAATCATGTATACTTTACCTTACTTCAGACCATTTTCTAAAGCATAGTCCTACAGGCTTCTCAGGTGCCCACTCGCCCACCGCTTTGATTTAATTGACACGATTTCACACACGTGTTAGCCTCTGGGGTCGCTTGGCAGACAAGGAACTGTGTCAGTGCTCCCTGGCTTCTATATGCTGCTTGCTTCTCACTTTACTGTATGTTGTTTACATCATGGATTATACCGTGGCTATTAATCGCTATCGCCTTGTAGGCTACATAATCTTCTGTCACACTTTCCAGCCACCCTTATCTTTTCCCCCAATCAGTTCTATACTTCTGACGTCTCAGTCTTTAGTTTTTTCTTTAGACGTCAACTTATGTTCTGAGACGGTAGTACTACTGTCTCATTGTCATGCTTGCAGGTTTGTTGTGGTTTGAATGGAGGCAGGGTGTGGCGGGGATGGGATCGTATCTTAGCAACACTGAAAGCGCTAACTCTCATTGGTCGTGTCATGAGTAAATGAGCCAATGAGCTGCTGAGCGCATTCTCAAGACACCAGATTAGCAGACTAGCACGGCTCACTGACAGTCACACAGCAACGAGAGGGGGACAGGAGTGGGAGGAGGAAAGCAGAATTAGTGCAATGTCTCAAATAAATCATATTGTCATTCATTCATATTGATTCCCGACCTTAAAATACGGAACAAAGTGCGTCCCGCATCAGTTCAATAAGGGACGCACGCGTCTTTTAGTTCCCAATTAACGGGACGATTCCGTATTTCACGGGACAGGTGGTAACCCTAACTGTGCTTTTGTGCAAACTGTTAATACATCAATCAATGACCTTGATGTGTCTGTTCATGGCCGTGGACTGGGCAGCCCTGACCAGGCCCTCCAGCTCAGCACCGCTGTAGTTCTTGGTCTCCGTGGCCAGCTCCTCGATGTTCACGTCGCCCGCCAGCAGGTTGTGCGTGCGCATCTTGGTTGTGTGGATGTTGAGGATCTGGACGCGTCCCTTCTCATCTGGCAGGCCTAGGGAGGATGAGGAAGAGGAAGAGGGAGTTGGCTACTTCGAACTGTATGCAAAAACAGTGATATAACAATGTATACAGGGATCCTTTCACTGTGCCTTGAAGAGCCACATTTGGCATTTGAAAACATCCTCTGAACAGACATTGGTCTAAATATTATATACACATTATATAAATGTAACACTGTGGGCAATGGGCATACTTGCCTATCTCCATCTTCACCTCCAATCGACCAGGTCTCAGTAGCGCATCGTCTATCAGGTCAGGTCTGTTGGTCATTCCTGATGGACACAAGGAGAATGATAGAGGGATGGAGAGAGGCGAGTAGAAAAACAGTTCAGCTAAATATTCAGGCATGATAGCTGCTTTCCCTAAATTCAGATAACACTGAAAATGTCTGTCCACCAGGCCGGAATGGCCGGAGATTATGTTTTCACCCCTGTGTCTGCGTTTGTCTCTCTACAGCTAGACCACTGGGAATGCGTGTGAAACTTTCACGCGCCTTCCCAGTAGGCCAAGGAAGAACCTCTGACCCAAATGTTTCAGAACAACCTCACAGGTAGCTCCCATATAGGCCATATTATTCACACACACACACACACACACACACACACACACACACACACACACACACACACACACACACACACACACACACACACACACACACACACACACACACACACACACACAATATATATTATGTATAATTATTACCGATGACCAGGATGTTGTTGAGCTGCTCCACTCCATCTATCTTGGAGAGCAGCTGGTTGACCACTGTGTCATGGACCCCTGTACTGCCGGCCATGCTGCCACGCTGCTTGCAGATGGCGTCGATCTCGTCGAAGATGATGATGTGAAGGCCGCTGTTGGCGCCCAGCTACGGCACGCAGAGAGGAGTGGAAAACGGGTGGGAAAATGGGTAATTGTGGCAGAAGAAAAAATGTCAGCATAGAGAAGAAGTGTAAATGCGTATTATTCATATTAGACACAGATGGCTGGATAGAAATGTACCCAGAAATGTATAGTATATACACTGTAGATCATGAACATACAATAGACCAGATCACAATAAAGTTAAAAAAAACAGACATTTACTCTTTTGACTGCCAGCTCTTACATTAACTACAGTGAAATGCATAGAGTGCTTATGCCTGCATCATGAAAATAGCAGCTCTACAAGCTCACAATGTGTTGTGCTGTGACGCGTTGCGAGCTTGTAGATCTGCTATTTTCTGTGCATGACATGGAGCAATCTGTGTGTGTCTGTGTGTACATCTGCATGGCAGGTCTCACCCTCTTCTGCTCATCCTCTGCGTCTGCAAACAGTTTTCTGACGTTGGCCTCGGACTCTCCCACGTATTTGTTGAGGACCTCGGGCCCATTAACGATCTTTGGCTCGCGGGCGTTGAGCATCGTGCCGATCTGGCGTGCCATCAGGGTTTTACCACAGCCCGGGGGTCCATACAACAAGATCCCCTTCACGTGCTTACAGCCTGGAGGGGGCACACAAAGACATGTCTATAAAACTGCCTCTGAAGAGTTTTCAACTTGTGGGACAAAACCAAGAGCCTTTGTTTATTTCTCAGGGAGAAACGTACAGCAAACTAGAAAAGAACTTAATTCAAATTCAACTTAAACCCAATAAAACCGTGAAAGCATCCGTGTGTCATCTCTGTACAAAACTTTGCAGGGGGTCCCTGGCACAAAACATTTTGAGAACTACTGATTTAGAAAGCATTTGTAGAATCGGCCTCAGTTCTGCTAAATTTGTGGGGTTTGGCCTTGTGCTTGCTACACCTTATAAGAGTACAGGGGAGACAAGGGCAAAGCACCCATCAGTCACACCCACACACACACCCACGCACGCACACGCACACCAACCGAGCATTACACAAGAACGTTCTGCATGCATGCTGTTGTATCCTGGTTTGTATTGCCATAAGCCACCGATTCTCACACATTTTCATTTCATGGACCCCCAGTTTGACATACAATATAACACGGACCCACATTTGATACCATTTCTTATCTCTGGGACCCCAATCTAACATTGTAAACAGTGTAATTTAACTGTGAACTGTATTCATTTAACGGAGAGTGTACAACTGGAACCCACACACACACACACACACACACACACACACACACACACACACACACACACACAGGACCCTATCTCAACGCTTTATGAGCACTCCAGCGACTTCTGTTTATTTCATCTGGTTCAAAAAGATCTGATTGACTGATAGTAATCCCCTAAAACGCTCACTTGTCAACTTGGTCCTGTCCAAACCCACATGTGTGCTGAAACACAGGCTTCCAAGAAAAAGGGGAAACACGCTTTATTTGGATCTTCAGAAGTAAGAAAATGTATTCTGCTAATAACGTCCACCAGCATGGGCTATTTAATGTCTCTATTGTTGTGGGCGGCTTGGGTCTGCAAAGCTGCCAGTTTGAATCTCAGGAACAACCCCCAAAATGCCCAAGAGCAAGGCTCTTAACATCCCATCAGCTCCAATGGCCAGTGGTCGGCAGCTGAAGCCTGCAGCTGTACCAACTGGCTTCCAGGTGTGTGTAACTGTACTGGTTTGAAGCACGACATTGCTGCATTTAAGCTCTGTCAACTTTTCTTGTATTAAGTGTGTTTGAATCCGGCTCAGGTCCTGTTTCAAACAGTCACCTCCTCTAACTAGTCTCTCCTTGCCGTTTCTCTCCACTCTACTATCTGTATAAAGCATGGAAAGGCTTTAAAACAGACAGAATCTAGCTCACCCATCTGTTCCACGATATCCGGCGGGAACACTCTGGAGGCAAAAGCTCGGCGGAAGATAGCAGAGAATTCCTTGTCGAGGCCTCCGATGCCCATCCGCTCGAAGTTCCAGTCTGGGTTGATGATGGACTGACGAGATTCCCTGGTCTTAGCTTTCCCTGGAAAAAACACAAAAACAGCAAATTAAAAACAAATTGGAGTTAATGTCAAACTAACAATGAAAAACGTATACATGCATATATTTTTCTGTTCTGCATTTCAGGCCTGCTTTTTTTCTCTTTTATGAGATGAAAAATCTTGCACCATACAAATCAAATACATGTAACATGTTACAAAACATGAATGTCTAGACTAGTACATGGTTACTGTACATGAAGACAAGTGGATAGGTGAAACTTAGTTGCATGCTGCCCCCTTGTGGTTTTATTAGGAAATACTGTCAGCAGAAGGAACTGTCAAAGCTGCAGTTAGCAGGGCTGTTCTCCTTGAACTGTATATAAAAACATATTTTCCTTCATTCATTAAGCAGGTGCCAGCCAGACAACTCAGAGTTGAATGACTTCTCATAAATGGAAGCATTCATCAACAGAGCCAACCACTCATGGTCAAAGCACCCAATTTATATTTCTGCATGAGAATAACTCTTAAGTCCTTTCAACTCCTGATGTGTGATCTTCCAGTCCTGAAGTGCTGTGTAAGCTTGGTTCGTTTCTGACACTCACCAACCAGGTTTAGCGACGAGCTCTCTGCCTTCTCAAAAACCACCTGGCTGTTGCCCAGCAACAAACCAGTCGCAATCTGAAAATCAGATAACAAAACATGGAAATTATGGCTTGTGTTTAATGGAAATTGTATAGTGACATTCATTTTCATTCAAGTATTTTCAGCCCATTTCCTTGGGGACAGCTAATTATTTCCCTACTATAAATAGGGTTAACAAGGGGAGACTACCTTTTGTTTCTTGCTGGAGGTATTTGCATTCACTTCCTTGAGGATGCTGGGGTCCAAGGCCTCGATGTCCTTTATCAGCAAGCCAAACAGCTTATCACAGAAGCTAAACACTAACTACAATCAAACAGAACAAGTATAAACAACAACAATTGGAGATAAGCATTAGCAAGGATTCCATGAATCCCTGTAACTGCTATAAGAGTCATACTCATATGCACATAATACTTGATATGATACCTAAAACACTGGGTAAATCTGGGATGAGGCCTTTTTTTCTTTACCATATTATAGTACCACAAACAGAAAAAATATGCATTTGCTTTGGATATATTCAGACAAGTTATCAATTTGAACAATCTTACAAGTTCTCTTTAAAGTGGAAAATACTTCCACTGACAGAATTCATACGTTATTTTCATAATCTTAGATAATTATATTTCTAATATGAACAACTTTGATCTGAATCTTTGACATCACTGAGATACATATCCTTGAGTCTCAGTACTGAATGTGAGGCGTGTGAGCTCAAAAGTGTTTTTTTGCAAGCCATTGAGATGTTTTAGTGGTAGACTTCCCAGTAGTCCCCAGTACCTGCTGGTCAGTGCTGAAGGCCTGGTTATTGAAGTGCTGTATGAATTCAGCGGCCATCTTGTCGGAGTCGTAAGGGTTGCTGTCCACACTCTTCTTCTGCAGGAAGTCAATCTCCACCATCATGGTGCCCACACAATGTCTGGACTTGTCAAAATTGTAATTGGTCACTGCAGAGTGGAAGAGGCAATGGATGGTGAATTTGGTTAAGACAACCTCAGCCCTCCTCAACTTGGATCATTATAGCGTCTCTGGTGTGATTACTGCTATTAGAAACATACCGCACAGCTTGTTCATAAGTCATTAGTACATTTTGCAACGCTTTCCAAAAAAACTCATGTCTCTTTGGCCTGTTGGTATAATGATTGTTCACTTCCACAGTGCGTGACTCCAGGTGTTGAAATGACTTCAAACACTGTTAACTAAAACAAGTCTCTAATTGGGTTATGTAAAAACAACTGGAATTGGCGCTGGGGTCATGTCAGAGACAGAAGAGTACCAAGTAGCTGCCTGCAGAGTGCGATGAGTGGAATT
Source organism: Gymnoscopelus braueri (assembly GCF_963280865.1). Classification (NCBI taxonomy): domain Eukaryota; kingdom Metazoa; phylum Chordata; class Actinopteri; order Myctophiformes; family Myctophidae; genus Gymnoscopelus; species Gymnoscopelus braueri. Next base: position 32,263,759 of record NC_137617.1, on the reverse strand, counting down.
TTGGTACACATAGCTTCTCTAAAAGAAAGTCTGTCCTGTCTTCATACACTGTGCCCCGTGTTCAGACAGCCAACGTTCCGACTCAGTGTCTATTATGGAAATGAGCCATAAGCGTCTCAGTGGTGGTCTGGGATTGTTTTATGTTCTGCCACTTACATGATGGAAGGCTTAGAACGGTGCTAATTACAACTGAAACACTGGACCATTAACCGGCATACTGTGTACACATTTAGCTGCATACTCAAAGACAGGCGCTGTATGCTAAAAAGAACAAAATGGACCTCTTTGATGAAATTATACAAAAGAAGCCTATTTCATTGTCACTTAGGATTAGCAGGTAGTCTTCAAAGCAGGTATGAGAAAGGCTCTGTGAAAAATGAAAATGTAAGCTACCATGAAGACATACATTTTCTTATCAAGTGGGTTGCATGTACGTTTATCCCTTTCTCACTTTACATTACATAATGGGGCCTGTCATTGTGGCCATTGGGCTTCAAGGGCTGAGGGGCTGTGTTGTTATATCAAAGAAATGGCAAAGAAAAGGCTTTCTCATCCCCTGACACCCAGTCAATCTTTAAGAAAGATGTGTGGTGTTACCAAATAGTGACATAATTACACCATTTGTTCCAGTGCCGGATCAATCATGTCCACTCCACCCCGCAACATCCTGCTACCATAATTGACGGCCACACTCATGGAGTGTACACGAGTGTATGAAGCTTATGGCCGAGCACACACATGGCCCAACTAACTCCACATTTTCCCCCAAAATTCCTCAATATTCTGCCTGTGTTTACAGCTGCTTCCCATACCGTTACTGTACTTGCAGGATGTACAATCAATAACAAACGCATTATGCCCCAATACTTATGAAAATCACTTCGCCAGCTGCAATTTACTTCCTGATGGTTCTTTTAACAGCCAATCATCATCATCTGCCACAAAACCTCAGCACCTTCGTTCCCCTGCAGAGCACACAGAAACAAGCGCTGCCCAGTACAGTACGTACAGTACAGTACAGGTAGAGGTACAGGACAGTACAGTACCGTACAGTACAGTACAGTACAGGTACAGTACAGGTACAGTACAGTACAGGTACAGGTACAGTACAGTACAGTACAGTTACAGTACAGTACAGGTACAGTACAGGTACAGTACAGTACAGTACGTACAGTACAGTACGTACAGTACGTACAGTACAGTGCAGTACGTGCAGGTACAGTACAGTGCAGTACGTACAGGTACAGTACAGGTACAGTACAGTACAGGTACAGTACAGGTACAGTACAGGTACAGTACAGTACAGTACAGTACAGGTACAGTACAGGTACAGTACAGTACAGTACAGTACAGTGCAGGTACAGTACAGTACAGTACAGTACAGTACAGTACAGTACAGTACAGGTACAGTACAGTACAGGTACAATACGTACAGTACGTACAGTACAGGTACAGTACAGGTACAGTACGTACAGTACAGTACAGGTACAGTATAGTACAGTGCAGGTACAGTACAGAACAGTACGTACAGTACAGGTACAGTACAGTACGTACAGTACAGTACAGTGCAGGTACAGTACAGTACAGTACGTACAGGTACAGTACAGTACAGTGCAGGTACAGTACAGTACAGTACAGTACAGTACAGTACGTACAGGTACAGTACAGTACAGTGCAGGTACAGTACAGTACAGGTACAGTACAGTACGTACAGTGCATGTACAGTACAGTACGTACAGTACAGGTACAGTACAGTACAGTATGTACAGTACAGTACGTACAGTACGTACAGTACGTACAGTACAGGTACAGTACAGTATGTACAGTACAGTACAATACGTACAGTACAGGTACAGTACAGTACAGTACAGTACGTACAGGTACAGTACAGTACGTACAGTACAGGTACAGTACAGGTACAGTACAGTACGTACAGTACAGTGCATGTACAGTACAGTACGTACAGTAGAGTACAGTACGTACAGTACAGGTACAGTACAGTGCAGGTACAGTACAGTACGTACAGTACAGTACAGTACAGTACAGGTACAGTACAGTACGTACGTACAGTACAGTACAGTGCAGGTACAGTACAGTACAGTACGTACGTACAGTACAGTGCAGATACAGTACAGTACAGTACGTACAGTACAGTACAGTACAGTACAGTACAGTACAGTACAGTACAGTACAGTACAGTACAGGTACAGTACAGTACAGTACGTACAGTACAGGTACATTACAGTACGTACAGTACAGTACGTACAGTACAGTACAGTGCAAGTACAAGTACCAGCACAGTACAGTACGTACAGGTACAGTACAGTACAAGTACAAGTACAAGTACAGTACAGTACAGTACGTACAGTACAGTACAGTACAGTACGTACAGTACTGTACTGTACATACAGTATTTACACAATACTACCTACATAGGAAAATAAAGTCTCTTCTTCACCAGATGCAATTTAAACACTGTGATGCCTGCTCAGAGTCATATTGTGTCTAACATACACATCTCTCTCATCTCAGCTGTACCTGGGCCCTAGGTGTATTCCAATCAACCAGAGTGCAGATGTTGTGACGTCAGGGCTCTCAATACTGCACATTGGGGGAGGAGGAGGGGTGCAGGGCGGGCGCACAGATCGCTGTGTGGGCGCAGGTGCTATGTGGGCGCGGGCGATAGAGCTGAGGCCGCGCGCAGCGCGGCCGAAGTTCTAGTCTAAGTAATGGCTAACTCCCCCCACATGAGTGTGTCATTAATAACCTGCAGGATAGCAGCACCTGTAGCCAGCACTGCAGAGAGAGAGATATCACATCTAGCAATAGATAAATATATAAGACATGGTTCAAAATGAACGGGGCTTGGGGCAAAATGCCTTTAAAACTTGACCATATGATGTATATGGACGAATTAACATGATGTTATCAAATAGTATAAAAATGAATATTAAAATGAATGTAACTGAAAGTTAAAAACGTGGTTTTGGCTGATTGTTGAGTGTGCTATGGAAATCTTTGGTCTTCAGTGAACTGAAATGCTCAAATCTTTCAAAATAATTGTCCAAGAATCATCTTTTGTCCCTTTTTTTTGTCCTTTTCTGGGTATGTCACAGTCATAATATAGCTCACGACCTAATGCAGAGAGTGTCTATAGGGGCAGAACTTCCGTTGTACGTATTTCCTCCGCAAACAATCTTTTTCGACCAATCACAACACTCGTTTCATTCTCGGAGAATGTAAACAGATTTGTAAAGCCTCAGCGTCATGTCCTTGGGCGGTACTTCCGCCAATTTCTTTTCCTATTATTTTCAAGAGATGAGCTAGTAAGCACTGATCATTAGGGATGCTGACAGCCTGACAATAAATCACAGTCATTACTGGATGCTGAAAGGAGAGGGATTCCATGAATAATGAGACAAGTCCTTCTACACATGAGGCATCATAGCTGTTAAAGGGATACTTCACTTTAGGGCCGGGGACACATTTAAAAAAAATATTAAAAATAAATGAAAAAAGTTATGGAAAATTCATGGCCCCCTCACGCATTAGAGTGTCCTACTAATGCGTGAGGGGGCCATGAATTTTCCATAACTTTTTTCATTTATTTTTAATATTTTTTTTAAATGTGTCCCCGGCCCGAGAGTGAAGTATCCCTTTAATGTCTTTCTCTACCCCTTTTACAAATGCTATGCTTTCTTAACATTATATAGACAGGTGAGAGTGCCTGTACTGTATGTATGACAAGTTAACTGAATAACAGAATAGTGGTTTCGACCGGATTCCTTTTTTACAAAAATATGGGGTTTACATTGATTGGACCATGTAAACATGATCTAGGTTTTACACATCCCTGTGTTGTAGGGTAGCCCTGCCTGTAGCCCAGAAACCTAATATCTCCATTGGCCCTTGGCTGAGCAGTAGATGTTTGCATTGTCAATATCGTATATATCTATCCATCTATCTGTATGTCACAGGATGATTCAAATGAATCTGTTGGCATCTTTCGATCACAATTAACCGTTGCATCGCCCTGCCCTATCACTGAAAACAGTGCCTTGTTGAGAGACAACAGATTCGTAGTTCCACAGATGACACTGTCTCTTACCTTCAACCTCCTGACCAATGGACAGGCCCGCCCATTTTCTCTGGAATGCAAAACGACAAACAATTGATTCAACCAAACAGGGTTCCGTTTCTCTTTGTATTGAGTTCTAGCTATGAACGGACACAGGCAACAGGGATGCTAAAGTTCTTTTTTTGCCATGTTATCCAGCAACAAGGTACTGGCATATCTCAAATAGCACAGCTATTATATTTTATTACTGACATAAAGCACTAGGGAGTTTTTCCACAAACACAGCAGTGTAACGTTCCTCTGTAGCATGGTCTTATTTCACAACATATCTTATACGGCATGTTGAAAACTTTACGGTTGGGCGATATTGATAGATTAAAATATGATGATATTTCTTACTAAATATGTCAATATCAATAGTGTAACGATATTTGGGATATAACTATTCAGCTTTTAGAAGACATTTACATGCAAGACATGTTTGTAAAAGGATCATTAGTTATTTGGATATGACGTCCAAACAGGTGGCCATTCGTTGCTCATTCCACTCCGCTAGAACAGTCAGGAAATTGTACCACTTTACTGTAATGCGGGTGTTAAGACCAGGAAAAGACAACATTCAAGCTATATCACAATATTTCAATAACCATTTCCCAATCCCAGACAATATCTAATCACAATATTGATATTATATCAACATATCACCAAGTGCAATTATTATTATTTTTAGTACTTATAAATGGGGCACCATTCGTGCCTGGTATTTCAACTAATCAACAACTAACCGATCAAATTAACCTTGTGAACCCTTCAAGTGTACAAGCTGTTGTAGAATAAGACCGTTAGGAGGAGGTTACTGTAGTACCTGTGTGGCGCTGAGACTGTCACGGTTTATAGACGGAGGAGGAATGGCTAGAGACAGGCAAGGCCAAAGTGGAAAAAGCAATGACAGACAGATTGAGACAAACAGAGAGAGAAAGGTGCATGCAGAGGGGCTCTCACAGAAAGAATTACTCCGACCATACCAGCTCAGTACAGTGACATGTTGGCAATTCTATATAACTGGTTGTTAAACCATTCCCCCTTCATATTCAGCACACTCCCCATTGCTGCTAAAATGTTTTTATCTTTGTCTTTTCTTAAACCCTATTGCTGCTAAAGGGTTTTACCCTTAAAAAAGAATTATATCCAGTATTATCTTGTTATATATTGTTATTGTTAGCACAATCTGTGTCACACCAACATTTGGCTGCTTATACTTGCTCAGATAGAAAAAAACGCAACCAAATCCTGAGTGTCAATTTAACTCTGTGAGTCTGTGAGTGTAAAAACTGACCCTTATAGGTCCAACTTGAATTAACACACAGGAATTTGCTGTGTGCATAGAACCAAAAGGTTATGTTACCACTTATGACAATTCTAACCCCCCCCAAATATTGTCAAATGTCTGTATAGGACATGAAACAGTTTGCCAGATCACACATTGGTACAAACAGATGGTTATTTGGGAGTGCGTGACAGATGACATCATATGGTACCTGTGGCAGGCTGAAGGCGATGGTTCCTGGGACGACACTGGCGTGCGTCTTCACAGTGAGCACATACTTGTGGGTCACGTTGCGCACCGTCACATGTCTGCATCGATGTGGTTTAGAGAGAAAACGAGAGAGTTTGAACGCAGAATTTGATTTGATGAGATTTATTTGATAAATTCAAGATAGTACAATAGTATGCAGTGGTAAAGTCCCTGCCCACCAGGTTGTGGGTTTGAATCCACCGTGGTGCATCCGGCTTTGTCGGGTGTCTATGTTCGGGGGAGGGAAGCCGGGTGGGGAGGGCGATACTGGTCATTGCACGTACTCTTACGGGCTGGGGCCGGCACCTGCCAGCAGGGAGTGTTGGGCGGGAGGAGTAGGACAAAAGGTCCTACATCCTTCCGGTGGGGGCTCCTCACTGGCAGGTGAGTCAGTAGGATACAACAACAGTGACAACACAGAAATGTGTGTGGGGGAGGAATTATTTGGCATAATGACTAAATTGGGTAGAAAGATTGTGTAAAAATAATTGGCTTCTCTAAATTTAGGGAAAAAAAGAATGATCAGGATAGCGCAAAAAGTCAGAAGACAATTCCATTGCGGTCCAAGAATAAATCATAGCAGCATAGGTGAAGTAACTGATAACACATGTGTTATTCTATTATAACATAAAATCACTGTAATAGTAACATTCAACAACAAAGACAGTCATAAAACCAATGTACAAGAGATAAATAAATAGAACATTAGATTTAAAAACACCAGTTAATACGTTCACAAACCCATGCATGCAGTCAACCAAACTACTGAAGGGGTCTGGTATGAAACACAAGCACATCTGACAATACACACAAACATTTTTTTAAATGGCACTCACTGTTCAAACTGTGGCTCCTTCTCACTCACGACAGCACAGTTGGTCAGCGACAGCTCGTCTGTCGGGCACTTCGCCGCTTGCATAGTCTGGAAATGACAGCGAGAGAACAGAACACATGACTCAATCAACGGCAGCTATGTATGGGTTGCAAGGTGGCTCAGTGGGTTACTGCTGCCTCACAGCAACAAGGTCCTGGGTTTGAATCCCACTGGGGGGCAGACTGAGGCCTGTGTGTGTGGTTTGCATGTTCTCCCCATGTTCACACAGGTTTCCTCCCACACTAAAAAGACGTGCATGTCACGGACATACAGTACTCCTGCTAGGGTCCTTGACCAAGATACTGGCATTGAGCTGAACCTGGTCCAAGGCACCGGAGAACGGCTGCCCCAGCCTGTCCAAGAATTTGTTGGTTAAACACTTAAACCCTATAAAGTACTTCTTATTAGTCCCACAGGGTTCTATACCTATATACTTGGTCCCCTCCTTTTGTAAATAGCCTACTTCTGCTTCTGACAAATATAATTTCTTGGTTATAACTTCTGTAAGTATCTGAAGAAATGCGTTCTGCTATGTAGTGAGAATTTAGGGTACAATTTTGAATGATGCCAACTTTTTGTTTATGAAGAGTTCTCTTATAGTATTATTAGTGACTATACCCTTCTGCCTCCACTCTCTATAAAAGGCATTGTCTGTCTGTAACAGATCAATTGTCAAAGATTCATAGACAAAGAAAGGGATGTTGTGAAAAAGACATAGGAATCTTGCCCAATCACTCTATGCAATTTTGAGGCAACACAATAGAGCTCAGCAGTCTCTCAAGGACAGTGGTCTTTTGAGGGTGTAGTCTCACCACCAGGGCCCAGCAACGTCAGACTGCTCACGAAACCATTCCTATTACATTCAGGTTTCCAAGGATATCCTTTTCCAGAGAAACTACAGTGTCTAGACTAGAGGCTAGAGCAGACCAGAAGTACTGTATATCTAGTCTTCAGACAAGATCTAATAGCCCATACCATACTGACACTGATTTGGCCAGGTTCTGGGGAATCCTCATGATCCCCATCAACAAACTCCTTTGCAAGCAGCCACATACTAGCCTGGTTCCAAATAAAGGGGCTTAAACTAAGAGCCTAAACTAGCTGTGCCAAAATAAGAGGACAACTTCCTTTGTGTTTAATGAAAAGGGAGGCTGTAGAACACATACAGTAGCCTACTTGCGGACAGGCATGCACACATACAGTACATATCCACACGCACAGCAGTATCACCTGGCTACTGGCTCTCCTAATTTTAACAGATTACTGTGCTTGCCTCCAGAGCTTAACAGTGGGAAGGGAGAAGTAACTGTGTGTGTGCATCCATCCTTAAACCCTTCCATTTATGGCATGCTCCCACCAGTTTGTCTTGTGTGCATTAATTGCATGAGCTTGTGTGTGCGTGTGCGTGTGCGTGTGTGCGTGTGTGTGTGTGTGTGTGTGTGGGGGGGGGGGAGCATGCAATTTCATCAACTTGCTCTCTATTAACAAAAACATATCAATCAGTTCAATTACATTGGTTGGGGTAAGTTTAGGAGAGTTCTTGAACTAATATCAAATAAGTAACCTGGTTACTACAGTATGTAATAGTATGTTATGCGCTATATTATATTAATGTTGCTTGACATGTCTGGCAAGGTTTGGTCAAGCTCTAATTTAATGAATATTTGTTTGGTGGGAACATAAAACTTTGCTTTTGTGGACACAGTAGGAAAATGAAATGGGACCTTCTGCATAATGAGTACTTATACTTTTGTATTCCGGACTTTTCTTAACAGAGTATTTCTCCATTGCAGTATTGATACTTTTACTTAAGTAAACAATGTGAATACTTTTTCCACCACTGAACATTCCACAACAGAAGTTGGTTCAGGTTCAGTTCAGTCAGACTTCCGGAGGCTTCGCTTTGCCAAATGACTTTTGAATGACGTACGTAGGGAATCTGAATGGTAGTTCAGTCAACGTTGCGTTTTGTATCGGCCACTGTGTGTGTGTGTGTGTGTGTGTGTGTGTGTGTGTGTGTGTGTGTGTGTGTGTGTGTGTGTGCAGTTACGCTTATCAGAAAACGTATTTGGTTAACTAATAAACTCACCCGGCCGGCCATTTTGATATTTCTTTAACCCCTCTGGAAATATTCAAGTGTAATTTTAGTATAAACGTTGGTTGCTGACAGGTCGCTGAACAAACAAACTATATCCTGCAGTTGGTAGTGTCGGTAGTGTTGGTAGTACCCGGCAGTGTTGCCAGATTGTGCGAGAGAAATAAGCAGCCAGGTCTCTGAAAACAAGCCCAAAAGAAGCCACATCAGCACTCTCTAACCCTATTAGCTATTTGAAAATAGCCGATCTACAAGCTGTTGTGAGCATCTAGATCTGGATTTGGATGGCTATGCTTAGCTATGACATTTTCACAAGTCGCTGCAGGTCACACTACGTATATAGCGTAACACAGTAGAAGTTAGAACACACCATTTTTTGGGGGGTCCTTGACATGAAAAGGTTTGAGAAACACTGGTTTAAACTACAATAGGAAACAAGCCCAAATAAGCAACTGCACTTTAGAAACAAGCCCAAGAAACTGCAACCCGCAACTACCAACTACCAATATTTACAAGCAACTTTACAGAAAAACAAGCCCAAAGTCGCTTATAATAAACGGACATGGCAACACTGGTAGCCGGCACGGGATCGACGCATGCATTATGTCATCACGCACGCAAGGCGTGGTGGAGCAGCAGAAGCATGGGCGTGTCGACACCTAATGGGCGCTTTGTGTGCACTTGGGTGCAACATAAGACTGGTCTGCATGGATAATGGATAAATGGATACAGGTGAGCTGGGCACCTAAAGGAGAACTTTGCCCATTTTCAACCTATGTTCATATAATAGGTCCTCACTCCTCACTTGTGTCCTCCACCACTCTGGTCCTCACTAATGCAAATTATCATAATGGTACCATTTTTGTCTACTCTGTCTGTCTCAGGGGGTCATCACCATGCCAGCTTGTGATGGACATTTTGATAATTCAATACGGTTAGAACTGAAGGGCCCCCTCTGGGCCCCAACAGTCTCATTGTGGGCATGAGATCTATTTAGCCACTGCCTTTTCATCTTAGTTTAGACCCCCAATTGAAATAATGAGAATAAGTCAATAGTTTAATATGTATAGTTATGAAAAGTGTAATGCACATCAAACAATAATAAAAACATTATTTATGATTAACTGATGATTGCACTTGACTTGATATTTATATGGCAAAATGGTTGAAATTTCACTCCTTTCGTTTATTTATTTTTCTCAGTTCTCTGTCTGCTGGAAATGTCTAGTCAAATGATATGTGTTTTGTTGCAAGTGTCTCTCCAAGTTCTCTTTCTTCACCATCACTGTGCAGTTCTTGTTGTTGAGACAAATACTTAAACAGCCTCCTTCAACTCAATGCAGTGGTTGCGAACGCGGAAGGAGGCGCCCGACCAAGTGGAGCTTACTATGTAACCATGCTTGGGTTGTGTGTGTCTCTGTCCGTGTGTGTCTCCGTCTGTGTCTCTGTGTTCACGCTCTCATTGGCTCGCGCCCCCATGTGACTCGAAACTCCGTGCTGAAATGCCAGCAGCTGCACTGCCTGTATACAGCCGGCAGAGTGCGGCAGAGTGCACTACTACAGTGTGGTTGAAATATGGCAGCCACAGTCAATCTGCGTTCGCCTCCAGCGTTCGCACGTCTTACTTGTGTATAGTGTGTGGCAAAAATCCTGAAGGGGGCGTCAACAAGTGGCATTTTGTAGCGGCGGCCATCTTTGTGGGGTATAAACAGGTTGACTTAACATTGCCCCCCACAAGTATGTTTGCAGCAACTATGCCACGCCACCCCCCCCCCCCCCCGTGGTGACGACACGTTGGCAAGCACTATTGGGCATCCGGCATACAGGGCAAATGCCCGGTGGGCCGACCAATAATGGGCCGGGGGCAGGCCTGTTATTATTTATTCTATTCTTTTTTTTATTGCCCCCATCTTAGGATAGTTACAACATGGCTATTCCCACCATGATGTTACCACACTGCTGCCATCATAATCACACACTACTGCCTTTATTTTTGACACAGTCATATAACCAGAAACAGATTTAACCCTAAACATACACTAGTAAAAAGGAGAGAATAGTAAATGGTCCATTTATAGAGCACCTTTCTCGAACAGATTATCAAAATGAATGACTGAGATAAAAGGTCCAGCTTTAAAGGCCAGTCTAGGCATCAAAGCCCTGACCTGGACCAATGTCAGCATACCCGTTTTGTGATAAGGTTGTAGATCAGCAGCCAGTCCTACTCTGACATGCTTTATACATAAGCCCACTGAATTTGTTGTTTCAAGAGATCCTTATTTTTTCATTATTATATCATTTAGACATTCGGTTTAACTACTAAACCACAGTTTGATTTCATGAACACATTTTTGAACATTACACTGAGAGGAAAAGAAACCTCACAGAATTATGTTAAAAAGCAATACACATGTACACACGTGTGAACAGGGCCGAAATTGTATCACATTTGACTTGCCGATATCTTGGAGATATACCACACTTTTCCTTTTCCTTTCAATAAATAATTCGTATCAAATTCACAACAATAAAATATCAATGCACAATAAAGTGCAGGGTGCGTAATTATTGTGAATCCAATCTGAATAATACTGCTTAACGACTACGCCACCTTTTGTAAAGAGGAAGGTCCCCTATGTACACACTTTTTCCTTTTAGGCTTTCACAGGTTCGGGTTATACTGGTACGTTTAGAATACTTTTGGTATCCTTATCCTTGAGAACACAACACTTGAAAACTCCCATGAGGAACTGGACACGGAAACACTTATATCAAAATGGTAAGTCACAATTTATTGGGTCCCTATTACAATGGCATCTGCGCCTTAAAACCAATCAAAATAAACACTATACTAATAAAATACCTAACTAAACACAGCATTTACACAACAACTATAAAAGCAATTATAAAGTTGTGCAAACTACGCAAGGTTCTTTATCAAAGGGGTTTCACTTAGCAGGGGGTTCTTTGCAACAAGTACTTCAAAAGTAAAGTGCAGTGCCAATAAAGTCCTTGGATAGTCAACACGGTCCGTTCAAGGGGTAATGCTGCATGTCCATATAGGAAGAGGATTTTAAGCCAGCCTTCTTTGTCTTCTTTTCTTCTTTCTCTCCGTCTGAAATTATAGAGACTTGGACCAGTTCATCTGTGCATTTACAGTATATTGCGTCGTTCTCAGGCAGTGGTTATACAGGGATTACGTTGCGTGTTCAGGTACTTACTTGCCGGCCAGGTTTTTACACCTGGCACTGAGTTAGTTGCGTGTGCAACGTTATCGCCACTTCTCAGTCTCGTCGCTCCTTATATGGTCTGGTCTCATTGGTCTCATGTGGTCATCTCCTTTTATGGTCTGGTCTCGCTCTCTTCCTCCCCTTCGGTTCAATCGCTCTCTCCTTCCTTTCCTCGTATGTAGGCACACCTCGGCTTCCAAACTCCTAGGTGGCTGGTGTGTCTACACTCACTTGTTCTTCACTCTGCTCCGTGTTCCTCCGCACAACCTTCCCCTCTGCTGTCCTTCTCCTTCTGACAGGCTTGCTCTCTCTTGGTGCTCTGCTCAATGTTTCAAACGGTCCCGCCTCCACTTTTATACCTGGGAAACCACACCTCTCGCCTCTTTCATTTGTTCTTGGTGACATTACGTCTGGTGACATTGGCCATGACCGTGTCCCTTGGGCGTGACCTCGTGATCACCTTCAGCCAGTTAGAGTTCTAGGCAGACATGGACTAAGGGACCGGGGGAAAACAATTGTGGATACAATACAGTGCATTTAATGTGATACAGAAAATAATAAGATGATGGCGTTCAGTGAGAAAATAAGTATACATTAAGCACCAATAAAATAAATACCAAAAAATAAGAAAACCCCCGTTTCAACCTTGTCACACATGCGCACGCACACAGAACAACCGCCCAAAGGTGACTGCATGCCAGTTGCCCTGACCTCCCTGATCATAAGGAAATTCTGGACAAAATACCCTCTTGATCCGTTGCAGTTTTATTATAAGAGGAATCATGCCAAGCTGTTTGTTGATTTTTCATCATCTTTCAACACTATTCAACCCCACCTGTTTGTGGATGAACTCTGTAAACTACTTTGGCGTTGACACTATTTTATTGATTGGATCCTCTCCAATAGAACGGTGAAGCTGAATGAGAGCATGTCAGGTGAGCTTTGTTCATCTACTGCTTCCCCCCAGGGGTTTGTTCTGTACTCATTTATATATTTTTATATGACTGGGACAGTTTGCTTACTGATATATCCTGAAGATAATTGATGGCCATGACGATGAATCATTCAATCAAACAAACAATATTAATAATATACTATTCTAATTGATTGATTACTTGCTTCTATTAACCACTTATGCCCAACATTATACTTTAGTCATATGATTGTCACGCAGAAATAACATACAAGCTCACAAGTCACAAAGTGTCGCATTGTGTCCTTGTAGATCTGCTATTTTTGCAATTAATGAACATTTCCGCCAATAATGATATCCCCAAAACCAGAACACCAGGGTTGAAGTGGTTAAAGTGTCATCATGTATCTTTCCTGGTGATCAGGCAGCCCATATGGGCTTAGAGGACATTGATCAAAGAAAATAACAATATGTAGGCGATCTAGGCATCACATACTGTTTCAGTCATAGTGTTATTGTGGGCTCGCTGCAGCAGCAGCGAGCACACTATTGATGTTCTACAATATTTCTTTCTCTCCCAAAAGTATGGCACCTAACTACTCCCACATACTTTCACTTAGAAACTCCATTCAAACTGTAAAAAATTCAGCTTACTGTGTACATCTATGCTTGTACTTTTCTTTTTGAAATAATTTGTAGTTTTTGAAATAATTAACTTTAAAGGATCTACACCATGAATTTAAAAAATAATAATAATATTTAATATCATGTTGTTTATGTCCCTCAAACGTTTTTCAAAAGGTTTGAGCCTAAATCAAGCCTCAGAGATACTCATTCCAACTAACTTCTCTCTGGCTTATAAAGCACTTTCACCTGCAATACCACATTGTCCTGTTTGGCACGGGGCGCTATTGAGCCAGTTTGTATGCATGTTATCTCCTGGTTCTGTGTGGAAAAAGTAAAAAAAAAAATAAGAAAAAAAAGTAAAAAGAAAAAGTGCGCACGGGTCTGCTCTCCGATTTAATCCAAAGATCTAAGCTGTGTGATGTATACATTTTTAGTTAAGACCATTAATATAAACCCATGCACCTACACACTGTAGCAATCAGTGCAGCTGCTGCTACCTAATCTGTCAGTCATTGGCTGTCAGGCAGTGGTGCTGCAAAGTATCTAAGTACATTTACTCAAGTACTATACAAGTGCTTACAATGCACAGTACAATTTTGTGGTACTTTTACTTTACTTTCCATTTTTGTTACTTCTACTCCACTACAATGACAGCTTTTTGACAGCTTTAGTTACTTGTTACTTTGCAGATTTTATTATTAATACAAAACCTACAGTAACCACATACAGCCGATCTACAATGTGATGCGTTATGAGCTTGTAGATCTGCTATTTTCTGAACATTTTAGTACTTTTACTTTGGTACTCAAAGTATATTTTGATGCTAAAACGTTTGTGCACTGCAAGCTCCAAAACTCCCCCCACACACACCCCATACTCCACCTCCCACACCACATGACATACCCCCCTATGTCATACATTAACTATAAAGAAAAAGCCGATCTACAAAGTCATGCGTTGTGAGCTTGTAGATCTGCTATTTTGAACAAGCTTGACAATCTTTGGAAGATGTCAGTACTTTGGTACTTAAAGTATATTGTGATACCAATACTTTTGTACATTTTTGGCACGCTACTAGTTCTACATAGCGTGGGACCAGACGAATCTGCCAGTGCAAAAAAAAAATGCCCTCGAAGTCCTACATGCTTACACCTAGAAACACCATCCAAACTTTAAAATGTTCAACTTACTTTGGAATCGTGTGCTTGTACATGAATCTTTGAAATGTTTTGTCGTATTTAGAAATATTTCACTTTAAAAGTTCAGAAAATTATAATGGAAGTCAATGGAAGATTTTGGTCCATCACAACTCCTTCATACTTTCACCTAGAAACTCCATTCACAATTAAAAAAATTCAGCTTACTATGGACTGAAGGTTTTACTCTGAAATGTTTTGTCGTTTTTCAGATATTTACAACCAATTTAATCCAATCAGGAGAGAGAACCCATACAGGATAAAGAAATTAAATTGGCAGTGAGGAAACATAAATGAGCAGACAAATTAGGAATTGGAACACAAGCTGATACGTGATCTCTATGAGGTTCTTTCTCCTGATTGGATGAAATGGGTGACTCACTTATTAAAGAGTTGGACACCTGAACAAACGCTCTATAGCAATGATTACTATTGGAATGCTTTAACGTTTGAACAATAACATTTCGTTTAAATCAACTAGTAATCACTTATAGCACGTTTAAGTCAAATCACTGATATTACTGGATAAAGGCAGTGAATAGAAGCCTTTATGTGAGAACCTGTTTGAGCAGGTATGTGTGGTCTGTTTGCCATTGCTCAGGGCTGTTTGCAACCCTTTCCTCAATAAACAAAATGTTTTCTTTAAACACATAATATGTGTTTAAAGAAAGATGTGTGTTTATTGTGGAAAGGTGTGTGTGTGTGTGTGTGTGTGTGTGTGTGTGTGTGTGTGTGTGTGTGTGTGTGTGTGTGTGTGTGTGTGTGTGTGTGTGTGTGTGTGTGTGTGTGTGTGTGTGTGTGTGTGTGTGTGTGTGTGTGTGTGTGTGTGTGTGTGTGTGTGTGTGATAAAAACAAATAAAGCCACTCTGGGCTGTCACCATATATGGCCATTACAATAAATACATAAAGCCATCAAACTACACAAATGACCCCGTATTTTTCTGTATTTTGCTGGATGATGTGATTACCTCTACAAAATGCTCTAGTTTCAAACCTGTTAGGTCCAATGGCTGTTTTTGGGGGATCTTCTGTTTGACATAGATCTTTATCTCACAATCTTCAAATTTCCAAAATAAGTAACACACTGAGCCACTAAGACTGCACACCCATCTCATCAACCAAACCAGTCAATCAGTCAGTCTGACTTTTAACTGACTGTTGGTACAGTTCCTTGTGCAGTTAACAAAGAAAGTCTCACAATATTGAAAAATAAACCTATATAATTCAAGTAATGCCAAAAGGAAAGTTAAATAAATAAAAAGTTAAATGCTACTGTATTTAACCACTTTTAACCTGGCATCCCTATTTTGCTCATGTCAATGTAGGTCAACATTTTCCAAAGAGTTTCCAAAACTTTCCAAAAGTAGCTGCATTAGCCGATATATCATCATATATCATATCATATTTTAAAGAATGGTATAGTATACTACATGCATGTTAAGAGCGGAAACATGACGTGAACACATTTGAAACATGTGCTGTAGTTTATCTATCCACTACATTCACAGAGGGGGGGGTTGAATTATCCCACAAAACAACCTATTGAGTTCTTGACAGGTTTGATCCTATTTTGTTGAGTTAATATCGTCCAACAACATAATGGTCATGTTTGTGTAAGGCTGTATTGTATGTATTTATTCTAATGCTCACGTGACAGCCCGAATGGTTTTATTTGCACCTGTTAATGAGTATTTCTGTTTCAAGACATAATTGTGTTTGTATAGGCCAGGGGAAAATTGACTCTCAACGGCCTTTCTAACCATGTGTTTAGAGCTTAGCTGAAGACACTGCGGTACTCTCCAAGAGACATTTAAACTCTCTTTGGGTAATTGGCGATCGAAAGACAGACAGACAGACAGACAGACAGACAGACAGACAGACAGACAGACAGACAGACAGACAGACAGACAGACAGACAGACAGACAGACAGACAGACAGACAGACAGACAGACAGACAGACAGACAGACAGACAGACAGTGTATGTTTGGAGGTAGTCCAACATTTTAAACGTTTTAAATGTTGCACAAAATTACAGCTATTTCCCAGATTTAACATCATGAAGCACACTAATAACATTGTTTAAATAGGAATGTCGAAAATAGCTGATTTACAAGCTTGAGATTGTAGATTTTCTATTTTCGTAAATAGACGTATGTAACGTCTATGTATATATATGTAACCGCAGCCACTGTGATGCGTTGTGAGCTTGTAAATCTGCTATTTTGGAGAAGGCTTGACAATCTTTGGAAGACGTGAGTACTTTTACTATGGTACTTCAAGTATATTTTATATAGTAGTGACACACACACACACACACACACACACACACACACACACACACACACACACACACACACACACACACACACACACACACACACACACACACACACACACACACACACACACACACACACACACACACACACACACACACACACACCAGAACATAGGGATGTTTTTCAGTAAAAGTGGTGGTCTAATATTACATTTCATTACCACATTTCAGTAAAGGTGCACTGTAGTAAGTGATTTATCTTTTAGATAAGTATATTCTGAGAGTAATATTTGCTATAGATTGTTCAGTAGCAGGGGGCTGGACCTTTAAAAAACAGCAACAGATTGAATATAGTGTTCAGACCTGGTTGTGAAAATACTGGCTTGCATGGAGGGCTAGCTGAGGAGGCAGAGATGTAGACTTTGGAGTGTGAAGTAGAATATGTAGGCTAACAACCAACGTTTAAATTTTTTTTTTCTTTTTTCGATTCATCCATCTCATGGTATGGGAGTTAGAAGAGCAGAAAGGAGGAGTACAGTTGGATGTGTCCAGGTTCAGACCAACCTGGAGTCTTTGGCCATCTTGTAAAAGATTCCTCTTTGAGAGATGAGGTTGGAGGGGGTATCAAACTCAGCCATCTCTCCCTTGTCCAACACCAGGACCCTGGTATAATCCATGATAGTGTTGAGGCGATGGGCAATGGTCAAGATGGTGCAGTCCTCAAACTGGGTGCGGATGGTGGACTGGATTAGATTGTCTGTCTCCAGATCAACGGCGGCTGTGGCCTCATCCAAGACCAGGATCTTGGTCTTCCTCAGCAGAGCTCTGGCCAGACACACCAGCTGGCGCTGACCCAGACTGAGGTTCTCTCCTCCTTCAGAACATTCATGGTTGAGTTTGTCTGGCAGACCTGATACAAAGCTTTTGAGGTGGGCCAGTTCCAAGGCTGTCCACACCTCCTCATCAGTGTAACAATCAAATGGGTCCAAGTTCATCCTCAAAGAGCCTGAGAACAATACTGGGTCCTGTGGTATGATGGTGATTCTGGAGCGGAGTTCGTGCAGGCCCAGCTGAGCAATGTTGACCCCATCAATGAGGATGTAACCTTCGGCTGCTTCAATGATGCGGAACAGTCCCAGTGTCAGGGAAGACTTCCCTGCACCTGTACGCCCTACAATACCCACCTTTTCCCCTCCCTGGATGGTGATGTTGATGTTGCGAATGGCCAGCACATGGTCCTCACGGTAACGCAGGCCAAAGTCTCTGATCTCAATGTAACCTGCTGTTGGCCAGCCAGGGGGCAGGGTGGATGGGTCATGTTTCCACTCTGCCTCTTTCTCTGTGTCGCCGTACTCTTTGACCCTCTCCACAGCCACAATGTTTGTTTCCAGATCAGAAGACATTGTCACCATCCATGACAGAAAGACTGTCAGCTGCATAGCATAGGATATTGACAGGCCTATGATACCAGGACTCAGGCTTTCTCTGGCCATCACAGCAAATAAAGCAGCGAATAACACAATGCAGTTCCCCACAAACTCCAGACGGACTGCCATCCACCTGTTGGCCACGATGCTGGGGTAGTAAGCCTTCTGGTTGTGATCGACGCGCTGGTCGCTCTCCTGGATGAAGCGCTCCTGCTTGCCGAAAGCACGAATGACGCTGGTTCCCAACAGGGTTTCGTTGAAGTGGGTAAAGATGGGCGATCGGCTTACCGACTCCAGCCGCTTGAGCTGGCGTGACGATGCCAGGTAGAACCTCTGTACAAAAAAGTAAAGCAGTCCCAGTGGAGGGATGATGATCACGACCAGTGGCGTGGCCACCATTATCATGACGCATCCATCCAACACGTTGAACATAGAACCAATGAACATTCTGATGATGCTGGGGAGTAGTGAGTCGATGGTGTCCGTGTCCTTGGCAAAGCGGTTCACCAGGTTGCCGCTGGGTGTGCGCTCAAAGAACGACATTGGTGAGCGCAGGACATTAAACAGCAAGGACTGGTGGAGGTAGCGTGAGGCCAGGATGCACCCAATGTTCAATGAGATGGCATAACAGAAGACCGCCACACCTTGTAAGAAGCCCAGAGCGCCATACACACCCAGTCTCATCTCCTTGTAGGGTTGAGTGCCGTTGATCACTGGGTCATCTGTCCACCGACTAAGCCAGTAGTTGGACAAGAGCGAGGCCAAGTGGTGAGCAAAGAACATCATCAGAGTAATGCAGGAAAGCTGCACTCCTATGGCCTTCGTGTACTCCCAGAACACAGCCAACTTTACCTTTCCTGTGTTGGCCTTGTCTGCCTCCATCAGCTTGCCCACTTCATTGTTATTGGCTTTCGTCCCCAAAAACTCATCTCCTTCACTCTTCTGACACACTTTTGTTGAGTTACTGCTGTTCTGAACACCTTGACCAATGACAGTAGCAGGGCCACCGCTTTCCATTCCCTTTGGTACAGAAGTTGAGTTGTTGCCTTGCTCGGCGTTGGTGTAGGTATGCAGGAACTCTGCAAAGGCCCCCTGTCTGGCCATCAGCTCCAGATAGGACCCCATCTCTGTGATCTCCCCCTCCACCATCACCAGGATTAGGTCAACTTGCGGCAAGTAGCTCAGGCCGTGAGTCACCAGCACACGTGTTTTGTCCTTGAGCATACCCTGTGGGCCGATGATCTTGTCAAAGATGTGTTTTCCCACGTGGGCATCGACCGCAGACAGCGGGTCATCCAGCAGGTAGACGGAGCAGTTACAATAGACAGCCCTGGCCAAGCTTACCCTCTGCTTCTGACCTCCTGATAGATTCACTCCCTTCTCCCCAATCTCAGTAATGTCTCCTGCAGGCAGGATCTCCAGATCGGGCAGCAGGGCGCAGGCCTCCACAATGTGCTGGTACCAGCTATCATTCCTCTCCTGACCAAACATGATGTTGTCTTTGAGGGTGTCATTCTGAATCCACGGCTGCTGGGGAACATAGGCCACGGAACCCTTGACAGTCACAGTCCCGTCTAGTTTCTCCATTTCTCCCAGCAGAGCAGAGAGCAGTGATGACTTTCCGCATCCTACATGTCCAACCACTGCCACTAGGGAACCTTCGGGTATGGACACATTCAACCTTTTCAAAGTCTCTGGTTCATCTCTGGACCAGCTGAAAGCCCCGTCCACAATGGAGATACTGTCAGCAGATCCTGCAATCATCTTCCTCTCCACGCTGTCCTCCTGCAGCTCCTCGTGAGACAGGAACATATGTAGACGCTTCATGGAAACGCTGGCCTGCACCATGCTGCTGATGACCATGGGCAGCATGTTGAGAGGGAAGCGCAGGATGTTGAATAGAGCCAACGACACAAAGGCCTTCTGGGCATCCAGCACGTTGTTCTCGTCACTCAGAACGTACACAGCGAACGTAGACAGCGCTACCAGAAAGGGGGTGCTGATCCAGGCGAAGGTGGATATGGCGTCCAGGTAAGCAGCCTTCTTTAAGACACGCAGCTCGCTATCGCGGATAGCAGATAGCTTTTCATTGAAGGCCAGTTCCCAAGCATACAACTTCAACACCTTGATGCCATTCAACACTTCGCTCATCAGCTTGATTCGGCTGTCTTTACTCTTCATCTGAGCTACCTGGTAGGCCTTGGTTTTCATGGCAATTACAGCATTGACTGGCACCACCAGAATCATCACGGCCACCCCTGCCAGTACAGATGGACCCAAGTTCTGCCAGAGGAAGTACAGGGCCAATACCACCTGTAGTGGTGCAGACCAGATCATGTTAATGTAGGGGAAGAGGTCCATGAGTCTCTGGGCGTCTATAGACATCAGGTTGACAATCTCACCCACTGTGGAGGTACGTCGCGCTGCATTAGTGATCACCATGGCCTTTCTGTAGACAACTCCAATGATGGCGGTTCGTACACGCATACCAGTCACAAAGCAAATATGACAGTACTTATGTAGAATCAATGTCTGAATGCAGGAACACACAAACAACAGCAATGTGTAGAAGTAGCCCTGCCAGGAGGGGGCGCTGGAGTTGTTGACAAAGTAGATCAATCGTCTGAGGATCTCGGGCCCGACAAACAGGAGGATGTCGCAGATTATCTTGTAGAGGGAGGACATGAAGAAGTATGGTCCAAAATTCAAGCACAGGGCCCAAAACAGAAAGGGCTCTCTGGTCTTTTCCTCTGGCTTTTTGACTTTTTGGCACTTTCTGTTCCAGCCCTGGAACAGGTGTGGGACGACCCTCTGGGAGCAGTCCTCAGGGTTCAGGGACCACAGGTCTTTCTCCTCCAGAGGACGCTTGTAGCCCGTCATCATCATTCTGGTGATCCACCAGAATGTTATCCTGGACAGGAATGAAGCCCGGGCCTCAGGACAGGGATTCTGGTCTTCAATGGCCTGAGAGAACAGTGGTGGAGGGTCTGAAAGGCAGGACAGTAACAGGGCAATGAGCAGCAGGGCATAGTACACATAGAAGGTGGTGTATTGCCACACACACACAGCTGACGGCTGGTCAAGTGCCTGAATTATCTTGGACCTGAATGTGACTGTGGCACAAACCAGAGCCAGGAGCCAGAAGCCCAGCATCAGCCCAGACGACTGGATTCCTTTCATGCGCTCGTACTGGGTCAACAGGGTGGCCAACAGCATGGTGACTCCGAGTACGGTAGGGCTAACCAGGTAGACCGGTGCAGGAGCACCGTGTGGTTGGCTTCTTTCCCAGACAGAATAGAAAAGATCTGCCCAGCAAATAATCCACAGCAGAAAGCCAACCGTCGTTTTGGATCTGTTGAGGTGGCTCATGCCGTTGTAACCACAGTTATAGCTGCGGAGGTAGACGAGGTAGAGCGGAGCACACAGCCAGAGGTAGAGGCAAGGTAACCACACCAGTACTGTGTTTTGGAAGCACTGGGTTAGGTCTGGATTGGCAGTGTACCAGGTCCGGTTCCAATCCCAGATTGGATCGGAACCGTTCAAACCGCAAAAGTTGTCTAAGCCCATTAAATGTAACATAATGTAAGTAAAGCGTTGTGTTATTTTTAAGCCAGTGTGCAGGGGTCTTTCAAGTACCGTTCCACCTGTCCACCTTGGAACTGCACTGAATGAAATTTGCTGCTGCGGCAGCTTTTACTGTTGGCAGTTACAGCGTAACCTAGCAACGGACACTGTCTGCTGCAGGTTTTGTTTTCCTAACATTCTCTGCTCAGAAAATATTATAATTGAGGTGTAGTGGGGCGGGGCAAAACGGGACAGTGCACCCACACTGTTAGAAACGATACACAAGATCTACTCAATAAAATGTAGGCAACTATTTACAATCATTATTATTATTATTATTATTATTATAAGTAAATCTAATTGACTTGGAATTAAGTAAATATAACTCTTATTAGATTAGATTTACGGCAATGCATGATAGTGGAGCAGTTATGTGCTACGATCTTTCAATTTATGATACAAGCGTGACAATTGGCATGAGCAGTCTCCATGGGTCACTTGACAAGAAAATTGTCTGAGGCATTTGAAATTTCAAGATGGCGGCTATTTTTCAAGATGGCCAACACCTTAGTGGAGCAGTTAGGTGATATAATGGTTTATTTGGTGATACAAGCATGAAAATTGGCATGAGCAGTCTCTAAGGGTTGCTTGACAATAAGCCACCCAAAGCTACTTGAAATTTCAAGATGGCGGCCATTTTTCAAGATGGCCACCACCTTAGTGAAGCAGTTGTGATATAATGGTTTATTTGGTGGTACAAGCATGAAAATTGGCATGAGCAGTCTCTAAGGGTTGCTTGACAATAAGTCAGCCAAAGCTACTTGAAATGTCAAGATGGCGGCCATTTTTCAAGATGGCCACCACCTTAGTGAAGCAGTTAAGTGATATAATGGTTTATTTGGTGATACAAGCATGAAAATTGGCATGAGCAGTCTCTAAGGGTTGCTTGACAATAAGCCACCCAAAGCTACTTGAAATTTCAAGATGGCGGACATTTTTCAAGATGGCCACCACCTTAGTGAAGCAGTTGTGATATAATGGTTTATTTGGTGATACAAGCATGAAAATTGGCATGAGCAGTCTCTAAGGGTTGCTTGACAAGAAAACACTCCCAGCCACTTGAAATTTCTATTTTCAAGATGGCCGCCCCCTGGATCCTCAAAAGATACATTTTCTCATAGAAATGTATTGTTTTTTTTCATTAAGGACGATTTGGTGTCATTTTATTTTATGTTTTAGATTTATACTAAAGAACAACAATCACAATACAGTTGTGTTGATTTGTTGATCATAGATAGATTAGATAAGAGTGAATATCTGAACTACCAGGTAGGGGTGGGACGATATATCGATATCGCGATATATCGCGATACTTACAAATAATCGATATACTGCCGGAAAAATTTGATATAAAAATAAAAATAAAATCCTACTCTGTATTTGTGTAATGATGATTTTGAACAGTTTGGTGCTATTTTAAGTGTTTATGAATTGAATACAAGGACTATCATTATATATCGTTGGTGAAATTTCATGCAATATATCGTGATATCGCAGTATATCGCAATATATCGAATATCGTGATATTATCGTTATCGAGGGCCTAATATTGCAATAGATATCGTATTGTGAGATACCCATATCGTCCCACCCCTACTACCAGGGCACACTGGTGATATATCACTGCTGTTAAACTCTAAAAGAGTGGGGTTCTATGTCAGCTAATTGAAAGCTAGTATCCCAAATGCTATCTAATTTACCCTAAACAGTTAGATAGCCGCACCTGAATTGACAGGTTGTGCCAGCGCGGGAGAGCCGAGCCAAGGTTAATGGGGTTTTAGTTAACCGGATGGTGTAGAGATCGCACAGGATTTAAATTGCATTGGATGAACGATCGGACTAAGTGTAGGGTTAAGGCACGAACTTAGTTGTATCCCATACATCAAAGTGCTAATTGTGATAAAAGGATAAACCCTCTGCCTCTGCCTATGCTGCAGACATGGCAGAAGCCATCATAAGAGTTTAGAAAACTAACTGGGACAGATGTTTCATTTGTCAGCAGTTCACCAAGGAAAATCTCATTCAGCCGAGTTTATTCAACAGAGAGCACGATCGTACTGGTTATGATACCATTGCAAGAAATGTTCCATTATTTCATAAGATCAATGCTCTGCCTATCTTACTTAGTCCAACCCGACCAGATGAAGGTGATGGCATAGAAAGCACATTGGCAAGAAACAGAGCAAAATATCATTCAAGCTGTAAACTTAGGTTCAACAACACAGAGCTGGAAAGGGCCCAAAAGAGAGCATCTACTGCTGCTGAAGACACCGAAGATACCAAAGATATCCATGTCAAGAGGCCAAGAAGATCTAATGTATGACAGGTCCAGCGATGTCACAACAAAACAAACGTGCTTATTATGAGGCTGGATACGTGTGGGGACAGGCATTGAAGCGACATCCACAAATGCAGAGCCCATCTGACTGGGGATGGGTGGAACAAGACGAGAAGTGGAAAGTCTTCTGGACTCCACTTCCACTTATTGCGGAGAGTTGTTGGGAGTTGACCAAATGTGGGTGCACCAAGGCATGTACTGGAAGGTGTAAGTGCTTCAGATATGGACTCAGTTTCACATGCCTATGTAGTTGCCCCTGCTAGAACCTATTTGCATGTTTATTTTGCCAGAGTTATTCCCCGTTGTCCTCTGTGTTTTCAAGTGTAGGCCTATGGCTCGGCTTCCCCTCGCCACATCGGCTCATCATGTTTTACTTTGTCACCAGTCTATTACAGTGTAATTTTCAGTTGTTACTTTGTAACTTTGCTTCCACTGCCTTCCACTGCCATATCTAACAGTGAAGCACATTTTCAGTTTAGTTCCTTAGTATCGTTTGTCATGGTTCCGTGGCTATTGCCATTCAGTATTAGCCATTGCTCATAATTTTGGAGCACTGTCCGTTCAGCACCACAACTGTGCTAATCAGCACCACAACTATGCTAATTTATTATCTTATTTTTTTGTTTCCCCTCCCATTAGTATGTAGCCTACCTCAGTGAACCCTGAGAGCTATGCCGGTGGGAGGCAACTCCTGACAGGTTTGACCAAACTGGACAGGTCGTGGGCGAGGAGTCAGACAAAACACAGTCAAACAACCTCTCTTGACAGAGCTTTTTGAGGAACCCAATACATTTCTATGAGAAAAGGTATAATTTAAAGATCCACATGGCGGACGACAGTCATCTTGAAATTTCAAGTGGCTGTCGGCGGTTTCTTGTCAAATGACCTTTTGAGACGGCTCATGGCAATTTTCATACTTGTATCACCAACTAAATGATTTATTAAGCTTAACAGCTCCACTAAGGTGTTGGCCATCTTGAAAAATGGCCGCCATCTTGAAATTTCAAGTAGCTGTGGGTGGCTTATTGTCAAGTGACCCACAGAGACTGCTCATGCCAATTTTCATGCTTGTATCACCAAATAAACCATTATATAACTTACCTGCTCCACCAAAGTGTCAGCCATCTTGAAAAATGGCCGCCATCTTGAAATTTCAAGTAGCTGTGGGTGGTTTATTGTCAAGTGACCCACAGAGACTGCTTATGCCAATTTTCATGCTTGTATCACCAAATAAACCATCATATCACTTAACAGCTCCACTAAGGTGTTGGCCATCTTGGAAAATGGCCGCCATCTTGAAATTTCAAATGCCTCAGACAATTTTCTTGTCAAGTGACCCATGGAGTCTGCTCATGCCAATTTTCACGCTTGTATCATCAACTGAAAGATTCTGATGAAAATAAGCACTTAACCGCTCCACTATGAGTAGATTCAAATAGAAACAAAATTAATTAACACCTAACCTAAAACTATTGAGTTCATACTAATCAAAAATATTTAGTTAATACTACTTCTCTGTAAATAGTACTAATATATTTTAAGTTAGTTCTACACATCAAATAACTGGGACACTTATTGATATTTACCCATTTCATATGAGTATATTTAAATGATATTTACCTATTTCATATAAGTATATTTAAATAAAAGCAAATCAATCAATAACTGAACATAAATATTGATATACATTTCAAAATGTGATATAGTTCATTCTACATTAATTACTGCATTGCAAATAAAGATTATTAGGAATAACAGGAATATCAGCGTTAATCAGAACTCTTTATTTAATAATTGTATACTAGGCAAAGTTGTGCCCAAGTCACAATGAATGCCACAGTTAATTCACAATTCAGTGCAAATATAGGTCAAAATGTAATTTCTCCCCTGAGCAACAGGCAGGCTTTATTAACTATTAGCTATTAGTCGTAAACATTTCAGCACTTGCACATGGAGACCGGTGTTCAAATCCGGGGTGGAACAGGAAAGTTACATATTGAATTATAGTCCATGGGCCAGACCAGAAGTCAGGGACACGAAAGGTGGCAAAATCTCTTTGGCACCATTTTGTTTGTAGAGTCCATATAAGTACTTTGAAACATGATAGCCTTTTCAAATGAGTAGCTTTAATACTTTTTTAGGATATTCATTTTTTTTGCCATTATCTCCCCACATTATCTGCACAGTAGTCCGGTACCTGGCCTATAGACCCGTTCGCAATTTGGTGGAAGGAGAATTTCTCACTTGAACAAGGGGTACCTAGACATGAAAAAACACAGAGGTGCTCGTCCGCCATAGTGCCACGAATGGCGCAATGCCAATGGTCAAATCAAATATGGCTGCCATCGGCCATGATGAAAATCCAACTTCTTTGTTTCTGAGTGTATATACACATGCAATACCTCCATTTTGACTAATTGTGGGGTGGGGAATTCATTTCTGATATGGTTATGACCACTTTGGGTGATGTTGACTTTGAAAGGTCCTTGGCCATAACTTGGCCATTGTTAGGACTAAAAACAGGTGCAACTAGAAAAAGTGATCCTCGGAGCACAGGTCTCCGCCAGGTCAGGTAGGTTATTGTGGGCCAGCAATGTTCAGAATTTGCCAATCAGGATGGAATATAAAAAATTGGACGGAACCATCTTGATCACTTGACTATAGAGATAATGTGTACCGATTTGCATGATCTTTGGACAAAATTTGTAGGAAAAATCGGCCTCCTGGTGGCGCTATAATAGGGAAATGTTAAAAGGGTGGCGTTTGTTCTTCAACGTAGTGCAAATGTACGTGCAAAGTTCCACCGCAATCGGACGCTGCGTTCATGATTTGCGGCATTTTGTTCAAAACAGGCCACTCCTGCAAACCTTAGATGTCAATGTTAGCCAATCAGGATGGAATATGAAAAATCAAACAGTTCCATCGTGATCATATGACTATAGAGATCATGTGTACCGATTTGCGTGAAATTTGGATGAAATCTGAAAGCTTAATCTCAAAATATGTGTTTTACATAAGTCGGCCTCCTGGTGGCGCTATAAAAGGCCAATGTAAAAAATGCAGGGCAGATGTTTTTCCTTGGCCTCTAGGGAGTATGCGTGCAAAGTTTCACGCAGATCGGTGCAATTACAGTTAAAAATGCAATTTGGCCTTTAATAGCGCCACCATGAGGCTGATTTGAAAATTTCCAAATGGCATTTCTTCTTCGGCCTAGTGGGAATGTGCGTGTGAAATTTCATGGAAATCGCAAGCTGCGTTCATGATTTGAGGCATTTAGTTCAAAATGGACCAATCCTGCAAACTTTGGAAGCCAACCTTAGCCAATCAGGATGGAATATGTTAAATCAGACAGATCCGTGTTGATCACATGACTATAGAGATACTGTGTACTGATTTGCGTGACAAATCGGCCTCCTGGTGGCGCTATAACTGGGCCATGTAAAAGATTTGGGGCAGAGGTTCTGAATTGGCATCCAGGGAGTGTGTGTGCGCAGTTCCGCAGCGACCGGGCCAACGGTTTCGGAGATTAGCCGCTCACAGACAGATGGACACACGGACGGACGGACAGGGGGTAAAACATACTCTCTCGCCATGCCTTTCGGCCTGGCGGAGACAATAAGACTAATTCAACTAATTCTGACATTTATAATTCCTTTCTGATATTGTTTTGACCATTAAGGAGCATCTTGTCATTGAAATATCAAAGTCAATGTAATTTTTCAATAACTCAGTTACTCAATAATTGTGTTCTTCACAATCACTTTCATTGTATTTTTTTTCAATAATGATTTGTTTTATTTATAACAAAAGACATACACATGAGACATGGTCAAGTAGATTATTATGGCTTCCTGGTAGCGCTATAACAGGCCAATGTGAAAAGGAGGGCATTTCTTCCTTGGCAAAGTAGGAATCTATGCGGAAAATTTTATGGAAATAGCATGCTGCGTTCAGGATTTGAGGCATTTTGTTCAAAACGAACCAATCCTGCAAACTTTGGCAGGTGTGTGTTAATGACGAGGACCCACGGGATCGGTGTCTACGACATCATGTGTGTGTGTGTTGTGCCTTGGGATATTTAGCTATGCACACTTCTCTGGGGCATGACATGATCTGTAAACTGGGTTGTACGTACTATGTCTAAAAAGAACAGGAGCACTCAAAAAATGGGGAGGAGAGGATAAAAAGTTAATACACAGATTATTATATAAAGCGCGAGAACTGAACCCGATCACTCCCTGATGAAGACCATGACACTTGTGTGACGGCATAAAGTCCACCTACCACACAGATGGACTTTTGGTCAAATTGACCTTTTTTTCCTGTGTTATCATTGGCCACTGTCTCCCCTCGGGGCTCCACACGTCCTAACACCTTCTTCCACGCAGCGGGGATACCATAGTCTTTTAAATATGTCCCAATCACATCTCACAGGTATACTACGCTTCATTTGGCTTAGAGACAGAAAACTAAATCTGATATATAACTTAAGTTACACGTATTAACTTTAAAAACAAAACAAAATACAAACATATACCACACACTGTAGGCCTACAGTAGTAGTCACTACAACACTCACTTCTACTGTACAGTATGTCACAGGAGCAATCCATATGAATTCAACAGTTAAAGCATTATTCCTTTTCACATTGGCAAAGTAATCACTGAAAATCATTATTCAATATACCAACCGTTACACAAAAGTTCTACATCCAGTCCAGTGCTTTTCTATTCCGTACATACAACATACCATCATGTCAACAAAATGTTTCCCTCAATACAACAGTCACAACAGGACTCCTAAAATAATGCTATACTATGGTATTATGAATACATGGCATCTGTCTACCTAACATGCTATCTAAATGACATTTTAGCCTTTGCATAATCCTGCAAGGTCGTCAAGGCTAGGGCAAGTGCTACGGGCTTTTTAGACAAGTATACGTACAACCCATACAGTAAACAGATCCTGTCATGCCCCAGAGAAGTGTACAAACTGTACATAGTTAATATCACAAGGTACAACACACACCTGAGGTCATACGCACCGATGCTGTGGGTGCTCCTTGTCATAAACACACACCTGAGGTGGTGATCAGGGGTGCACTGGGCGCTTCGCGTGACACCACGGCGTTCCGCCAGTTTTTTGAACAAACATATGTTGCTACCAGTGGTGTAAAGTAACTAAGTACATTTACTCATGTACTGTACTGTACTTAAATACACTTTTGAGGATTTTTTTACTTTACTGGAGTATTTCCAATTTGCAGTACTTTCACTTCTACTCTACAACTCAGGGGCAAATGTTGTACTTTTACTACTAGTTTTTGAAAACTAGTAGTAAGTTTTTGAAAACTTGAGTTACGTGTTACTTTGTAGATTTTGATTATTATTACAAAACTGGTTATGATGATGATAATGATGACGATGACGAATACTGAATAATTGATATTGGTATGACAGTTATGATGATGTTCATTGATTAAAGTGAATGAAAGAGAGAAAATTCTTTTTATTTTTCCTCTGTATGACATGTCCTCTATTAAAGAAAAGTGGCGCGCTTTCTTGATTATTTGAATATATGGTTGCTGTCTTTGAAGACTGATAACTGTGACTAAGCTACCACTTGGGGAAGGCTATCATGATTAAATATAATCTAGGGATATAGACCTATTCAAAAATACAAAACTAGAATTAGCAAATGTTGCACTTGAGTGACCCCGTCCCCGATTAGTGAAAATGCTGTTCACATCGTATCACAACGTGAGGTGTTGTGAGATTGTAGACATGCCATTTGCTGAATGTTCGCCGCAGAATAGGCATGCTAGGGTTCATGTGGTTAAATAAGTGAATGAAAGAGATTGAATAATGTTTTTTTCCCCTCTGTATGACATGTTCTATTCAAAAAAAGTTAGAGAATTGTTTCATTCTTTGGAACTATGGTTGGTGTCATTGAAGGCTGATAACTGGGACTAAGCTACTACTTGGGAAGGGCTATCATGTTGAAATATTATCTAGATATATAGACCTTTTCAAAATACCAAACTAGAGTTTGCCACCTTGAGTGTCCCTGATAAGTGAAAATTCTGGCCTGGGCCCATGGACTATTAGTTAGGTAGGGTATGTGGATTCAACCTTTAAAACTGAGCTTTAGGTAAAAGAAAAAAGAAGTGACCGCATCATTCCCTTTAAGGCATTCAGTGCAACAACAAAAATAATCACTGGACTCAACCTTCAAAACTTGAGCTTGAGGTAGAAGAGAAGTGAACCCATCATTCCCTTTAACAGCAGCCGACCATGTTTTGGTGGGAGCGCGCCCTAAAAATGTTTTCTAAATCCTAACAGTTTTCTGAAATAAATAAATAAATAAAAAATCAAGATTTTTCAAAAATAGCAGATCTACAAACTCATAGCGCGCCAAAGAAATCTAAAGTGACACAGATGCGTTCCAGGTCTTAATGGGTTAACAGGAGTCTCGTCTCTCCAGTTCTTCAATAAACAGAAAATACATTTTCAGATGGGTTCCCAATTTCATCCACATCCAATTTATAAACTGATAACCATTTATCAGCTTAAATATAATAGTGTACCAGTTCAGATTTTGACATCTAATTTCTTTGTTGTCATCACTTCATATTTCACTTGTTTATCCTGCACCCTGAATGAGTTCTCTCCTAAATGGATAAAATTGGTGTTCTGGCCTGAAAATGTTTATTAAAGAGCTGTAGAGACAGGGGGATCCAAGAAACTGATCACTTTAATAGCAAACTTAACAGGGATTAAAATGGCAACTCACCTGAAAAGGGTCAAACAGGGCAGGCCAAGGGTTCATCATGGCTCGAACACTAGGACACTGATTGATGACTTCATGTCGTCTGAGGGCAAATGTCTTGTTCATTTTGTCCTTAACTATCTTTTCATTGT
Organism: Gymnoscopelus braueri; assembly: GCF_963280865.1. Lineage (NCBI taxonomy): Eukaryota > Metazoa > Chordata > Actinopteri > Myctophiformes > Myctophidae > Gymnoscopelus > Gymnoscopelus braueri. The sequence continues at coordinate 32,232,577 of NC_137617.1, read as the reverse complement.
TCTTCTTCTTTGACTCAGTGACCAACTCTTCCCTTTCTTTCTCCAAACTGTGCTCATCTTCATTGGCTGGCATCCCAAAACCTCTCACCTCTCAGTTCTGCATTTTGTGGTGGATTTTGTCCTTCCATCCACCGGATCCTGGAGGGGTCACCACTATGACCACATCTATGTGTGTGCCCGTGTTTAAATCGCCATACTGTGTTGTTATTGGTTTAATTATTATTATTAGTATTATTATTATATACACATAAAATAATTGTAAAAAAAATAGCAGATCTACAAGCTCACAACACGTTGCATCACGACGCATTGTGAGCTTGTAGATCTGCTATTTTCACAACTTTTTGTGTGACATTATTGTATGTAAATAATGTAATCCCAACATAATCTGATAATCAGACTTGGATTGTATCTATAAATTGACAGACAAGGTGTTTGGCAGATTATATTTGTAATTGCAGGGAGTCCATGCAGAGCAGACAGACTTATTTCCTCAATATTGTGTTTGTGCTGAGGGAAAATTCTTTATGACACATTTGCCACTGGGATATTTTATTTCACTGTTTTATTTGTTTTTTTTGGGAGGCGGGGGGAGTTCATCTTAAAATGCACAAAAAAATCAAAATTAGCACCATCATAAAATGCAGGGAAATGGCACAAAGTTGAATACCTGAAATCTATTTACTTGACTGTAGGCTCTTTAGGTATTTGGACATAGTAAACACTTGTATACACAATGATAAGTAAAAGGAGTATATCTGTGGCACCAAAGAGCACACTAGTGCAAATGATGACATGTTGCTGCCATCTACAGGAGATTCCATAAATTGGATGCATTTCACAGAGATTAAATACCTTGGAATTATAATCCATCTTGGGCCAAATACACATTTCAACAAAACCATGCTTTGTGATACTATGGGAAAATTAGAATGGACATATAATCTGTCATAATAGGATTTATCTTCAGCTAAAGTGACCTGATTTACTATCTGAGACCAACTTAATTCTCAAGCATTACACATCATTTGTAATGGCCAAATAAAAAACACAACATACTCAATTTCCCTTAATCTAACTAACCATAAGCCTAAACTGTACAACTTAAACTCTTTATTTCAATGTGCAATCATTTTGATATGCTGCATGGGGAAATCAATTAAGACAACATCCTTACATTTGTGTGAACATTCCAAACCGATGCATTAAAATCTTACAGGTTCAGAATGAACAATGGAACCGCAATGGTTCCATGTGTACACTTTCAGAGTTAGATTAACAATGGGGATGTATTTAAGATATAGGCTGTTTGTTTTCTTTCCCTCTAGCTTCTGCCCTTCTCCTACTGCATCTGCTCAGCCAAAGCTGAGTCCTTCACTCCTGCAGCCACCACAGAAAATAGGAAGGATGGGAAGAGTGAGCGGAGGTAGAGAGCCACCCTGGGGATGGGGTGGGACAGCAGAACCTCTTTCCTCTTCCTGTTCACAGTCTGCACAATCTCATTGGCCAGGACCGATGGGCCCACACCATTGGTCAACTGGTTAGCAATAACGCTGGTAATGACTGTAGCAGGAAGAAAAAAAAGTTCAATTTAGCCAAAAACAATAACAATATTCATATGTGGACTCCATATATTTGTGTTGTGTACCTGTATAATGATTTTGCACGCGTCATTATTACATGTTGAGTCTGTGCTTTGAACAACAACCACGTGACACGTTACTTGCCAAAAATGTAAGCGTGTGTGGAATCTGTGGATCTTGGGAACCACATGGGATCTATGACATATCTAAGACGTACAGTATATGAATCCAAATGTGGGCAAGGTTTCAAACAGAGCCCATTGATTTCCATTATAAATGAAAGTTAAAACAATATAAATTGGAGGTATTTCTGTGGCCTAAGTGCGCAATTAAGTTGGCGCTGATCGGTCAAGCGGTTTGTGATATTAGCTCCAGAGGCATAGACAGACTCTGCTAGATTCCTTGCAGATCCACACTGTAAAAATAGCGCGTTGCTTTTTTCAGTTCAAAGTCAGCTACATTTGGCAAGCGACATAAATTAGGCTTTATACTCACATGGTTTCAAGTTGTTTAGGCTGAGTACAGGTGTGTCGGATGGAGGAATGGCACTGCTATTGATGAAGGTGTGACTTATGGTGCTGACAGTTATACCATACTCATCCACTTCAGCACGCAAGCAGTCAAAGAAGGCTTGTGCTGCATGCTTGGAGGCCGCATCTAAAAAGACATACATAAACACACATAGACACACACACACGCGTGAACACAAAAGAGCTTTGACTCACCCATAACGCAACTTCATTCCATACATTGCAAAGGAGACACCGTGTCTAATTGTTATCTGTCTCACCACAGGAATTCTTTGTGCCTGTTGCACCACACACTGAGAACTTGTAGTTCATGTTTGAAATTCTGACAGGCTGTAGTCTCTTATTTACAGTATGTGTAGTACAAATGGGGTGTCTATATTTTCATATCTAAAGTTCTACGTCGCACCGCCGATCAGACCAATATGTCTGAGTCACAGTGTCGGGGGCTTTGTCAGAGTACCCGTCTGTCTGTGTCGCTTTCATGCCCATATATGGAGATCCCTGATGTCATTAGTATATGCCCATACCTTGTATTGGCATGCCCATATATCGACATATTGGTCGTATCAGCGGTTCTGGACAACCGGATATCCGAACGACTCGGCAGTTGGCACCGCACTCCCTTGAGTCCATTGTCCTGCCTATATATGGCCGTATCTTGTTTGTTTATGGTTATGTCATGTCTGAGTCAGAGTGACGTGGCCGAGGTCTGCTGGCCGATCCTCCCGGTAGCCAATTTTGATATAATAGGAAGAGGAGCTGTCTTAGCAAATGATGAAAACAGTTTTACGAAAACTTACAGGAGCTTCTGAAAGGGACTGCCAGTCTACCCTGAATGCTGTTGACCAATATGATGTGTCCTGATCTTCTGGACATCATTGTCGGGAGCACACCTGTATCATGATTCACTCAGAATTAACGCCTCATTAAGCAATCATTATTGGCTGAAAAAGACATCAATAACACAGGAATGCACACAGAAACGCAATGTGTTTGTGGTGAATTGGGCAAATTGTCTCTGGTGTGTCTACCTTTGGCCAGAGTGCTGGGGCCAAAATAGTTGATGTCCATGATGTTTCTGTCCAGTTCGAGAGAGACGCTCTGCACGGGGGCCTTCAGCTTCATGCTGCTATTGCAGATCAACACGTCCACACAGCCATAACACTCAACCACCTCATTCACCACCTCTGGCATGCTGTCCATGTCACTAAAGTCCAGGATCACAAGCTTGGGCATGAACGTCTAGGGAAATAAAAAACAAGGAAGGTATGTTTTATGGGTACCACTTGAACCCTATACTTAGCTGACCTCTACGCTAAATATTTTCACCGAAAATAACAGATCTACAAGCTCACAATGCATCACAAAATGATGTTTGCCCCAGAGTAGGGTCGCTAGGGTTCATGTGGTTAATATATGGGGGCAAAAACTATGAAAATAGTTGCTAATCAATTAGATTTAGGTTTTTGTTCCATGTTGCATACTGACAGGTATAATGCTCATATGTTTTCTCATTGGATAATATTAGTGTCTGTTTTAGTAACATCTGCTTTTATTTCCTATATACACACATATCCTATATCTGCTCTGGCTTGTGTACAGGAAATGCCCAGTGGACAGTGGACACTGTCAGAAAGGATATCCTACTATTGTGTGTGACCAGAGGAGGAAGGGGTGGTCTGTGACGTGATAGGTAGAGGAGAGGATTATGATAAAAGCAGTGACCGAATGTGCTATGTCTTTTTCTAAGAACCCACCACGGACACCTTGTGTCATCCATTGATCCCTCACTGACATTCCGGTGGGTTTTTGGTTTATCGATCTGAAAAAGCTGCACAATTGAGACTGAGTGTGATATCGTGAAGGTCTACTCTAGCTCTTTGATGATCTAGTGTTGTATAAGTTCTTTCTTTGGATCAATGGCTGCAATGTATACTTTTTCCTCATTCAGGGAGTTTGCAAAAGCATGGGAAACTTGGCTATATGAAGAATCACTTTTTTTGTGCTTATTCAAACAAGGATGGACATGCTGAAACTGTATTTTTTTTATCTGGTTGCCTCACCTGGCTGGGATCAGCATCTCTGGTCAATGAGTCAAATAGAGACTCAAGCTTATCCCAGCTCATCCCACACAGGATCAGTCTGGCACCTCCCTTATGGAGGATATGGGCACAGGCTAAATAGGAATAAAAAGTAAAAACAACAACTGAAATGACATCAGGAGAGGAAAAGAAAATAATATTTGGCTCATTGTGTACAATAACCTTGTTATCCATTCTACAACTGCATTAGAAACTATTTTTCAAAGTCGAATCATGGCATCATGAAAAGTTATTTACCAGTCCCAACCCCTGACACAGCGTCTGTGATCACCACCACTTTGTTCCGCACCAAGGACTTTGACATGAACCGCATGACCTCATTGTATATGTAGTATATCCCTGCTGCTACCACTATCAGCAGGGGCAGCACAAACACAGAGGAGAAACTCATGATCTGTAAGGGAGACAGAGGATCCAATATAAGCAATAAATACACAACACACCTATTGACCTGCATTCTAGAACAGCAATAACCCAGTCAAGGATCAGGTGTTGAGACAAGAACCAGAATCCTACCATAAAGCTATTTTGAGGTGCGGCTTATCTGTTCTGTACATTGCTGTAATGCCAAAAAAGCATCATCCATCTTCTTTAATGAAAACTCCATAGAGCAATATCAGCATGTGCTGTCAAATACAATTGTGTTCTCAAGATGATGAGCCACTATCCTGTGTGTTTCCACAGTGGCTGAGGAGTAAGCCGCAGGCAACGAAACAATACAGTTCTCTCGTGTGTCCAACTCGAGACTATACACTTGACAGGTCCTATTCAGATAAGCATGGGTGACATCAGGGTGAAATGTAGGTCACGTTTCAACTTATGGAACATTCACTGTGTTCTGTAGCAGCAGACCAGATACTGTGCACTTCCCAGTGATAGATATGTGTGCCAAAGGAGAAGTCTCACAGCCCGCTGTGCACTTTGCATGCCCTGCCTAGACCTTTTAGTTCTGCATGTCAGTATTGATTTCATTTCGCTGGCTTTATCTATGGAGCAAAGTAAAAGTGGATTCAGAATAATTTCATGTAAGGTAGTATAATGGTAATAAACTCCAAAGTACCGTATGTGGGTACAACGTGTGTCTGGTGGCCCTGCTATTGCTCTTACCATGTAAAGTGTGTCTGAAGAGAACAGCTAAATATATATTCTAATCTGCCACAGCAGAATCGCTTGCACTACATTAAGTCACCTCCAGGATATTGTCATTGGATATACCCCAAGGGGGGCAGCCTTTCGGAAACTAAACTAAACTAAACTAAACTAAACTAAACTAAACTAAACTAAACTAAACTAAACTAAACTAAAGTTCACGTGCACAATCAAGAAAGGACCTTCCTTGTCTTGATTTACTGGTGAAAACACATTAACCCAGCCTACAGTCAGAACCATAAATATGATGTATTACCTACAAATACTGTAAATCCCCCTGAAGACCCAATTCCCAAATCAACCCCCTGGTTTGGGCTACCAGGTCCCAGAGGGTCAGTCAGTAGGCCGACTGATGATGAGCACACATCTATAGCAACACAGCACACACACCACACCACACAGCAGACACACATGTAATCTCTGTTATTCTTGGGTCACTTACAGCATGGGGCAGGGAACTAATCCTTCACCGGGAATGGCTGATGTTTTCCGGGTTTAGTTAGGTAACAGAGAATTAGCCCTTCTCCCTCTGTGTCTCTTGTCAGCTCACATAGCTCTCTCACCCACTCTCTGCCTGCCTGACCCACTGTGGGCTAGTGGAACCTGATGCTTATAATAGCCTGTGCTAGAGTCAGCCATTAATACACGTTATGTGGTGTATAGTATTTAAGGCATGCCTCCTTGTTGCCAACATGAGTGAGTGGACAACAAATGGAGGCCCAACTCCCTCTAGGTCGTCCTCAGATGAGCCCTAACCCCCCCCTGACTAGAAATAAGAGTTGCACTTGGTGTTGAAGGTATTTTAGTCAACGCCTTGTCTAGATATCAATCACCAACTATATATATGTCCCCAAACTCAAACTCCTAAGGGTAGGCCCCTATTGCCCCCCACCCCCAAGTTTTAGAAATGCTTATAGCTCTTTGTTTGACTAAACCAGCTTTTAAGTCAATACAACTGTGGATAGAAAGTTACAATTCTTATGCATGGGTCACTGAAATAGGGAGAAAGAGAACGAGACTATTATTGCCAATTACATCCATAGCTCAATGATTACATCCCTGACTGAAATCTTAAATAAATGAACCTTTCATTTTTCACCCCTCAGTTTGTTCAGAAGAATAACTTATTTACTTTGCATTTTAAAACATCCATAGACAGCATCCCACAGTGTGTCCATAATCCATTGAAAGATTTGGTGATGACAGACAGTAGACCAGACCACTTCATATTATATCAACTTTTCAAATCAAAAATTCAATTGCATTATTTATTAACTCCATCTCGTGTCGCTCACCAAAAAGAAGTAAATCAATCAATCAATATTTTTTAGGGGGGCAAGCGACACCGTCGTACTGCGGAGTATATATTCGGTGCTCGGTGGGCGGTGACAGTGGAGCAAATACCGCGAGATCCCGTAAAATTCCAACAGCAAATCTGCGACCTCCATCCACTGGGAAAGAAGCAGCGTTGCCATGTCCGCTTATTATAAGCGAATTTGGGCTTATTTTTCTGTAAAGTTGCTTGTAGTTGCGGGTTGCGTTTTTTTGGGCTTGTTTAGTAATTGCTTATTTGGGCTCGTTTCTAAAGTGTAGTTGCTTATTTGGCCTTGTTTCCTAATTCCTTGTTTTCAAACATTTTCAAGTCAAGGACACCAATTAATATGTATTTGTCTGACTCTGCAGACCCCCTCAGAAAATAAAATTATGTTATGCCAGGGACCCACATACAAGATTCGTACCCCAAAATTGGTGTTGAGATAATAATAATACTAATAATAGCAGATCTACAAGCTCATAACGCTTGTGAGCTTGTCGGCTATTTTCATCTTCTTTTGGTGTTGTTTTCATAGACCTGGTTGCTTGTTTTTCTCCCGCAAAGCCTGGCAACACTGGAAAGAAGAACTCAGTCAGCCCCGAGAAAAGGAAGAAAAATAAAACCACCGTGGTGCTGCTGAACGTAGTGCTAACTAACCCAAAAACCAGGGAATGGAACCCAACCCCAAATATCAACGTATTTGGCGTCAGTAGTGATCGGGGGACGGGGGGGTTCTTTCTCTGCAGACCGTATGGAAAGCACGAGAGGGAGTCGGTAGCATTTGTTTTTGTTTCTTGGGCTCCTTTTTAAACCCAAACAGGGTTTCATTATTAGCCAAGCTTGCAAGCTACTAGCTCAACGAGCTAGCAGGAGCAGAAGGAGGAGGAGGAGGAGGAGGAGGAGCGGTCCGTCGGTGGGTCAACACAACTCCGTTCCTTGGAGGAGGAACGACCGTACAGGGGGGGATAGCAGCCTGCTGTAGCCGACTGGAGACTGCTATATCCGACTGGAGAGGGACTTCTGTAGCCGACTGGAGAGAGAGCTCCGTTCTTGGGCGGATTTGTTTCCCACTTTTCATGGAGTTCGAGGCGGACGCCTCCTCCTCGGCCCTGGTGTTTTTGTGGCTTTGTCGTTATTGATCTCTTGGGCTAGCGAGCTAGCTAGTTTACTACTAGCCACCTCTGCTGTGTGTCTGTCGCCACTGGGCTTTGTGGGGTGCAGGAGGCCATGGACTGACTGAGAGGCGTTCATCATCACCCACCCCCCAGCAGGCTGGCTTTTAATGATAATGGCCACTCATCATTTATTGGGGGAATAATGATGATAATACTTGGATACAAGTCAACAAGCAAGCGTTTGTTTTGAACTGTGGTGGTCGTGCACGATTAAAAAAAACCCTGGAATGATGCATTTGGATGGATGGCTAAGCAGTTGTTGATGTTCACCACATTTGGATAAAAGAAAAGAAACGCACAAGAAGAACAACCCGGGGGGGTTGCATTGCACACACACAGCTGCAGCATAGAGTTGTCAGAAGAAACTATTATCGGGTTACTTTGACCAGAGGTGGGAAAGAAACGGCAGACCATGTCTGCTGCAAAAGAAAACCCCTGTAGGAAGTTCCAGGCGAACATTTTTAACAAGAGCAAATGTCAGAACTGTTTCAAACCACGAGAGCTGCATCTCTTGACGGACAGCGATTTGAACCAGGTACGTAGGCTACTACAAGTTAGGCCTATAATTGCAGCGTTGATTGTGTTTATTTTTGCATAACATGTTGTATCTTTTAACACCCCGTGGCAGTCGCAACAAACGGGGAGTTACATTTCAGGATGCATGACATGATATGTCCCTGCCAAACGTCAGTCAAAAGTAACAATTAGCTGACAACAGTAACCTGATTACAGTGTTAACCAGCTTGTCAAGTTCACGAGAATGTAGTCGAGCTACAACAATCAGCTCTCGTTTTTATAGCCCATTATCCATAAAGCACTTTGTAATTGAGAAAATGGTTAGATGGTTAGATATCTGGGCTAGGCAGTAGGCTACAGTATAGTTTGGATATAGCCATGGTTCACATGACGCTTGTATACAAGCGTCATGGTGCCGAGTCCCCCTGGTCTAAAGTTGTGTTCGATTTTTTCACATTGCCATCTCTCACATAAACATAAACGTTCAGATTTCAAATATAAAGTGCTTACCACCGAGCCACGGATGTTACAAGGCGATGCGGACCGCGATGAGTACCCGTATCTCCCGTATTGTTCAATAAAAAGCATTTTAATCCCATCGCCAGCCATTTTCTCCAAATTGTCTCCGATACTTTCAACCATGCGACACTAATGGTTGGGAGGTGTATTGCACTCTGATACATTACAAAACAAAAAAAATCAAAAAAAGAAAATGGCCGGCGATGGGATTAAAATGCTTTTTATTGAACAATACGGGAGATACGGGTACTCATCGCGGTCCGCATCGCCTTGTAACATCCGTGGCTCGGTGGTAAGCACTTTATATTTGAAATCTGAACGTTTATGTTTATGTGAGAGATGGCAATGTGAAAAAATCGAACACAACTTTAGACCAGGGGGACTCGGCACCATGACTGTCATGGTATGACAGTCATGTTTCAGGGCTAAGTTTGGATAGAGACTGTAAAAGAGAGTCTGGTGGGATCAGTTGTTGTTATGTGCTTGTGTGCCAGTAATAAACAACAAGCCAAGATGCAGAGACAGTGAAGGAAGAGTGGAGTGCTTTATTGTTTTGGCCAAAACACAAGCTGTCTATTTCTTTCATTCATTGATTTGTCTCTGATTCTAAGCAACCCACTTGTTTCTTTACCCATGTGACAGGCATGTTGTTGAAAGGGAATTCCTGTAGCTCGGCTAAACTCTGGCAATGTCAGCTCTGCACTGTTTAGCCTGCTGGGGTGTCACCATCGGCTATGAGTGCAGCAGCCATAAAGAGAAGGAGCGCCCTTCATCAAAACTATGGAGATTGAGTTATACACAAGCTTTCCTTTCAGTCTCTCTCGCCTGCGTTCACTCTCTCTCTCTCTCTCTCTCCCAGATCATTAGTTTAGTCTCTCTGTTGTATCCTGTAATTGATCCCAGGCGATGAGGTCCAGATGGGCCCTTGAACATGGCTTAAGAGCCAAACGGCAACGTCAGCATCCTCTCCTCTCCCTGTGTCTATACTTTGTGTGGATCTGCTAGTGTTTTATTGCAGGTTAACCCTTCAGATCCAAGACTTCTGATTCAGAGCAAGCATTTTAGGATTACATCACTTCCTATAATCCCCTGTGACCCAGCCCTCACTCTCTCTAAAAGCATTGATGATGACATCCATCCAAGGAACCAGAAAGGCTGTATACTGTACTTGTCTGCGTCATTGCGTGAGATCTGCGGGCTCAGTTCTTTAGTCTTCTTCACAAAATGCCTTGTTAACCCAGCATACAGTGATAAAACACTATTACAATTGTAGCAGCATGCAATACATTTGTATATAGCAGTGGTTCTCAAAGTGGGGTCCAGGGACTTTCAGGGGATTATAAATTGACCCTTACAAGTCTGTAGCAGGTCCATTTGGTTCCATTTGTATACTGTCAGAGTTGAGGAGGGCCCTTGAATAAAAACGTTTGAGAACCATTGGTATAATCAGGGTTGTTATCAACAGTCACTAGCGGACAGTCTACAAAATGTATTGCTATAACCCCTGGCTTAAATTTGTGCAACACGTGAGCTGTCGGTGTTAAAGTTCCCAGACATGTTGGACATGTATAAAACACGTTTTTTTTTTTTGTGAGCGAGAATGTGACCAGTGGATGGAGACTGTTACAGGCTGACTAGGAAGACCTCAAGCCTCTCAGCCAGCGATAAACTCAATAAGCAAGTGAGAAGAAAGCTTCAGCACTGCAGTGTAATGCTGTTAAAACACCATGAATGGCTCATTAGGCTAAGTGAATTTGAGCAAGTTATTTGGGACTCGAAGGGAGCTGAAATTGCTAGTTTAAGCGCCCCCCCCCCCCCCCCCCCCCCCCCCCCCCCCGCTTTTCTTTTCTTTTCATTCGCCTCCCACTACTCGTTTGATAGAGCTGGTGCTATGAATGCAACATTGACATAGATAGCCCACATGGAAAAGTTATCCGAAGGGAAGGCTGCGAATATCGGAAGAACAGTATCCAATATAAACAATCTCTTTGTTTAACACTACTAGGACATAAGGTTGAACCGGGGGAGGGGACGCGGCCTGAGCACATTCCTGTATTTCAGCTTGTGTACTCTTACAAGACCTAAGGCACGAATTTGTTGAATTTGTTGCTATGGTTTTCAGTTTGTCACATGAATGATTTGTCCACAGAGGGATTGAGATCATCCTCGGGCTTTGAGGTTCCTCCCCATGCGAGCGAGGAAAGTAATCGTACTTCATGGTAGGGGTGGTGGGAGGCAGGGCTATGATGGAGGATACAGTCTAAAAGTCTGTGTCTGCGAGACAGGATGCGTGAGAGAAACCGAGGGAGTCTGGGATGGGGTAGTAGTCGAGGTGAGAGTAGGAGTGAGTAAGCGAGCGAGGGAAAAGGAGGAAGCGTTTGTAAGGGGAAGTGTGGGATCCATCGGGGGAAACTGGAGCCGAGCTTCCCAGAGGTTTCTGCTCAACCTTGCACTCCGTGGGCTTGCAGGCAGCAGTTTGAATTTGAGGCAAAGTCTTGGCCTTAAAGAGCCTTTAGAATTAACACATTCCAAATGTTCCAAGGCAGCTAAAGCCTGCAGACTATTCCCAATGTTGGCATCATGGAATGATTGGCGCCGCCAACTTTTTATGCCAAATAGCCAGTAGCTTATACTCTTGACTGCCCAACACAGTGCCAGCGGGTGGAGGGATGCTAGTATTTAGAATCACTGTTGTGGTAGTGGAATGACTTTCGCATGGTTCCCTTCTGGCGTGTCACACCCAGCTGTGTTTGTCATTGTCACTCATATTATGCCTGACAAGCGACAAGTGTGCGCCTGCTAGAATATGTGCACCCTCACTGTAAAATCCTCAGTATTCATTTAACCACTTTAAACATGAACCTCCCTATTTGGGACATTTATTTCATAGGCAAAAATGGTCAAAGCAAGCTAAAATACGCAGTTGTGAGCTTGTAGATCGGCTGTTTTCGGTGCACGACACCATCGTACGACTTTATAAAGTATACATTTACCCAAGTGGACCTGTGAAGATCCACTGAGGGTTACTTAGCACCTAGGTGCACCTGCTGGTGCTAACATTTGGACGGGCTAAAAGACGAGCACCCGGGGTTGAGCAGTTCACTTCTTGGGCCCTCTGGATTGCTTAAGGGAGGAAACAGAAACGTAACCGCAGGACCCCTACACCAGTGGTTCTCAAACTTTTTCATGTCAAGGACCCCCAAAATGATATGTATTTGGCCGCGGACCCCCATCTCAAAATATTTTGTTCCAGGGACCCCCAGAAGCAAAGATTTGAGTTACAGATGTTTGCTTTAAAAATATATGTATTCAAAGATTTATTTTTTACAAGCTCAGTGCGGCACTTGGTGCCGTGCTATGAGCTTATATATCTGCCATTTTTGAATAGCCAAAGTATAAAATATGGATAAAGGGGTTAAAATGATTTGTGAAGCTTTATTAACTAATTTAGCTGGGGACCCCCCTGGTACCCACCCCAAGGACCCCTGGGGGTCCCCGGACCCCACTTTGAGAACCAATGCCCTACACCCTGTGGCTGCTTCTCCCTGCCTCAACGGCCTGCCATCACCCCCAGGTGTCTGTCACAGCTGCTCTCCCCTTGTGCTTTTTCTCTCTCACGCTCTCTTTTCTTCCTTTTTCCTTTGCGTTGGTTTCCAGACCATTTTGTGCATTAAAACATTAGAGATGGGCTAAATGTAATTGTTTGTCATCCTCTGCCAAATTAGCAGAGAGGTTTGATTTATGTGGGTCTCTCTCCCCTCCAAAAAATCTGTCTCGACTATCCCCATAGGTGCATCTATGCAAGTTCAAACAAGACAGATTTATAGCAGGCATGCGATGACACGGAGCCGCAACAGGGCCAATAATAGTGTAGCTGGGGCTAATAATCAGATGTTTCTGCTCTGCAGGTGAGCCATTCACCTGGAGTTTGGCAAAGGGGGGGGGCTCAAGGAAGAAGGAGGGCTGCCTGCCAATGTTTAACACTCAACACAGAGAAAAAACACCTTTATCCTGGCATCCCTATTTTGGGCATGTGACATGTCGTTGTAGGTCAATTGTTCAAAAATAGCAGATCTATGAGCTCACAACGCATCGCATTGCAATGCTTTGCGAGCATGTAGGTTGGTTATTTTTGCTATTCGTCAATAGGTCGTTCTATTTAAGTGGTTTTAACGGAGAGCAAAGACTGGGCATTTTAAAAGGCCTTCCTCCTATCCGCCGGCCCTGTGTTTCCAATGTCTTTTGAACTTGTCCTCTGTTTCCATTGGATGTCGGTAGTTTATGGTTAAACAAAATCAAGAAGGAGAACCAGTGATCATGTATTAAGGATTGTATTGTTTTTGCGAGTTTGTTCCCGACTGATAGGCACTCTGTTGGTGTCAGTCACACTTGGACGCCCCACTCTGGTCTCATCTGTTGTGAGGAAATGGGAAGGAGAGGCACCCAAGCGTGTCATCAAACAAGAGTTGATTAAACCAAGAGGCTCACTAACTGGCTGTTGTGTGGTTGCAAAAAAATACCTCGTGAGAGGAGAGGACAGGCAACATCTGGGCCCCAAAAGGCTGCACACTCTCCCTCACACACACTCTCTCACCATCTCTCTCTCATCCCATCCCCCCTCTGGTTACACTCTCTTCCAGTTTTAATGATTGCCTAAATTGCCCTTTCCCCCCCTCTCTGTTTTTTTTTTTTTTTTACAGGCTAAACCTATTTATGGCGGATGGCTGTGCTTGGCCCCCGAGGGAACTGACTTTGACAATCCTATGCAGAGATCCCGGGTAAGAGTGCATTTGTTGTAGATGTGGACTGGAGCAGGGGGATGGGCATGCATATGCTCATTTTTTCCTGTACTCCACTGAGATAGACTAGTGGTATGTTACACGAGCTCCATTTCCTGCTGTGAAAAAAAGTATGGCTGAACCTTCAGCCTTTAACTGATTCTGATCCATATGGGAGATATAGGCTAATGGCCGTTGACACGAAATAATCTCTGTGTCCTTATCTTATTATTACCTTGCCTTTTTTTCTAGGGTGGCATATCTTGGCTTTTGTGAGTCATTAACCACATGAACCCGAATGTCCCTATTCTGGGGCAAACATTTGGCAAAAATAGCAGATCTACAAGCGAAGGGTCGAGCTTGTAGATCTGCTATTTATTCAGTGAAGAGATTTGGTGTGACGCGAAAAACGAGGGGGGCAAGTATAGACCCCTGGCGGACTCCGGTCAACAAATGATATGGGATTTAAGTGACTACTGCTTACTGAGCTTCTTTTACGCTGCCCTGTCAGCTTCTCCAGAATAACAGACTTCTTAATTTTGACAGAAATGGCAGCGGAGATTCTTTGTGCTGTACGAACATGGCTGCCTGCGCTTCGCCCTGGACGAATCGGTAAGCACGGCATCCGCTACACTGAAATCACAGTCTTAATTTGTGGTGGGGGGCCCGGTTGTAAGCTGTAAGACGGCTTATCAGTCTCACCTGGGTATAGCTGATGACTGTACTGTGCGCTTATCTTAACGGGGGAAATGTAAGGCTGTGCCGCCAGTGATGCTGAAAATGTACCTTCTCGCTGGAAACTTTTATCACTTGAAAACAACACATCGCAGTAGTTCATAGAGAGGCAAATGGTGCAATAGAGAGATAAGCATGAAATGAGAACGGTCCAGCAAACAAGAGGGAGGCGGCAGAGCTGTAAAGTCACTTTATTGACCATATTCACATGGCCTGAGTATGACATGGAGCAAAATGGCTACCATGTGAATATGGTCTGTGGTGCCCACGCTAAGTCCATGTTTGTGCTGGCGTTTGTCGCTGGGGAATGTGACACGGGTGACCAAGCCCACACCGGCTGATCAGGCTGGAGATTAGAATGCTTGTGTATAAACATTGGGGCCCACACGTTACCATGTAGCTTGCCTGCCTGTCTATTAGCTTGCCGAAGACATACAGAAGCATGGTTTTAAAATGTCTTGAAAGAAGCTGAGGCATCATGTGAGTGGGAAGGTGGGGTCAATTTAGGAGAGTTGGACTTCAAGGGGTCAGATGCATTGCTCAGTGGTATGGGGAGGCTTCACATATTGGGGGGGGGGTGTTGATGAAAGAAGATTTAGTAGTTTGAATCCACCCTTGCTGAATCTCATGATATTGACATTGATCTGCCACCTAATGACAAAAGAAACGTGTGTGTGTGCGTGCATGCGTGCGTGTGTTTTCCACTGTGTGTTATGTGTTTCCAGTGACACCCGTGCTGGTGTGTAACTGTGTTTTCCTCTCATTGTAATGGTTATTCCAAAACTGTCGGCCTCATTGTCCCCCAGCCTTTTCATCTGCTCTGAGAGCACTCCGGAAAGGCAGGGAAACTGGGTCAGGAAAATGGCCACTTTGCGCAGCAGGACCCTCAGGATAGACGCGCTCCCAAATTTTAACCTCCTATTGCACATTTAATTCTCTCGTCGAGGTCCTCATTGTTTAACCAAATGGTTTGTCCAGGCCGAGCTGCAATATGTTTTGTTTTTGGCTGAGGTAATGTACACCGTTGTCTAATGCGGATATCCCTCCCCTTCCCTGGCTCAGATACAGTGCAGAGATTTTAAAGAAGTGACACCCGCCCACATGCTCTCTCTGTCTCTTGCAGTCTTTTTCCTCGTTTGATCACACTATATCTCTCCCACCCATTGAAATTCCTCCTCCAAGAGCCTATGCCATACAAAGCCTGTCATGCCAAGGAGCTGAGAGCAGAGAGATGGTTTCCTTGACAGTGGTAACCTCAACTAGCCTAATGGCTCAGATGCATGCCTCACCATTTTGAGTTCAAAGTGGGTGATTATTTTAATTTATTTTTACTTGGTAAATCATGTTGTCTCCAAGGTTCTCTGAAATTAGCTTGTTGACATGGTTATTTTGTCTCTTTGAAATTAAGGTGCACAGATAGTTGCAAGTTTGAAATAGTTGTTCCTGCTCGATTTTGTAAGGAATGCCCAATCTCTGGTACGCCAAAACGCAGTACTGAATTTCTAAATGTACTAAAAGTATTCTTTCAGTAGGCAGAATGAGCGGCGATAGAACTGGCTTTATTACCAATGATCAAATCAACTCTTTCACGCTTCCCTCTCAGACAAATGGTCGAAAGACGACCAAGCCAGCCACATGCTGAAAATGCTAAAGATGTTACCGATGATTAACCTCAGTCAGCAAAATTGATGCTATTACTTACTTGTAATTTACTTATTAGTTGGTCAATTAATTTACTCTTGTGAAAGACAACCTTGTTCTTCACTGGGCAAGACAAGGTTGTCCTTTGTGTGTTCCAGTTATTATTAGGTGATATAGATTTCATTTTTTTTATTTTGTCAAACTATTCTGGAATGCTTTGGCATCATCCAGTGATTTTCTTGTTTCACTGTCTGCGGAACAGACCCAATATGGTCTAAAGACCAGGCAACTTATCCCGCCTGAAGTGATTGTTAGTCATTCCTCTGCTCCTTCCTGGCCAGCTGAGAAGGTCAGAGTTAGGCCACCGGCTGGTATGTTGACCACAGAGATGGAAGCGCAGCAGATCAGAATATGATAAACGGTTACCCATTTATTGTTCGATTCTGTTGTGATGGAAAAGCAAGACAGTGTCTTGAGTCCTATACTAGTCTGAAGGAGTGGCCTATTCTCACATGGCGATGGTCTGTCAAAGTATAAGGACCACAGAGTGATGACACTGCTATTTTGGGGACCAGAAGGCATCATAGCCTCTACGTGAAGAGGTAGCCTCTTAAAGCTGAACTATTTTAGCCATAAGGAGAGCGAGAGATGTTCTCAAGTCTTCAGCAGCGTTCCTCTCACATGCCCATATTTGGTGAACTACAGCAGGCTCTCCGTTCCAGGACTACAGAGAGAGAGAGAGAGAGAGAGAGAGGAAGGGAGCATGCTAGCCCCCCAAAACCACAGGGAAACGTCACATACGCCCCAGACCCAGACATTCCACACACACACACACGGCTCGCCACGGCAAGCGCCCAGGTCTGTTGCTGCCGGGGATTGGGGGTGGTAACGCATCTGATAATTGGGAGAGTTTGAGAATATTTTAACAATGTGCGTTTAACCAGATGATTAGACGTACTGGGTCAGAACATCGCAAGTAGAGCCCAACCGATATATTGGTTTGGCCATTATTTGCCTTTTTTGACATCTGTATTGGCAATTATGCAGCCGATTTGTTTCCTTTTAAACCTTTTTGAAATGAGCAGATCTAGCTCACAATGCATAGCGATGCAACACACTGAGAGCTTGTAGATTGGCTATCTTTGAAACTGTTTGAATATGTATTAAGTTGTTAAATAAAATAAAGTTCAGTTTATGTCTATTTGTTTGCTTGCTTGTTCATTGTATAATTAAAGTTAAATGTTCCTTTCATATATTGACGTTTAACCCATTAGACCTGGAGAAGCATCTGTGTCATTTTTAGATTTGAGCTAAAAAGCATTATTTTACACTTTGGCAATTAAAAAATAGCAGATATACAAGCTCGGTGCCGCGCTATGAGCTTGTAGATCTGCTATTTTTGAGAAATCGTAAACATGTGTGCAAATCTTTGAACATATTTTTTTTTCAAGCGAACATTTGTAACTCAAATCTTTGCTTCTGGGGGTCCCTGGAACAAAATATTTTGAGATGGGGGTCCTTGGCCAAATACATATACATTTTGGGGTCCTTGACATGAAAAAGTTTGAGAACCACTGACATAGTAACATAAGTTTTTTTTTTAGATTCTAAAAACAGACATTTTATAGAATCGGCCTCAGGTCTTAATGGGTTAAAATACTTAATTTAAAATGTTGTGTGGGTCAGTTATTTAATGTCAATTATATTTGGCATGGGACCCCAAAATCTGGCCTCATTCAGGCTCTCATCGCAAGGCATGGCGTCAAACGGAGAGAGAGAGAGAGGTGGTGAAAGTGAGACTTGAGTCGTGGGGGGAAACCGGTTTAGTGGGCAGGCTGGAAACGAAGCGAGACCACCCTGAAAGTGTCGAGGTTGAAGGGTCGGTGACCATGAGAACACAGGGGAAGCGGGGGGGATCACATCACACACACTGCATGGCTTTGCTGCATATCTGCCTCTGTTCTACCCTTTGACTGGAAATGGGAACAGTCCATCAGTCAGTCATTTAGCCAGTCACATCACATATCAACCAAGCCCACCACCTCTCTGTCCTCTGCCAGGCACATCCACCAGGTGTTGAGTCTTTGTATCCACGACGCTGTTTTATGGCCTGGAAAGTATTTCTACCGTAGCAGCTCTAGCAGTAAGGGGGGTGGTGGTGGTGGTGGTAGGAGAAGCTAGACTGGCAGTTCCTGTCTGTTGAGGGTTGGAAGAAGAGTGTTGTCGGAGGGCACTGCGTGTCGAGGCACATGTGCCATATAAAACAGCAGCCTCCGGTCCACAGTCTTAACGCGGCGGCCTTTGACGGGACTTGCCACTGGCTTGGCCCATAAAAAGCCTCCTGAAGGATTTATCATTTATAGAGTGGGTGTACTCCACTTAATTCTAAAGCTGGCTCAGTGGGTTTTTTCACAGTTTTTACAATCTTTTTTTTTTTTGGGAAGGCTTCACAAGTTTACTATTGGGTTTGGGCTGCAATTAAAAATACCCCAGATTTTGGCATTGGATAATTGCTTGCAGTAGCCGAGTTAAGGTGCCACCATATTCAATGGGTCATTTTACTTTAAGATCATTCTTGCTTTATTCTACAGTAGACAATGCATCTGACTTCACTGAGTAACATGCTTGTATTGTTTCTGTGCAGTTCAAACTCCTGTCATGTTTTATAGCCTCTCTTTGTGTCGTGCTCCCATAGAAGCTAAACTCTCAAAAAGAGTCTGAGAAAGTCATTGGTTTTAATAATATCCCGCCATGAGCCTAAAAATAGTTGGCCCCATGGAAGACAGACACAATCGGAGGATATGGTATTGAATCTGTTGTGTAGAAATCAAACAGACTATAATTCATCTGCCTTTGAATGGCAGAGTCTTGGCAGATAAATCTCCTTTGTTTTGGTGCCAGTAGCGGCTAACTGTTTCTAAGCAACAGCAGTTGCCTCTTCTATGCACACACAGGACCAGGATCAGCCGGTACTTAACAGAATCTAACCTTCGCCATAACTGCATCAAGCACAAGCAACTGACCACAGATCAGATTTGGGGATCACCTGGTTCTGAGTGTTGTTTGACTTTCCTTGACCTCATCCGTTGGCCTTCACTGCCAAGTAGATGTGAGGCTAACTTTTAACAATTTCACTGCAACTACCTTCCCAAATCAACATTATGCTTTTAGTGATATTGGCACATTAGATTTGACCAATTGTCCAAATCTTGCAGATTGAATCAGCACTAGGTTGATGCATTATCACAGCATACATGTTTTCATATCTTTAAACTGTAATCCCATAAAACATTTAAATGATAGTTACTGGAAGTTTATCGGCCTGAACCCAAAACATAGAAGGATCCATGGCATAGTGTAAATGAAGAGAAATTTGAAATCTCTATGGAGTGCTATGAAGGTCACTGTTGCATTGATGTAGCTTAACTTCTCTCCCATGCCCTCTGCATCGCTAAATGGCCTAGATGTCCCTCTCTGCCTCAACTTTGTACATTTTTTTTTCTTCTCTTTTTTTTTTGTTGCAGAGGGAGTCCTTCTGCAGCCTCTGAGTTCTAAGTGTGACCCACTGTAATTGCCATATTTGGCAGCCCCGGGGGTTTACTGGCAGATCTTAATAAAGCTGGATCTGTGTTCAATGGCCTTAAAAGGAGCTTGGGAGAGAAACGGCACCTGTTTTACATCTGTAGCAGGCAGAGCAATGCCTGATAACGCTGCAGGATTCAGACCAGACGTAAAAGAAAGTACAAGGGGTCTGAGAGGAAGTTTAGGGGAATTCTGCCGGCCTGTGTTGACGAGACAATACGTTATCAGGTAGAAATAACAATGAGATCATTATTATCCCCACCCCCCTTCCCACCTGAAACAAAATGTAGGTGCTGTGTATTGTCAAGGGCTCTTCGGACAAGTTTTTGGTTCCACTGATTGCAACATATGACCATATGACCAAGGAATATGGAACAGATTGGCATTATGTTTTTATTGGAACATATTGTGCAGCATAGTAAATCCATCAAAACATGGAACGGGGTGGATTACTATCATATGGTCAGTCTACTCTAGGCACTCTAGGCTTCTCTGAAAAGAATTATAAAGATCATGCTCTGTATCTCTCAGCTGGTGTACAAACACACAGATGTAGGCACACAGCCACACACACACACACACACACACACACACACACACACACACACACACACACACACACACACACACACACACACACACACACACACACACACACACACACACACACACACACACACACACACACACACACACACAAAGCCGCTTTGGTCCAGCTTCCAGTGCTGCCGTCCCTTCTATTCACTCAGAAGGCGCTACAACTGAAAGGATTTCCCCAGTTGCCATGGTGACCTGTTGATAACAGCGGTGTGACCTTACAGTAGAGGGGCCTGATAGCCCTGATGTGTCCCCTGAGCAAGAATGGTAAAGGAGGAATGAAGGACTGACAGAGAAACAGTCACTTTCACACTCCACTTAGCCCCGGGGAATGTTCACACTGCCATATTTTGAAGTGGGCTAGCGGCACGTTTAGTCCTGGGCTTGCTGGCTTTGCTGTGGAGCACAGTTAACACTAAATCCCGAAATTGCTGAAAACGTTGCCCCTAAATGGCTAGTGTGAACGCAGGCTGATAACTACAATAACAATTGTCATTGACCAATCACGTGTCTAGCCCAAGGCTTGTACTGAGTAAGCTCTGGGTCTGCATAAAATCTGGGGAACACCTCCTAAGCCAGCCCTGGGCTATCCTCAGCCTGAGGCTAAGCACAGAAAAGTGTGAAAACACAGTGTGTTACTCAGTTAGCAAGTTCTGTCAAATGATGCATTGTTTCTGATCTGAATTGCACCTTTCTCCTTCAACTTTTCTCTGTTTGGTTTTGAAACATATGGAATGATATCAGTGTTTACCTTTTGCAGCCGTCCTGACGTGTGGCAACAGAGCGCTGCGAGCGTCTCTGCTACCTCTTAACCCTTTAAGACCTGAGGCGATTTTTAAAAATGTTTTCTAAATCCTAACAGTTTTTGGAAAGAAATCTTGGGGAAAAAAATTCATGATTTTTCAAAAATAGCAGATCTACAAGCTCATAGCGCGGCACCGAGTGCCGCGCTATGAGCTTGTATATCTGCTATTTTTGAATAGCCAAAGAAATCTAAAGTGACACAGATGCGTTCCAGGTATTAATGGGTTAATTCAAGGATAACACAATGAGGCATACATGCATAAAGTCAGGTCGTTTTAACGTGATGTTGTTTCTCCCCCAGCCAAGCACGCTGCCTCAGGGCACGGTGAACATGAACCTTTGTACAGATGTCATCGACGCCGAGCCCAAGACGGGCCAGAAGAATGCTCTCGTCATCATCACCCCAGAACAGGAGTACTTCATTAGAGGAGAGAATAAAGAGATTATCAATGGGTAGGTTTATTGTATGCGTGCGTGCGTGCGTATGGTCTGATGAAATCATGAATGAGTCAGTGGTTGCGTTTTATTTTTCTACTACTATCTATTAGTGTTGTTTACTGTCTTGCGTGTGGGTAAAAATACATAGTTGCCACTGTGCCATAGTAAACTGTAGCACCACTAGAATAGATAAATGCTTAACCACTTAAGCCCTTTATACTTCATTGTACAACACACATACGAAATAGATTTTTTTTAAATTTTCTTTAAAACTGAAAAAATGGCTTCGGACTCTGTGCCAGGGCTTTTTATGTGGTTATTAGCAGTCCTGGAGAACAATGTAATGCTATTCACATTGCGTGTTTGTCTTTAGGTGGAGTGAACAGCTGGTGGTGTACCCCAGGACCAATAAGCAGAACCAGAAGAAAAAACGCAAGGTGGAGCCCACTACCTCCCAGGTAACCTTCAGTACAGCGTGAACCATACACAAGATAATAAATTAGTTAGAAAGACAACCTTTGTAATGTCTGGAAGAGTGATGTGGGTCCATTATCATTCTTCAATTAAATTTGACTTTATTTATTTCTACTTTAACACATTGACTGCCAGAATTATTTCATAATTTTTTAGCCAGTGCCAGAGTTTTTCATTGGGAAAAAAAAAGTGCTCAGGAGCCGAAATACAGCATTTTTAAGTTTTAAGTTAACAAGGAAGTGGATAGGAGTCTAGATCTTCAACTAATCATATCTCCTTGGTCTTTGGGTGAAATTGGAAAAAAAAAACATTAAAAAAAAAAAGAAAAAAAAACTTCACGTAGATCTACGCGATTGGCACGTGGCGGCTTTAAAGCGGTTCGCGTAGATCTACGTGATTGGCAGTCAATGTGTTAATCGACATTTATTTATTCTTTTCCAGGAGCCGGGTCCAGCCAAGGTTGCGGTAACGGGCTCGGGTATCCCTGAAGCAGAGAAGGTTCCAGACTCTAGCTCCATTATCTGGCAGGAGGAGCTAAGCCAGAGAGAGGCTGAAGGGGCTGCTGTATGGTCTGCTGCTGACCTGCCTCCTCTGGGATCTCCAGTTCCCCCTGCTGGTAGGGAGGAATCGGATAACTCGCCCCCAGAATTTGAGCAGAGAAGAGACTAAATCAAATACATAATCACATCAATGTGTGTTGCCTGTAGAGTGACTTCCTGTTTCCTTGTTTAGCTGACTCTGCCTCTGTGGGCCGCGGCTCGGACACTGGCTCCGTGAACGGCGACGAGATGGACCGCGGTGGCCCGCCTCTCCACGGCTCGGTGCCCAACGACCTACTCTCCCCTACGGGCTCCTGCTCCAGCCTGGGCGGCGTGCCGCGGTGCATCTCCCCGGCCCCCAGCGACCCCTTCCCCTCCGGCAGCTCGCTGCTCTCCAACGGCTCGCACATCAGTGGCTCGGTCAGCTCGCTGGACTCGGACGCCAGCGGCAGCACCGTGACCAGCACCGATAGCCACCCGGCCGGCCACCGGGGGGGGGCCCACGGCCACCACGAAACCACTCGCTCCAGACGCCTGGAGGCCGAGGCCAGGAAGGCCGAGAAGAGGAGCCGGTTGAGGAGCCCCGAGAGGCAGGAGAGGGAGGCCGTCCTCAGTCCCGAGAGGAGGTCAGTGGGTCTGCATTGGCTTTGTCATCCCGTCTGTCCCTTCAGTGTCCCTCATTTGTCTCTTATCTGAACCACATGAAACCTAACATCCCTATTCTGGGCGAACTTTGAGTGAAAATAGACAAACATTCAGTGAAAATAGACAATCTACAATAGATTGGCCATTTTCGGCAGAGATTTGATGTAGAGGGAAAAAAGGAGGAGGCCAAGTACAAACCCCGGTCAAGAAGTGTACAGGGTTTAGTTGTCTGCTTTTCTGTGTTTCTCTGACATGTCTTTCCCATTCCTCCAGTAATCAAGGTTCAAGGTGTTTATTATTTTCACATACGCGTGCAATACAGCCGGTAGAAACATTGTTTTTATAGGTTAACACATTGACCGCCGGGCCCGTAGTTCTACGGGCCGTTAAATCCAACGCTTAACCGCCGATCCCGTAGCCTACGGGCTGTGGTGCTTTTTCCTTTTTTTCGATTTTTTTTTTTTTTTTCAATTTTCCGGTACGGCACATTTCATTGTAACACCACCGGAAACAGAATTATTTGGGATCCGGTTTTGACGATCACGCCGGCTCCCATTCTAAAGTCTACACTGAAACGCCATTTTCTTCGATTGTAGTTTTTCTCCTCGCTGATCACTGTTTAACATAAACCGTTCTAACTCAACAATGGATGCCCCGTTTGACACGTGGTTTGGACTGGTAGACACAGGGAGATGTCCGCGATGTTTACAAACAGTGCACAGATCAATCTTAAGGATTTTAACGACGTCTATGGCGACGTGAAAAAAACAAAAAACAACAATAAAACGTTGGCACTGGTGAGTACATTATGAGATTAACCTCTGGCGGTCAATGTGTTAAACAGAAGCGTTCTTTAGCCTTCTGTGGAACACGGCCTGGACATGCAGAGATATTAAAGACATATTCAGCCTGTCTAAACCATGCTGCCAGGTAAAGCAGTTAATCAACCACTGGTTTAGCCTTAGCTTGGTGAACCAGGTTAGCGGGCAGCCTTTTTTGGAATGCCAGCTTCCCTGCTGTCTGGAGACAGTGGAGCACTAGGCTTTATCCATTTAAAGGCATGCACTCGCATAGACAGTCCTGTGACGCACTTAACCGACATACTTAACCACTTTTGATGCACACTCAGAACCGGTGTATTTTCCATGGATGGAGGGGTGGAGAAAATGCCGTATTTGGTGATTATGGAGACAAGAGACGCAGACTGAGATTTGAGATGCTCTGCTTTGAATATTCCTGTGTGTGTATTTCTTGGACCATATTTGTTACTAATAATTGTATATTGCCAGTTTTGGGGGGGGGTCAGCGCTTATATTCTGTGTAAGCACACACTGTATAAACATATTGGCTTTGTACTTTTCCATTCAGCAATCTGCCCCTCAGCCCCTGGGCGCTGTTCTTGGAAAGGTCACAGGTCATACACACACCAGTGAGGGCAGCATTTCAAACGAAACAAGTTGGGGGGGAGGGAGGGGGTCATCTTTTTCCTCCCAGAGCCAGCTTCCTGGCTGCTCCATTCCCTACATCCAAGCCCGGCTCCGAAAGAAAGGGAGGAGATGGGAGGGAAAAATAGAAAGAATGCACACACACACAGTTGGCCTTGAAAACAGATAACCGGTCCATTTGGACTGTTAGAGGCTTTCAGAGGAACAGACATCTTGTTCACATGGCAGCCATTACATCATAAGAGTAGAAGTATGATGTAACAGCAAAATGACAGATGTGTGAATATGGTTAACCCATTAAGACCTGAGGCAGATTCTAAAAATGTTTTCTAAATCCTAATGGTTTTTTTCTTTTTACATAAAAAATTTAAAAATATAATAAAAAAATAAAATGTATAATATGTAAAACATATCTCAAAATATGTTGTTCCAGAGATCCCCAGAAGCAAAGATTTTAGTTACAAATGTTTGCTTTAAAAATATATATATTCAAAGATTTGCGCACACTTTCCACGATTTTTCAAAAATAGCAGATCTACAAGCTCATAGCGTGGCACTCGGTGCAGCGCTATGAGCTTGTATATCTTGTATATCTTGTATAAATAAAGTCTTAAAATGACACAGCTGCGTTCCCGGTCTAAATGGGTTAATTAGCCAGCGAGGCGGCCATGTGGATCATGTGACTGAAATGCCCCTCAGCCGTCCTCTTCCTTCTCTCTCTCCCCATGTTGCCTTTTAAGGAGGCCGGCTATGGCTGAGGAATCCCCAAATAAGGGCAGCATCAAAAAAAAGAAGAGTAATTTAATATTTCCCACTGCCTCTCTCTTTCTCGCTCACTCTCTCTCTCTCTCTCTGTGTAAAGTGAATTCCACTGGCCTTTTAACAAAGGCTGTATGTGTGGGAATGTGTCAAAGCCGGCAGTGTACCATTTCATTTGTTGGAGCTGTGTTTATGCAAGTCTGCAGATATACAACACAGATTAAGGTACTATCTCATCTGTGATCTTAAAGTCCGGCGTTGGCGCTGTGGCTGCCCCCCCCCCCCCCCCCTTCTAATATTGTTTGACCACCGTGCTGCTGACCTTGCCATAGGATACGTCCTTGGCGTACCCAAGCTGCCCCATAAACAGACTTGTCCATTGTCTGTTTGATTGATACTGTATGTATGTCATCTTATCTATAAATTCCAGAAACCACTGTATATATACTGTACCTATGTACGTCTGTATGTATGATTGTCCTTCATATATCTCGAGCCTTTAACCCGTTAAGACTAGGAAAGCATCAGTGTCATTTTTTAGATTTCTTTGGCTGTTCAAAAAAGCAGCTATACAAACTAACATGAGCTTGTAGATCTGCTATTTTTTTTAAAGAAATCGTGAAAATGTGTGCAAATCTTTGAATATATCTACATGTTTAACTCAAATCTATGCTTCTGAGGGTCCCTGGAGCAAAATATTTTGAGATGGGGGGGTCCGGGAACAAAAACATATCATTTTGGGGGTCCTTGACATGACATTTTTTGAGTTAAAAATATTTGCTTTAAAAATATATATAAAGATTTGCACCCATTTTCAAGATAAAAATAAATAAATAGCAGATCTACAAGCTCATAGCGCGGCACTATGAGCTTGTATATCTGCTATTTTTGAATAGCCAAAGTATTAAAATATGGATAAAGTGGTTACACGGCTGTGATCCCGGTTTGAATGGGTTAATCCAATCAACGTCATACTTGGCGAATGGTCCCAAGGAAGTACAGTGTGTGTGTGAAGTTGGATCAGATGAACGGTTCTCCATACCCGGCCTGCTCCGAATGGGCACACATTCCCAACAACGGCCACGCCCCAAACAGGCATTGCACCAGTATTATGAACTGTATGACATCTAGGGCTGTCACGATTATCACATTTTACTTGACGATTAATTATCGCTCAAATAATTGCGATTAACAATTTAATTGTTTCTTTCGTTGAACATGAAAATTGCATTTCTTATTGGCTTTTCGGCTTCGTAAACAAAAGTTGCACAGTGCAGATATGACAAATATGTAAATAACTTTATACTTAAAAACGAAGAAAAAATTACATTAATAGTGGAAATAGCCGATCTACAAGCTCAAAACGCATGGAGATGCGACACGTTTTCAGCTTGTAGATCTGCTTTTTCCACTTTTTGAATTTTTTTTTAAATATATGAAAACTTTTCAACATGATTATGACAATAATGCGAAAAATAATTGTGATTATATGTAATAATTGTGACAGGCCTAATGACGTCTAGACACTCTTGTTCCGTCTTGCATAGTTTTTCTGTTTGTTGTGGTCACTTTGCTGTAACTGCTTGGTGTTTAACCTTTGCACGTGTGTTTGTGTGTTCCCTGGATCCAGTCGCTCCGGCGTGATTGAGAAGTTGGAGGCCTTGGAGCTGGAGAATGCAGAGAGGATGGAGGTGGAGGAAGCAGGGAGGGGTGGAGCCAGACAAGGCCGCAGCGAACACAGACGCTTCCACAGAGAGGTAATGCTGCTGTGTGTGTGTGTGTGTGTGTGTGTGTGTTTGGTTGCATGTTCGTGCTAACAGTGCCAGCATTGTGCAGCAGTTTACAATGGATGTGGTAAGGACTTGTAAACAGTGTTTTTTAAACAACATCACATGGCGGAACAGAACGCAGACGTGAGCTTAGCTTTGGACCCACGAGCATGTGTTGTGTTTTTCCTCTCGTTCCAGCAGACCCCTCCACACCCCTCCCCCCCCCTTTTCTGTCCTGCCTTTGTTTTGGTTGGAGGTCATAGGTCAGGAGCGTGTGCTGTATTCATTTCCAGTTTCCATTCTGTTTCGGGATTCCCCTGGCGATTGCGCTTCCCTTTCCCACCCAGCCCTGCTGCACTCGAGCTACAGCGGCTTAAACTTACCCCCCTCTCTTTAGTAGAGCGAGAGGGATGCACAACATTGGGTCAGAAGTCAAAAACAGATTGAGAACTGCCACCAGAATGTTGAGGGGAACTGATCTCACCACCTCACATCACGCCGAGTGACTTTACCGCTTTTTGTGTTTTTTTACCACTCAGAGTGTTTTGTCTCCAGATGAAAGATAAAGGCACAACACTGGTTATTACGCACGTACTCTGTGCCCGTGTTGGAATTCTGTCCATCTCCACTGTTGCTGTCAAACATCCAGTCGCGCAACACTCCCTCTTTATATACACAGATTGCGGTTAGAGACACCCTGTTTTGCTTCACGCTATCAGCGCGCATTCAGTGTTATCATTCTCTCTGGTTCAGCGCGGTGCCGTGCCGAGTTCAGCCTCAGAAAACATGCACGTTTGACGGGGGGGGAAGGGGGGGTGGGGGGAATTGGCTGTCATGATATTTTCGTATGCACTGAGGGCTGGTTTCGCACTTTCCCACCCAGACCCTGACCCACATTACGTTACTTCCTGCTTTTCAGATGTCTCTGGAAAGCAGGACGTTTCCTGTATCTGTTATGATGAATCTGATTCCCACAGAATAAAAAAAAAAAAACGTATGATTAAAACAAAGAGCAAAGAAAGAAAAACATAACATAAAGCATTGGTTCTAAAAGTGGGGTCCGGGGACCCCCAGGAGTCCTTGGGGGGATACCAGGGGGTCTCCAGCAAAATTTGTTAATAAAGCGTCACAATCAGTTTAACCCCTTATCCATATTTTATAGTTTGGATATTCAAAAATAGCAGATCTACAAGCTCGTAGCGTGGCACCGAGTGCCGCGCTATGAGCTTGTAGATCTGCATTTTTTTTTTTTATCTTGAAAATGTGTGCAAATCTTTAAATCTATTTTTAAAAGGCGAACATTTTTAACACAAATCTTTGCTTTTGGGGGTCCGTGGTACAACATATTTTCAGATGGGGGTCCACGGCCACACGCATATCAATTTGGGGGTCCTTGGCATGAAAATGTTTGAGAACCACTGACATAAAGTGTGTGTGTGTGTGTGTGTGTGTGTGTGTGTTCTCCAGGAGCAGAAACATGGCCAGGGACTGGACTTCCCCTCCACCCTCCCGCCACTGAGGAGAGCAAAGTCCCTGGACCGACGGACCAGTGAGTCTGTCATGACAGTAAGTGGTCTCTGTCCTACTCTCTCTTTGTATAGCAAGGTTCTCTTCTGTACGTATATCATGGTTCACATGATCCTTTTAATGTCTCTTGTAACTAATACAGACGGATCCTGTATTAAGCTACTATTAGCATAGTGGCCAGTCTTGTGGTGGCAGGATATAAAATGACTGTATGGATTTACATCGCTTTTTCTTTTTCTTTTAAATAATGGAATGTCTCGCACGAGTCAAGACAGCATTATAGTAATAGAGTTTTTCATGGTGTTTGGTCATAGTTCCCTCAATCAGCAATACATCATACCGGCACATTAGTCTGCTTTATGTTCTGAAAATTGAAAGATGGAGGTGATTGATTATGTCCCTATTTGTTTGGCTAGTCTTTTCTATTCCTTCGAAGAAGAGATGTTATAAGAAGATATAATAAGAACAGAGAAAACGTTTAAAATCATTCTTTCATGCCATAAAAACGTAGTATTTTCAGTAGTTTCCACTGTACCAGCAGATTACATTTTCTTTAACAAAGCCAGCTAACTTGTGTTGAAGCAAAATTCTGATTGGCGGAGTGGTGATTACATCACAAATCGTCCAGTTTGTGTTGCATCCAGATTCCAGAATTCCCCGACTTGGTCACCTGATAATGAGGTGTTCATGTGGCACTTCCTGGTGGGAAACTGGAGGAGACCGTTAATCTGACAACACATGATGAAAGCAAAGCACTACTCGTCCAGAATAAACTTAGTAATCAGCTGGTGATATTTGCTCAAGGTGTTTCTGTTGTTTGCGTGTGTGTGTTAGTGTTGATGGGTGTAGACTGTGCCTTTCTAGACAATACCTCTGTTGTTCTCCTAAGCTGTGAAGAGTCTATGGTCAGATTCAATGCCAGGGCTGTTGCTGAGGGAGGTCATTGGGTTGCTCTTGTTGTTGTTGTTGTTGGGTTGAAGGTAGGGCTCTAACTATCGATTATGTTCTTAGTGATTACTTCAATTATTTTTTTGATTAAATGAACAATCACAATTGTTATGTCAACAAATGCAACATGAAAATGTTTTAACTGATAAAAAAAAAAAAAACTACATTGATTAGTTTGTGTAAACACGTAACCCCTATTTTATTCTTTGTTGTGGAAACATAGCAAGAATAGCTGATCTGCAAGCTCGGCTGTTGCACCCCTAGTTGAAGGGCTAGTGAGGTTGGCTAACAGATCAGAACAGAATGGCACACATCAAAGATTGAGAAAGGTTTCAGTAGATCCAGACTTCATTCTTAAAGCAAAGCTGGCCCTTTGTATTTATGGCAGCTTTGCTTGGGAAGCCGTTTCTTAGCCTGGTTGGAGAAATGTTTCTGTTTCTGTCTTTTACTGCTACTATTAATTATCCAATTAACAAATTCAGATGAATTATGTTAAAACAAAGCAAATGAGATGGGGACTGTGTAGCATATGCATTAGCCTGTATCTCTGTCGGGTCAGCTGATATAAGGATGCATTTGTCACTAATGCAGGTTCCAGACTTCTTATCTGTGGACTGAACCTACTTCAGACTAATGCTAGTGTTTCTTTGGCCTACTGTAGGTGTGGTTGTGTGAGAGTGTGGATCTGTAGGGCAGTCGTCCATGATGCAGGGTGCAGTACAGCGCCCTCCTCTCCCTCTCCTGTCCAGGTTATCCTCCTGCTATCTCTGTGTGCAGCCTTTTATCATCTGTGTGATTTTGGAGCACCCATTCTGCCAAGTGTGTCTGCGTCTGTCTGTGTGTCTCTGTCTGTTTGAAGACTTGGAGAGCGACAGAATAAAGAGTGTGTGTGTGTATGTCACAACTTAACCACTGCTTCCTGAGGGCACTGATCACATGTGTGTGTGTGTATGTGTGCGCGTGTGTTTTGTCCCACCGTGTGGAATCACAGCAGACTACAACAAAACTGGGCACCGGATGCTGCAACCTCAGCTATCATAGTACAGAACAGCAGCAACATCGGCAGAAGTTGCCCCTGTCAAGCGGATCATATCTAAAGATGATCATATATTGAAAACAAACCAATAGATTTGTCTGAGCCATTGGTAGGGTCAACTTCTACCCTCAGCTGAGTGAGCATGTGTTTGTCTCTGCTGCTGACCTGACAATTATTGTGTTCACCCGTTTTAAATGCTGACGGTGTGTGCCCTTTTGACTTGAAGTGTAGAAAGCTCAAATGTCTGCTATAGTTTGGGCTAATTCATACCCTGTTTCATGTTTATTGTGTTTATAATTGTATCACAGCCACAGGTAAGTGGACTGAACTCATCGTCTACTTATGTTTCAGTGCCTACATGAGTTAAAACCAAGCATTTTAACATTCTATTAGTTTGTCTTGCATGATGACATGGTGCTACAGAGGTTTTTAGTCGTAAAGGACCATACTCAACATTACTACCGAGCATTTTCCAAAACATACATGACATAGTTTGTTTAATTCTCAAGGAAGCTATTGGATTCAAGTTTTATAAATCAACTTGCTGAGACAAATATCATTGTGTTAAAGTTACGTTATTGTTGTGTATACTGCATTAAAGCACAAATGGATCATTTTGAAAGTCTAGCCTGAAATAGTCCCTACATCTATTACCTATTGATCATATAATGATGTTTAGCCAACGTTTGTTCAGTTTTTCAGGTAAGTTTGGTACAATTGTAATGTAAATACTCTTAATGTAACTGCATATAATTTGGAGAAAATATAAATAAGTGTGAAATCTCAAATTAAGACATTAACGGGGAAATGTTTATATACGATATATGACTGATGATGTGAATACGTAACATGTATTGATGCTGGTATGGTCCTTTTAAGAGAGACTTTAACTTTCATTCAGATGTACAGTGTCTCACTATCCCTTTTTTTCCCGCTTCTTATTTTTAGCCGGATTTGCTGAACTTCAAAAAGGGTTGGATGATGAAGTTGGACGAGCAAAGCCAGGTACTTTCTGAGCTTGTTAGCCTACAGACAGCTTCATGTGTGGTTTAGTCGCGTCACTCAACATTGTGGGGAGCGCTCCTTTTGGTCCATGTGTCTCAGCCAATTGCAACAATTGGGTGCGGGGGGTTTCTTTCATATGATAAAATGCACTTGCAAAATACCCAATGATTAACTGAAGGTTAGGTAGGTGTTGAATGTGATGTAATGCATTAGCGTTGTGTCAACAGTTCTAAGACAGGTAATGAAATGGTAGTCACTTAAATTGAAGAGATGGAGTCATCTAAGAAAGATATTGAATCAGTAGTCATTTGAATTGAAGCGATTGACTCCTCTAAGAAAGGTACTGAAAAGTTATTTGAATTTA
This sequence comes from Gymnoscopelus braueri, assembly GCF_963280865.1. Lineage (NCBI taxonomy): Eukaryota > Metazoa > Chordata > Actinopteri > Myctophiformes > Myctophidae > Gymnoscopelus > Gymnoscopelus braueri. Next base: position 32,200,602 of record NC_137617.1, on the reverse strand, counting down.
AGTGATGGAGTCATCAAAGAAGGGACTCGTGGCTAGTTCAAACGACATCTGAAATGTCCGCCCAAGCACCTCAGAATGTCTGTACCATTATATGGCCTTTACAGAGGGCTGGTCAGACTTTGATGTCAGAGCTTCAATGAGGACAGTTAAAAGAGCGAGCTGGGACCCAAGGGCTTTGCACATGCATTTTTACACAACATATGGACAGGGAGATGGGTGTCAGGAGCTACAAAAACTCCTGCATCTCGTAGCAGCTTTTACCGACTGAGGGAATATTGCGGTTATACACGTGAACAAACTCTCATTTCTCAAATATCTCGTCAGTTTCTCATTAGTCTAGTTGGCAGTTTTATGTTCTTCTGCGATGCGGTCTATTGCTTTGACATGATTCTGTCTTTGAACTTTGTGTAACCTGCCTTTCCTCTTTCACCCCTCTCCACCCTGCAGTGGAAAAAATATTGGTTTGTGCTGACAGATCACAGCCTGCGATACTACAAGGACTCCATCGCTGAAGAGGTGACACAGCTTATTTTTTTTCTTTTTCCATTATAATCTTGCCAATCATTTTTCCTAATCTTGGCAATTGTTACATTTCATGTTTGTCACATTTCATGTTTGTGTCACCTCAGGCTTCTGATCTGGATGGTGAGATCGACCTGTCTACTTGCTACAATGTCACGGAGTACCAGGCGCAACGCAACTATGGTTTCCAAATACATGTGAGGGACAACTCCTTTCTTATATGATAGACATTTTGTTGTTATTTTTAGCATATCTATACATATGTTTGTCCGTTGAGCCCCGAGTGATCATCTTATGCATTTCATACTGACTGTCAATGTTCAGACCCAGGAGGGCATGCACACTCTGTCAGCCATGACGGCAGGTATACGGAGGAATTGGATCCAGGCGGTCATGAAGAATGTGAGACCCTCCACCGCTCCTGATGTGGCAAGGTCAGTTTGACAAATCTTAATATGAGTTGCTTAGCAACGCATACTGTAAACAGCAGATTAAATTCTTCATAAAACCTTGATCTCAGTGTTTCATTCGCAGCACCATATCGGATATGGATTTAAATAAATATTCGTATAGCAGCAATAGTACAATTGCATTTGGTGGTGAATAACATCACAGCCGTGATGTTATTCACCATAACACACTTCCTCTCGTGTTCTATTGTTTAATTCAGGGGTCTTCAATGTTTTCTGGCCAAGGACCCCCTAGCTGAGAGAGAGATGAAGCAGGGACCCCCCTCTATATTGTATAAAATTGTGTTTCAGATTAGACTCTTTTTTTTGGACTTGGTCTGCCCTTTTTTCCCTCTACACCTATACCTCTTTGCCAGAAATAGCCGATCTACAAGCTCACAACGCCTTGCAGCGTGAGGCGTTGTGAGCTTGTAGATCGGCTATTTTTGGCTTAAGTTCTCCTCAGAAAAGGGAGAAGTAGTTAAGGGGGAAAAAAAATCATATCACACAAAGATTTGGCGGACCCCCTGTAGTAAATCTGAGGACCCCCTAGGGGTCCCAGACCCCCTGTTGAAGACCCCTGGTGTTGGATCTGGGCACAGAGGCTATTGAGTATTTCAGTATACCTTTTTAAAGTTTATTTTGCTGCCTTTAGCTCGACTGAGGCTGCACTGGAGGGTCTGGTTAGACCAGATGTCACCCAGGACTCTGAGGTCTCGTCCACGGAGCGAGACCCCGCGGCGGGCGTCAAGAAGAGCCGGGCCCGCGAGCGCAGAAAGGAAGGTCGCTCGAAGACCTTCGACTGGGCAGAGTTCCGACCCATCGCCCAGGCTCTGGCCCACCAGCGGGCCCAGGAGGCCGAAGGCCTGCAGGCAGACCTCGGAGACCTCGACCGGACTCGCAGACGGGAAGAGAGGCGAAAGAGGTACGAGTCTGTGACCGGCACAAGTGCGGAGCCCCCGGCCGTTGTCGAGGGAGGGAGGATGGACTGTGAGAGTGGAGGGGGCGATGGACGCACGGAGCTCGACGCGGGAGGTCCCTTAGCCGTGGAGACGCAGCAGCAGGTGGAGGAGGTGATCGAACAGCACTGGCAACAGGTGGAGAAGACGCCCATACGGGACGAGAGGAGAGTTCCGCTGCCCTCAACTGTGCACAAAGAGGCAGCCGATTTGGAGAAACTGTTGGAAAGTTACAAGAAAGGGGTATGTTTATACCGAGAGTAGCAGAATCTGTGGAAAACGGGGAACCAAGCTCAATTTAACAATTTTCTGTTACTGACATTTTTGTATGGCTCGCCCTGTCGCCCACCTTTCCAGGTAGAAGAGCTGAAGACGCAACTGGGCAGCTGTCACCAGCAGCTGGTCGACTCCAACCAGCACAAGCAGGACTTGGAAACCCAGCTGAGAACGGCCCTGGAGAGAGAGCAGGACATCCGCTCGGGCTACATCTCCCCGGTGAGTCATCAGATAACTAGTCGCTATGTATTCAGTGCTGTACTGCATTATATACTGTGCCGTCTTTAAAAAAAGGCCTGCTGTTGGGTTTCATGCATACGTTCGGAACTGAGCAGCATTTTCCTTCCATTTTGTAACAAATCTTTGCATGTTGTATATTTTATGGTAAGAAAAACATCAAACTGACTGACCTCGATGCTACAAAACGGCTACAGATACTGTATGTGCCCTTTGCATGAGTTCATTGCATGTGAAGAAAAACATGGAGATCTTATTACTACTTTGGCTTCTACTAGCGTATCTCTTATTTATGTGATGGATAGGCTTGTGTAGGATAGAGTTTATGAACTTATGCTAGAAGTTAATATGATGAATAAATAATAAATAATTCGATTGATTATGGACCAAATAACACCACCGTTGTGGTGGTCATTATTAGTGGCATTATACTTTTCGCCTATTAAAATGTTTGGCTTGAAAATAAATAACCTCTCAGCTTGTCTAATTATTTGCATGAAAGTCAGAATTTCATTTTCTTTTAACTACTATAGACCATCCTTTTTTTTTAACAAATGTCATCAGCCATGCAGTGGCTTAATTTAATTTTGTCGGTCGAATCCCTTTGACCTTGTGCGCGTGGATATGTTTCTAGGTTTGTGACGTTTAAAAGTGATTTGTGTTTACTTGGGGACTAAGTAGATAGACGTTCAGACATGTTATAAAAAATGTGCTGATACTTTTCCATGAGTTTCTTTAAATCTTTAGAATATGTTTGTAAATCTTATGAAAATATGTAAATCTTTTGTCTTGTTTCAGAACTATTACATTCCAGTGTTTTTCAAGGTTGTGGTGAAATCTTACCAATTACATTTGAGGAGAATTGCATTTCTAAGTTATGCTTTAGTTGGGTACACCAGAAATCCAACATCTCCACAAACAATTATGTTTAGTGAAAGTGAATGAGTGGTGCAAAGAACTGAAAATGTATGTACGTATTTTGTTGGACTTGGTCTTCTGTTCTTCCATCCCTCATCCCTCAGTAAACCATCCAGCTGAAACTAATTCTGCATCACTTACCCCATGAAATAACCTTTAACCATTTAATGTGCATGCTCTGTCGTGATTAACTAACCCCGGCCATTAAATCTCTTTTCTATGCTTTCAATTCACATCGTTTAGGCCTAATTAAATTGGAATGATAATGTTTTTATCATTACTGTTCAACAACATAATTTGAAGTTAAACATATCATTTGGGAATGTTTAATTCAATGTCAGATTTTAGAGGGAAAATGGGGGAAATAATTGATTAGTTGACCCTTGAAACAATTAGCAAGCTTGTGTGTCCCCTGCTATGTGTTAACCAACTGTCTGGTCCCCTTTTCCAAGCTGGAGCACCCAGCTCTGGAGGCTGATGTGACGCCCCAGACGAAGAGGCCGGAACTGGTTAGTTCTCAAGCACAGAGCTTGACAAAGAAGTACCAGGAGACCAAAGAGCTCCTGCAGCTGCAAGAACTGAAAAAGCGCAATATGCAGGCACAGCTTGGCCTCTCACTTTCTCACCTCTCCATCACGGAACCTTATCTTTCTGAACCCCCACAAACACACACTCTGGAAAGCCCTCCCCCAGAACCTATCCAAAAGACAGTTAGCCTCCTTCTCCATGATAGCACAGAGAGCATTCAGGAGCTAGAGGACTTGATATCTGGCAACCCTCTGACTCTTAAGGGTTTGGTGAACTTATTACAGTCACACAGTTGCAGCCAGGAGGTAATGGAACAAAATAGCATCCATAATCTCTTGGAGACCTGGAAATATCAACAGGAGGTAGAGAATGAGACCATAAAGAAGAGCTTAGCCAGGGCAGGAGATTGCATCCGCAGCTACGAAACCCGTCTGCTAACCATGGAAGATATGGTAGGGAAGGTTCAGAGGCAAAAGTTGGAAAGCTTAAAAAACCCATACTGTCCTATCTCGAAAATCGAAGACCATTCGGAAATGAATGAGGTGACGGTAGCAATGCTGTCCCAGAGGGTTGAGCTGTTGTCCAGCGAGAATGGGGCACTGAACCAAAGATATCAAGAAATGTTGAACCAGCTGACTGAAGCCGACAGAGAGATAGACAGGCTGAAAGCCGAGTTGGTTGACCTGCAGGGCAGCAAACAGCACTACCTCATCATGGAGGAGCTGAATAGAGTCAAGGCTCAACTGGCAGAGAACCAAGCCAACGCCATCGACAGGGAGTATTACGAGAGAGAGCTAAACGACAAGTCTCTGAGGCTCCATGAAGCTCTGGTGACATTAGAGGAGCTGGGGAACAGCCTGAAGGACACGGAGAAGAAACTGCAGTTGAAGGAAGCCACGTTGAAAGGTCTGGGATTCCAGTTGGCGAATAATGACGATGACGAGACGCTATCAGAGAAAGAGCGTCTCAGGGAGCTGCTTGAAGCCTCCGAGGCAAAGTTGCTTGAAAGAGAGGCAGCCCTGCAGACCACGGAGCAGCGCTATTTAGAACTCGAAGCACAGACCAGTGAACTAATCACTAGAATCCAGGAATCAGAGAGAATCAATAGTCAGAAGTTAATAGAGGCAGAAAATGAACTACGGATGTTAAAAGATAAGTTGGGGTTAGAGATGACTGCAGGTACGGAAGAAAAGATGCTTGTTGGTGCACGGGTTGAACGGGTAATTCATGTGGGTGAGAGGCAGGATGCACAAGAAGGACTAATTAAGCAAGTAGTCAGAGAGTTTGAGTTGAAGGCTCAGGCACTTAATCGGGTATTGCAGATGTTATCGAAGGTAGACGTCAGTGTAGAGAAACTACTCAGTGATTTGAAAAGCACTTTACTTATCACAGAATACCTTGGATGTCCTAACGTGGCGTCATTTAACGTGAGTCAGAAAGTTATGAAGCGATTAGTATTAGAGGCAGAGTTCTGGAGCCAGCTGTTGAGTATTACTGAAGAGAGACCAGAAGATGAGACAGGAAATACAAAAAGCTTTGAGAGGCTTTTGGCAGAACGTATGACGGCGGAGAGGAGCATGTTGCTTTTGATTAGAAGGATTTGTCCGCAAGCAAAGATGGAAGTTGATAGCGAGGTGTTTGTGACGGAATCAAGCCTCTCGGACATGTATAGTTGGCTCAATAATGAAACGAACGCTCTCATTCTGGCTGACCTTAGAGAGATCTTGGAAGAGAAGGTTTATTTACTAAAGCAAATAATCTCCACTTTGAAGTCAAAAAAAGATGACAAGCTCCTGTCTGTTATTCTAGCTAGTTTCAACTCCGTTGATCAACAGAAACACTGTCGTGAATATATTTTAGATGCCTTTAGAGAAGCGCACTTGTCTTATGTCAGCATTAGACTGAAGTATGAACATAACGCAGAGCTACAGCAAAAGCAGGCACAAATTCAGAATGGCAGCATGGACTGTGCGAGCTGTCCTAAACTGAGAGAGCTCACACGAGATCTACAATGCCAACTGGCAGATCTTCAGAATCGGCTATCTGAAGCAACAGTGAGAAGGGACACAGGGTCACTAACTCACATTCAGATTGAAGGACAGCCTATAGACTCACTGGATAAAGCCATTGAACTTCAAGACATGATAGCCAGACACAGGAAGGAGCTGCGGGAGGTCAAGGATGCATATGAGCAGGAAGCAGAAAAGCTGAGGCAGGAAGTTGCTAAGGCCGGTGAGGTGCTCCGCCTCCGTTCCGAAGAAAACATCAAAGAGATAGACTCACTCACCACCTGCATGGAGAACCTGTCGAAGAAGCATGAGCTGGAAAGGAGTGTTCTCCTAGAGACGTTTGAGCGCGAAATGGAGGAGCTGAGACGCATAGTGACTCCAGCAAGCCCAGGTGCGTCTGATGTGGTCAGGGACGATGCCACGCATCCCGCTCTACCCCCAGCATCGACCCTCAAGGAGCGTATCCAGGAGCTGGTGACCCAGGTCTCAGTCATGACTGAAGAGATGAGGCGACGCGAACAGCTGGGCGGCACGACGACACTGCGGCTGAAATATGACAAAGACCTGGAGAATCTGAAGGTGGCAGCATCCCTGTCCTTGCCGTCCTCCATCCGTGATGCCTTGTGTTCCCTTGTGGCAAACCCCAGAACCCCCATCCCCTTACCCTGCCTTCCTAACCTCGCCCACCTCACTCCCGCTCTACGTTCTGTAAACCAGTTTTCCTCCATGTTGCATGATCACTAACCCTCTCTTGAGTGCATGTGATCGTTAAAGCTGCAGTTGTTGTGTACTGAGGAACCCATTTTGTGGACGTTTTAGCACTGCAGTTTCTTGATTACTCGAGTGTCAAGTAACTAAGATTTGATATTAGCCATCTGATCATTTTGAAGCTGTAAGATGTTGTCACACACTTTTGGTGGACCCAGTCATTTGAGGCTATTATTATGAAATGAGTTCCTCTTGTGTTAGTCCAGTGTGCTTATTAATCCAATTTTTACTCTGGTATTGGCAAAGAGGTTGACCCTTTTTTCTTTTATTTAAATGAATTCATTTAGACATTTTAAATCATGGTTTTGGAAATTAGTTATGTCTTTAGCCTTTATTCAAACAGACAATGCATGGGTCCAATCTCTTTTCCTTTATCTGTGTTAACTTTAACATTTCACCCTTCTTGGCTCTGATTAATATGAAATTAATTGAACTGTCTTGAATAATATTCATATAGTATAGAGTTTTTTTCTTTTCTTTTTTTTTACAAATAGATGAGAGGATTTATCTTAGTTTCTGTCCACCTACAGAACTAGGTTTGGCTTCACCTTTTTGCGTCTTCATTTTCTAATGTTACAATTAAAATCACTGACATCTTAGTGGAAGTAATATCAGTAATATTGTATCAACTGATTTGATTGCATTGAGCTGAAGGTTAATACAGTCAGTCATGTTTGTTGTGATTTAGAAGAACCGCAATGGATTCCTTCCATTCACTCTGTAATGTATGGAAATAATTTTAGTCTGGATTGGTTGAGCAGAAGCCATCCCATTGCACTCCTCAAACAGGATATGAGCTTTTGTACACATGCACACACATACACACACATACACACACTCCTAGCCAAATCTGTATCAACAGTAAACAAAGTGCAGGTGCTGTTTGCTGTGATGTCAGACCAGAGAGTCTCCATATGCCCAGCGGGAGAGACTTGGCTCACTCAGTCTCTCACAGTCAGTTCCTGCACTACTCTCAGTTCTCAGGACTTTTATCCCTATGAAAACAGACTGGGGCTACAGCCTGTTTAACTGCTGCAGAGAGGGAGGGGCACAGGCCAGGGCACCACCGTTGACTGGGTCCTCAGATTAGCGGCAGTGAATAGAGGACGGATGTAGGCCTAGGTTTGGGGTCAAGCCAGTCGGAAGGCCATTCAAATCTCCTCTTGTGGAAACATGCACTGTAATTATAATAGCACTGTGAATGGCTCTTTTCTAAAAGCGTGTTGATTAGGATTACCTTCACCCTCCCCCTTCTCCATACCACCCAAAGGTGTAAATACAAACTTGCCAGTATTGCATAATTCGACACAGACGGGCAGACCAAAAATACCTCATGCCGACCATGCGTCTGTTACCAGAGGCATCTGACACCAACCCCCACCCCCCCCCCACACACACACACACTATTAATCATTTTGTTATGGCCAAGGCTTAATCCTGCGTTCCATCAAAGATTTTGACCAAGCACAGATTATGTTGTATACACGTTTTCAACCAGACTTGAACTCGTTTCTTTTTTTCATTCTGTGAGCATGTTCAGAAGCAAACTTGTCAGTGGATTAATGGTCTTTAGGTGCATAGGGTTTAAAGGCACTTGTATTACCCACCTCTCTCACTGCTTACGCGTTCCTTCGATGTATTCTGTGCCTTTCTCTTAACCTCTCTTGTACTCATACAGGCTCATCTTGCTCGTGGCTAACAGGCTGTAGCTTGTTATTAAACGGATGATGATCAGCAATAACTTCTATGTGGGGCCCAGGGGGTTTTCCATCCCAGCTCACATTGGTCAGGAGAACCTCTTGGTCCCGTCACAGATGACCTGTATGCTCAACTGTTTTCTCTGAACCCTCCTATGTATTGTAGGCCACCTGTGAGCGGGGCTTTGCTGCCATGGAGGAGTCGCACCAGAGGGTGATAGATGAGCTACAGAAGAAGCACCAGAGAGAGTTGGAGAATCTCCATGAGGAAAAAGAGAGGTTGCTTGCTGAGGAGACGGCAGCAACCATATCTGGTAAATAGAACCTGGGATAAAGAACCGATCTTACTTAAGACAGTACATATCTGAAGGAATTACAGACTGGTAAATAATGTGATTTCACTTTGCATACAGCACATGATCTTCTTGCCTCTTTAGTTTTTTTATCATTGGACTCATTGGCATGGGGTTATTATGCTCTGTGGTGAAAGTGGTTACACAGCATTTAAGAGTTTGCAGGTTCTCCACTCAATAAAGCCCTTTGTTTTTGCTGTTGCCATAGCAATTGAAGCAATGAAGAATGCCCACCGGTCGGAGCTGGAGAAGGAGCTGGACAAGGCCCGCAAGGCTAACAACAACACGGAGAACGCAGACATAGAGGAGATTCGCAGACAGCACGAGTAAGCTTGCTTCCTTCACTGCTCCAGTACTGTATCCTATGGTAGGATACACACCCATTGTTGATCATGGGGCTCAGTGTAAAAATGCTGTGCTAGTATCTTTTGAAGTTAAACTCATTTTAACTGGGATGTTGTGGTGGTGAGTGGTCCTTAGATTGTTACTCCTGCTGATGTAATCAGGCCCCTGAAAGTTTTTTCAACACATCTGCCGTTGTATTTTTGATAGTGTGTTTGAGTCTGGTTCCTCTTGCGTTTGCTTATTTAAAGGATGACTTGTTTAATTTGAATTTGGCAATAATAAAGATGTTAATAGTCCCAGTTTCTTCTGCTGTTCCATATGTCTAGTTGCGACATGAGCAGACAGACATACTGGGTGTTGACTTCTCACCTGCCTGTCCTCTGCATGCTATGACACATCACACCACATCACCTGGGGAGCTGCAGGTGTTGAGACCTGCCACATGAGATTCCCATCAGAAAACTTGAGCATTCATTAAGGTCAAGTCCATGGAAATTAGTTTTTAATAAGGAAACTATTCCGTGAGTTTCCCTAATTTACAATAACGTTTACCACGATCCGTAATCATGAAATATAGTTGTAAAAGCCCTAATATTCTCAACAGCCTGTTTTTTTAGTGAAGCCCTTTCTTCGAACCAGAACCATTGTTTGTCTGCGTTTTCTGGGCTAACTTACTGATCCGGCTTTGTGAAACTTAACCGAAAGCTGTCTACGTCTGAATAGTAACCGGGCAGAAGGTCTCCTTGTCCGCTGCTTGCCAGCTGTAACCAAGGCAACAGGTGACTGAGGTAGCAAAATATGACCCTGCCAAACATGGAATTACAATGTCCCACAGACCGGACTCCAGTCTGGTCTGTGGGGCATTGTATTTCTCTGTCATTTCTCTGTATTGCTCTGCCATTCGGTCCCACTGTATGCTTCTAATCAGACATCAATCAACCTCATTCAGGCTCAAAGTGTGAACTAAAGCAAAGGCAGGCCAGAGGATTTATTATTCATAGTTTATGTTGCTGTAGCTTTGTTTGAACTCTCTGAACGTTGGTGTCTTATCGTGTTGTGTTTCAGAGAGGAGCTGTGTTCGTTCCAGCGGGAGATCGAGGTGCTGTCGGAGCAGTATTCCCAGAAGTGCCTGGAGAACGCCCACCTGGCCCAGGCACTGGAGGCCGAGAGGCAGGCCCTCAGGCAGTGTCAGAGAGAGAACCAGGAGCTCAATGCACACAATCAGGTGCGGAGATACAGTACACTCCACACATACTGTACAACACAGCTGCTCACACGCAACATGGCTGCTCACACGCATTCCCCCTGAGGAAAACCATTACTTGCTAGCCTCGACATTTATCTGATGCATGTACATACACATGTACATGCATCATGTCAAGGTTCCCTGGTGCTGAAGCTTTCCTTTGCCTATTGAACTAAGACGGTAGTTGTTTGTGTTTCTAGGAGCTGAACAACCGTTTGGCAGCAGAGATCACAAAGATGCGCTCCATGACCAGCGAGGAGAAAGACTCGGGCATCACCATACAGGGCAAGGAGCTCTACGAGTTGGAGGTACCCTCACTTTTTACTCTTGAAATGTTTTTTTTTAAAGTGTACATTATGGAAAAAAAGGTTCTCTCTGTGTATATCCAAGACAACCGTATTGACACTAATAGTGGCAAATGTAAATTTACTGTAATCCTTGAAAGTGGTGTAATGAAAGAGTTTCTACAATTACTGTGAGCGTCTGTTATTTTGGTGTCTGTAATCTGATATATGGAGGTTAATAACATAGTTACTCAGTATTAAGTTACATGTCTTTTCCACATGCCAGGTGATGCTGAGGGTGAAGGAATCTGAGGTCCAGTACCTGAAGCAGGAAATCAACTCACTGAAAGATGAACTCCAGTCTGCCCAAAGAGTAGGTTTCTCTTAATTTGAGCACAAGCTCAACTAAGTGGCTTCCTTCTCAGGCACTTCAGGATGAAAATCCCCATAGTTCTTAGGCACTGTTGGGGGAAACTTTAACGAAGTAAAGGGTAGACGATGCATATAATACTTAAGTGACCTTTCATCCGAGATCTTAAATTGTATGTGTGTGTGTGTGTGTGTGTGTGTGTGTGTGTGCGTGCACAGGACAAGAAATATTCAACTGATAAGTATAAGGACATCTATACAGAGCTGAGCATTGTCAAGGCCAAAGCCGAGCGGGATCTAGGGCGGCTCAGAGACCAGCTGCAGCTGGCCCACGAGGCACTGGGGGAGCCTTCACTAGAGGAGGTGGAGAAAGGAGGATACGGTAGGGAAACGTTCACACATGCAAATCAAAATGCTTGCCATTACACTATAATGCAGAAAAATGCTCTTGTCTCGTCTTCACTTGGCAGAAGCACCGTGCTATTTAAGTGTCCATTGTCTTCACTAGATATAATGAAGTCCAAAAGCAACCCAGACATCCTCAAGATGGCAGCTGCTGCAGCTAAACGCTCTGAGCGCACCATGAGGTCAAAGGTAGGTTCCCGAACACCAGGAGGCCATTACTAGTCCTCAAACCCGTCCACTGTAGCCGTTTCCTTTCTATTAGAATGTTATCTTCATTAAACTGGATTGCTGAAACAATTGTCTTTTTTGAACAGTGATTAATTTAGCCAGTAGAGGTCTCTCATAACAGCAGGATTTAGTGAGTTAAATACAACAAACAAGTGATGTAGCATGCCATACTGCCATCTACAGGTCAATTGTTTAATTGCCTGTATTATTGAATGGTGCGTCACATATTATGGCAATATCATCGCCAAGTTGCACACACACAACTTAAAATGACCATATAACACTGCACCTTTTTATAATTATGGACTGTTGCACCAGTAACACTGTAGTTGCTTAACACACGCTTGCTGGTGTGTTTTGTTCTTTTCCCCCCTTCTGTCCTCAGTCTGTGAATCGTGACATGCCCTGGGACAGTTAGGGCTGCTGAAGACGTTTAGGCCTTCTACCCTTCTCCTTTTTAGGTAAACCAACCGGACCCCTCCACCAGTGTCAACCACTTCCTGTTGTCCTTCACCTCTTAAAGCACTGTGTGTGGCTCTGACAGTGTCACTATTTCAACATTGTTAAAACACAAATCCCCCCCTACGTCCCAGGTGCAAGCTGATGAGAAGAAATTGCGTTCAAGCTCCCACAGAGCATAGATATCTTTCATGTAGTTCATACATGGGCAACTGGCGGCCCGGGGGCCCCCACCTTCACTTAATGCGGCCCGCAGGTTAATATCGGAATACTGATATATTATTGATTTCAGCTGTTACAATTCCAAACATGCAAACATGACCCGCTTTAATTACTTCAGTCTATATTAGTAGCTTAATGACTAGTATTAAAATGTTATTGTCTTTTTTATGTCCAATGTATTTGTATTTAAGTTCATAAAGTTAACATAAGTATAACTAAATGCACTAACCCTAATTAAATAAAAATGTTACTTTTCAGGATTCCAATAAAAAAATAGCAAAAGATTATTCAGGATTTCAATTTAAAAAAATGCAAAAATAGCAGATCTACAAGCTCATAACGCGTCGCACTGCGACACGTTTTGAGCTTGTAGATCGGCTATTTTTGCTACTTTAGAGTGTGACATAGAATGACGAAGTAGGGCATTAATTAAAATACGGAGATAAGAGGTTTCTTTACAGTATATGAAATGTGGCCCTCTGGAGTGAGTGTGGAAATATAGTGGCCCTCTCCATCATCAAAGTTGCCCACCCCTGATGTAGTTGTAAGTTTGGGGTATTTACGTGGTTGGTATGGCTCTCAATACAATTTGATTGTCCAATCACATTACTCACTCATACCAATTATTATTATTATTATTTTTTACCAGTTTACATTATGACTTATAGATTATCCAAGTGCCACATGGAGTGTAGAAGGCTTAGTGAAGTTTTGTCTTTGGGTTTTACTCATCTCACTGCACTGTTCAGATGAATGCATTCACCCATGTTGTGGATTTTTAAGCATGTGTTAACAATAGATAAGCACTGTTGTGAAGCACTTGACCTCCACTGCCTGCTAAAGAATGACATGGCTCTATCAAGGCAAAGATGTTATGTTCTCTGATCAGTCTTAATTCCCTGTTGTCTTTCTCTTATGTTGTCTTTCTCCAGAGTCTAAAGGAAGGACTGACAGCTGAACAGAGACTCCACCTGTTTGAAAACAAAGACACTAAGGAGTTCTGACATTGACACGTTAATGGCCTGCCTAACTTGCTGCATGTTTAGAGGCCCACTATATTTTAGCTCTGTAATTACTTATTTAGAAACACTACACACTGGTCACAAAACACAAGTCATATATTATTGAAAAAAAATCATGGTATGAAGTTTGAATTTCATGTCTATAGTGTCCGCATTCCATGCACTTCAGTTACTGTGACATTTTGTTTTTTATTGTTAAAATCTTACTGTAAATATTGTGTACTGTTTTTAATTGAGCATCTATCATGCATACACTAAAACCCTGACTGTGTAAGCTACTGTTTTAACTCTGTAGACTGTGTTGCTAGCCAAAGGAATAACTGTGATGTTTAATGGCTACACACAACAGCTACATGTTAATGATCGAATAATGACTTGCATAACCAACCTGAGGAATTAGTTTGGCCTTCATGCCTGCACATTATGCTAGGCGTGGTCGGCATGCACATGTTGAGAACCCCCAGCACTGCTCCGTTATCATTTCAGCGCAGATGACAGTGTCACTCAATAAACCGTGAGATGAAAATGTTTGCCTGCAAACGGTCTGCCGCATTGGATGTCGCTTCATTGGCTGTTTGCTTCTATGTGGTGATCATCATAGATGTCTTAAATTCACCCATTTTAGATTATCCATGAAAAGGTTGACTGCTGAATGCATATGTATCTGATTCACTGATTATAATATAAATATATATATGAAAATTTATATAGACTTTTTTTTTTCTTGCTGCAATCATTGGGTCAGCTGTATAGGAGTTGTTGGAGGTGGTTATGTTTGTAGTCTTGTTCAGTGGCAGTCCCTTTGTATTTATTTAAATGTTTTGGATTGTTGTCTCACATGCCCATTCCTCTGTACTCTATTATTGTAAATATACAGCAAATGTACACCAACTGACTAAAGGTTTATTAGCAATAAATATTTTTGCACCCTTGTTCTGGTGTGACTTAGTTTATTGAGTTGTTCTGCCAGCCTACCTACACTGCAATCACAAACTAGATTAGAATAGATTTTTCCATACAAAAAGCTTAAGTTCGACCATTACGTGTATGCATCAGATCAACACTAGATTATGTCTTTGAAAGGGAGAAAATGAAAATAACGGAAAACGCATAAGGCCAGCATTTACAAATTGACAGGCACCAACACCATCGCTGCAGCAGAAGTTGTCAACGTGATTTTTGTGCTTCATCTTTGGTTCTGGAACTATATTTTCACATTTTTAAAACAAACACGCATCTATGCCATTCAAAAACATATGTAGAGTTTATGTTCCAGAAAGAACCCTGTGTATCAACTACGACTTGGATTTACAAGTCACAAGAACCATTTGTGCATGCAAACGTAAGGGTTCAGATTTATGTGCCTTGAAAATGGATAATGGTCATTTGATTTCTATTTATTTTTAAGCTTTGGGATAAGGTTTGCAACCATATTTAAAATTCACAATTAATAGCCTTGCATATAAATTCTGTTTTATTAAATTATTGGATTTGTATTACTGTAACAGTGCCACATTAATAGGCCCATTTGTTTTAGGATTGTCTTCTGATTTGCTCTAAATTGTTGATTGCTATTGTTTTATTGGACCTAAAACTACCACAAAATTAGTATTGGGGCTTAAGTTTTGTGTTACTACATCACAAAAGCTTATTACCCATGGTAATGAGGTCTGTGTACACACAGGCGTATACAGCCTTGTGTGTGTGTGTGTGTGTGTGTGTGTGTGTGTGTGTGTGTGTGTGTGTGTGTGTGTGTGTGTGTGTGTGTGTGTGTGTGTGTGTGTGTGTGTGTGTGTGTGTGTGTGTGTATGGCATAGCCTGCCTGAAATCATCACAAGTCAAGTGACACATGATGTAACAAAACCACTATGTTATGTTTTCAAACATTTGAATGGACTAATTGTTTGGTCATGATTACAATCTGTTAATTATTATATCATAATATACTCTAATGTTAAAAGGCTCAGGGGGATGACTCACTTGATCACGTGTCCCATGATGCTTCAGTGTAACTTATCAGTAATGCCATGTCCGCTTATTATAAGCGACTTTGGGCTTCTTTTTCTGTAAAGTTGCTTTTAAATATTGGTAGCTGCAGGGGTTGTTTTTTTGGCCTTGTTTCTTATTCTGGGCTTGCTTCCTAAATTCCTAAAATTGTGTAACCCCTGTACCACGTGTTAAAATGTTTCAAAATGTGTGAGCTTGAGCTCATGTAGCCTAGTCGCTTCTTTTGGGCTTGTTTTCATAGACCTAGTTGCTTATTTGTCTCGTAATATCTGGCAACACTGTAACTTATGCGTTATGCCCATAGAGTTATTATGCCCCAGCTGAGTGAGAGACAACTGTTCACTGTGCGTGTGCTCAGGAGATTTGTGGTTTCCTTCCCCCCAATCTTATTCTCATATTGTCGTCGGGGGTCTTCATTATTATTGTTATTAAAAGAGTCCGGGTGGCTTCTTGGAGTGTAAATGTTGGGCGAGGTGGATTCTTAAAATTGTCCGTTTTCAAAGCATCCGTTCCGGGTAAGTTTTGATTCCAGCAGCAGCAGCAGTAGCGTTGCCAGGTTATGTGAGAGAAATAAGCAACCAGGTCAAGGAAAACAAGCAACTTAGGTCACATAAAAGCACTTTAAACATAAAATATGCGTCGGCTATTTGATCTACGCTCACAGTTGTACGCTTGTAGATCTGCTATCTTCAAAACTTCTTGAAATAAAATGTGGAATATTTGGAATATTTGTTGAAACATTCTAACACAAATGCTCCCTGGCACAAAACATTTATGAAAATATTTGAGAACCACTGGTTTAAATAATAATAAAAAAAATGTTTTGGAAGCAAGCCCTAACAAGCAACCAGCCTAAAACCAGCCTAAAAAAAACACAACTAGCAACCACCAATATTTACAAGCAACTTTACAGAAAAACAAGCCCAAAGTCGCTTACAATAAGCGGACATGGCAGCCCTGAGCAGCAGCGCAGTAACAGTAGCCCCTACTGTCTTTGTTTCATCCATCCCGGGGCCTTGCTAGCATTTAGCATTAGCATTAGCTGCTCGCGCTAACCAGCGTGAGAGGAGTCGGGACGGGGACGAGTTAGTTCGCCTGCATGACGATGTTGTCGTCGGTCAATATCGCGAAAAATAACTATTTGGGACATGACAACATCCCGGCCGTCCGCTTGTCGTCACCCTCGCGGTCTCAACGAGTGAGACGTCGGGTATAAAGCTACGAACTATTTAAGCTAGCGAATGGATGTTTAAATGCGAGCTCCACGTTCCAGGGCTCTAAGGTTAACGTTGGTCGGGTCAGAGATAACGTTTTCGGCGTGGTTCCGCCTGGGACTTGTTGTTGTGGCACTTTAGAAAATAACAGCTGGGGGAAAGCAGCCTAATAAGGTTGTCATCGGTAGGTCACTTCAAATACAGTGTTATATATTGATAACCAACTGAAACCTAGTTGGCTAACTTTTTAACCACCTAAAACCCCATACGGGTAAGCGGAGTCCCTCAGGGCTCAATGCTCGTATCTTTTGCGTTTTCTGTTATTGTTGGGGAAAGCTTTCGCTGAAAATAGCAGATCTACAAGCTCACAGTGAGCTTGTCGATCTGCTATTTTCAGCGAAAGCTTTCCCCACAATACCGGTGCTGAGGTTTAAGTGGTTAAATAATCTCAAATCTTTACAAAGGAAAAACCCTGCTTATTATAAACTTGTTATTAACTTTATTTCTCTTCTCTGATGTGTTACATTGTAGTTGCTATGGAACAACCACCCGGGAGCTTAGATGATTTACAGCCCCAGGACCTCTCCACCTGCAGCATCCCCACTGTGATCAACCTAGCCGGACAGAGTGAGGAATGTGTCCTCAATGCCAGCTCCATGGAGGCTCTACAAATGGTTAGGAACGCCAACTGGTACCCACACTCCGGGAACAGCATATCTGGACTACCTTTCCCAGAGACGGCCCCCTCGGACAGCAGACTGCAGCCGGGGGATCAGATTCAACCAGACAATGCCTTCTCCAACACTACGGTCACCCTCTCTTATGTGAGCAGGTCTCACCTCTTCTCCACTCACGACTCTCTGTCTCAGCATTCGGCACTATATGGCGTGCCGTCTATCGGAAAGTTCTCCCTGCCCCCTTCTTATGAGTCAGAGAAGGGGCTCGGCGAGGCCGACTGTGCTCTGAGCCAACACTACTTGGAGCGAAATGATAGTCCTCTGGACCTTGCCACACAGACGGAACTCTTTCAGTGCTTGTCCCAGGCTCAGGAAGGGATTGAGAATGCCGTGGGAGTATGTTTAACACAGCAATCTCATGAGTTCAATGTGGGGGTTGTTTCCATTGATGGCAATGAGGATAAATGTCTACAAAGCAGGTTAGAACACGGCACTACTCAGGATACAGTAAACGGCGGGGGTGTGGACAATGGTCAAAGTGACAGTTGGTCAGATTCTGGAGCCTGCGTACAGCCTTTGCCCGACACCCTTGCTGTTAACATGGGGGAGCCCACAGTTCTCTTCCTCCTCTCTGGAACACCGGGGGCAGTGGTCATCCAGGACGGCATGCACGCTACAGACCTGTGCTCACTGAGTAGGAACTACAGCAGTCCTCTCGAGGACCCCGTCTCCCCCTCTGCTACCTCACTGGATGACGTTGAGGATGTGTTTTTGCTGCCTCAGGCCTCTAGCTCACCCAGTGCGGACAACCCCCTTGTGGAGACAGCCGTGGAGCCCGTCTGGGACAGGGTAAACGGAGGAGAGCCCATCCAGCCTTCAGCCCTGGTGGGTGCAAGGTCTGGCGGTGATATCGCGATGACGACGACAGATACCAGCAACAGGTACAAGTCAACAGGAAGTCGGCGAAAGGCTGTGCTGGAGCCTTTAATCGACCTGACAGAGGATGACTTTCTGACAGAGGTCGTGGAGAAGAAACCAGAGAAGAAACCCAAGAAGAAATCCACGCCTCCTCATTTAAACGGGAAGGCACCGGCACTGCAGAAGAGTTTTCAGAGAAAGGAGCTGCCCATGCGCTCCGGTAGAGGGATGAGGTTGGAGGCAATCGTCATGAACATTAATGCCAGTAGGCGCAAACCACTGGCGTGCATACATACTGCTAAAAAAAACAAGGCCTCCCCAAACGCAGCTAGCATTTCTAAAGTTGTGAGTCCTAAGAAAGACACCTCAAAAAAGAAAGGCAGCGTGAAAGCACCTGTCTCAGCCAAAAAGACCAAACTGAAAGCGGCAACGCCGCAAAGACGGAGAAGACCCAACGGCATCAACACTGACGGCTGCAAACAGTCTACCTCGGAATGTGAGACCATCAATGATTCCAAAACCTCACACAGCAGCACCCCCCCAAAAAGGCCCAGTCCTCGGCTCCCTGTACACAAGAAGTCTAAGAACAAGCGGGGGGATGTTTCACAACCCAAACAATCGCCAGAGCCCAGCACCTACTTTCATGTACACAACAGGTCCAAGTCGAAGGCAAACCATGTCTCGATTCCTGAGCCATCGTTGAAGTCCAGCCCTCAGTTTTCTAAACCCAAGAAGTCGTCGAGGCAGCCCAAGCACGTTTCACGTCGTGCTCTGACAGCAGAGATCGATGCAGTTAGGATATCCTCACCGCCAGCGAAATCTCCAGAGAAAAAGAAAAGCCCAGAGAAAAAGAAAAGCCCCGCCAAGCACAAAGACAATACTGCAGGCACTGGTAGCAGAACCTCCCCGACCGCTCAGAAAACCAAGGTATCCCACCCCCCAAAGAAGAAGAAGAGGAAGAAGAGACAGGAATTCAGACCCATGCAGTCCTCCATGTTCTCCCCCATAGAGCCCGAGATCAAGCTGAAATATGTCAACTACAAGGAAGAGAAAAGGGACACGCGGCTGGATGCCTTCTCCCCGTTCATCCGCAGGGAAGTCAAGCAGTTGTCCTCGGCACTGTGCACTGTCATCAACTACCCTGAGCAGGAGCAGTCACGGCTGAAGAAAGGCCAACAGTCGGTCCGCTCTGGAGGCTTTATTCCCGGAGCTGTGCCCAGCACTTCCTGTCTGCACCTGGGCCGCACCTCCACCCACAGCCAGCACAGCCGCTCGCTAGTCTGCTGCCTGTGCGGAGAGTCGGCCAATGCCATGGACTTGGGGGACCTCCATGGGCCATACTACCCTGAGGGTTACCAGCCCAGCACCAAAACACCAGCAAGCACGCCTGGCCTTAAGGAAGACGAGGGGGACTTAAGCGATTCCGACTCCTCGTTATGCAGCCCCAGGGGCAGAAATTGTGGTCACCCTCTGACACAGCGGCAGCACAAGCCGAAAGGATCTCTGTTGAAGCGCAAGGGCCCGTCGGGGAGTCAGTGGCGGGCAGGCAATGGCAAGCTCTGTGGCAGCCCCGACGCTAAGAGGGCCAGGGTGGATGCAGACCCCACAGAGGTAGAGGAGGACTGGTACAGCCCTCCCGTTGTGCCCCTGGAGCCCTGCGAGTACTGGTTCCACGAGGACTGCGGCATCTGGTCAGCGGGTGTGTTCCTGGTGAAGGGCAAAGTCTACGGGCTGGAGGAGGCTGTCACGGTTGCCCAGGAAACGGTAAAGTTGGGAGGCCAGTAATTCTGGATTGTCGTCAAACGGATACAGAATCTATTTCGTAGTTGGTTTGACACAGGGAATTAATTATGAATTGACTGAAAATAATCTTGCTCATGTAGGTTAAATGAATTAACCGATAAGCAGGGTTTTTTGTGATATTCTTTTTAAATTTCCTATAAAATATGTTTTTTAAATATTTTTTTGTATCAACAAAATGACTTGATTAACCACTCAAGCCCTGTATTATACAGTACTCCGTTGTACAATAGTGGCAAGCAAATAAGGCTTTTAGATCGGCTGTTTACACTATTAAACAAATAATCTAAAAACGGTATCGCCCAGCCCTAATAATATATAATGTCTGCCACTTCTGCCCCTTGTCATGACATGGTCTGATTGTTACAAAAAAATACCTTTTCATTGTACCAAAAAACGGTGACTTGAGATGTTTCTTTTTGGGGGGCTGTTTCGGGTGTGTTTTCAGATGTGCTCCGGTTGCCACGGCTCAGGTGCTACACTGGGCTGCTTTTTCAAAGGCTGCCCCTGCAAGTATCACTACAGATGTGCTCTGGAGTCAGGTGAGTGCTGCCCGCTGTCCACCCACTCCATGTATCCAGTACACACAGTCATTCATTTAGTCCAATATGATTAGCCTATGATATAATATGATTTAGATGAGAAAAGGATCAAAGTACAGTTCTTACTCTTGCTGTGTGTGTGCGTGCAAGGCTCTGTTAAACATCTGTTAGTTTGACATTGTCTGTCCCAAGCTGGTTGTAACACAGCTGACTACTGTGTCCTGACAGCAGACTGACCCTGAGCTGATTTAAGCACACTTCAGCATGGATTTGGGGAGGTTCTGTTGCAGTGCAGTACAAGAGTTACATTGTTCATTGTCAGTCAGTGTTTAAAAAAGATTTGGAATCATAAAAAAAGAAGCTAATAGATAATGTCTTTAAATCTTATGCTGGTGCTGACCCACCTTCCGTTCATGTATCTCTGGAGTTATGACCTATTTGATAAAATCTTCAAACCCAGCCAGTCATACATGAAGTCCTTGAAAAGTCCTAGAATTTCTCAAATAAAAACGTGCCTCAGACCTGAATCGCATATTATGTTGATTACCATTTTAAAGGGTGTAGTTACCTGGGAACAAGTGCTTGCATGCATGTGTGTGTTTGTGTCTGCAAGTGTGTGCATGTGTGTTTCCTGCAAATAGCTCTTTTGTGCTCCGTTCCGTCATTATTGCAGCCATATAGGCTAAACTAGCATGTGGGGGCTGGTTGACTTATGCTTAAATCTTCTGAGTGAGTCACCGTAGTATCCTCGATTCACATTACATTCTTGTCTTTGCAGGCTGTGTGCTCACAGAGGAAAACTTCTCCATGAAGTGCAAAAAGCACAAGGTAAGCATGAGTAATTGCAAATAGACTTACCCTCAAATATTAAAATATTTGCATGCTCATTCGAACAAATTTAAATATTTGGATGCTTAATTTGTTATATTTTGTCATTGCACAGCCATGTCATATTTTCTTTGTAAATGTTCCACCTCTATGAACAAAACTGCTACATAATGTTGGCCTAACTAAACTAAGGGATGCGATGAAAAAAACATGTACATGCAGATCATCAGCGATAGCCGTAGTAAGATTCACATTCTCATAATGCAGCCTTTCCTTTTGTTTCGTGCAGTGTGTATTTGATAATATATGTTTGTAAAGAATAATATATTTTCGATGAATCTCGCGCCAGCATTGTTCTTGTGAAGCAATTCATTGGTGAGCTACGTAGGCAACGCAAGGCGGTGGCCAGTTTATAGTAGGCATGTCTCTAAACAGACATACTGATCTTTATAATCGTCACCATTAAGAACAAAACAACTTAACCAGAACCATGGGGGTGTAACTAAGAGATTTGCTGAAAAGAGCAAATAGTCTGTCTCCAGCTCTTTAATAAACAGAAAAAAATACATTTTCATGTGGGTTTCCAATTTAATCCAATTCAGTGTTCCATTTCCAATTTTGTCTGCTCACTTCTTTGTGTCATCACTTCCAATTTCATTTGTCTATCCTGTATCCTGTATGAGTTCTCTCTCTCGTGATTGGATACAATTGGTATCCCAACCTGAAAATGCATTTTCTGTTAACTAAAGAGCTGGAGAGACAGAGAGACTCCTGTTACTGAACAAACATTCTATAGCCATGATTACTTTCAGAATATAGAGCTTTAACAAAAAAAGAATTGTTTTAAACATGATAAAATATAACACTACCTTTTATGTTTGATAGTTCTTCTCAGAATGAATGAGGAAATATTTTTTTAGCTACTTGAGCTCTATTTTATATTTCCACTATTCAAAAATACCCGATCTACAATCGAATACCCGATCTGACAATGTGTCAAATCACGATGCATTATTTGTGAGCTACTGAGCTTGTATAGCTGTGATTTTCTAAACATTAACTTTAACTAACAAAAATCTATTTAGAAAAGTCCCTGTGGTGATAGTTTCCTGCACACTGAGCTCTGGTTTCTTTCCCTCCCTTTAGTACAAGACATTGAAAGCCCTCCCTGGGAACAGACGAAACGAAGACAGGTGACGAACTGAGGAACTTCATGTGGTAAGTAACACGATGTTGCTGTCGGGTGGAAACCTTGTATGTCCTTTTTTATTATTTATTTAAAATAATTTTTAAAATTGTGAAAATAGTACAAGCAAGTACAAACTTGTTAGATTTGCTATTTTCACTACTTTTGTGCGACACTCTTGTATGATTAAGTTGGGCATTAATTTAAGGAAGGAAAAAAAAACATAAAAAGAATGTGGAGAATACAAGGTTTCTGCCCGACTACCTATAAATAACTGCATGTGTCTCGTCATGTACCACACCACCTCCAGTGGCCACATAACTGCATTAGACTTTCAAAAATGTTCAGTGTCTTGCAGGGTATGACTAAAAGGCACCAATCACAATCCATCAAAAATAAGGCTGACTCGTGCGGCAGAGTAATAGGTTGAAGGGATGAGAACATGTATAACCAATTAAACTGACATGGATACATTGCAGCTGTACACTTATTTTATCCTGATTTAAACCATACAATCAGTCCCAGTCTGGTTGATGCATCACTGAGGTTGTCCTTTATGGCTGAGCCAGTTTAGTACAGTGATTCTCAACCCTTTGAATTCTCGGGGACCCCACTCCTCAGTGTTAGTTTAACTGTGAGAGTATACAAATAGAACCAAATGGACCCATTTGTACACTCAAGAGTTACAGAAACATACTGTAAGGGTCCATTTGGGCCCCTGGTGGTCCGTGGATCTGACTTTGAGAACCAGTGGTCCGTTCCACATACCACATTAAAATCCTCAGTGGATTTTACTGTGTACTGTAGGCACACACGCAACCAGCTATGTCCTAATCAGGTTTTGTTTTGACCCAGAACCGAGTCATTAAATATAGAGCACCTGCTGATACAGTCGCGATCCACTCTTTACATTTCCTAAATAATACAATTGCACATTGCGCACTTACAAGTACATTAAAGGAGAAAAAAAATACCAGTGGCCGCTTGACTGCATGTATTTTTTTATCACTAAATCATCCAAATCCTGTTATTTTTTACAGACGCTCGTGTTGCAGCAGTGTTTAGGTTCATGTCTGCCCACACCCATTCAGATATAAAGTGACATAAGCGTCAATCCGCTTGTACTGTTCACACATGATCCGTCATCAAGGTAGCCTGTCAAAACAAGCAGCTGTAAATACAACTGCACAATTTCAGCAGAAACTGTTGTGTGGTTGCGGGCTGCCGCTGTCTGCCTGGCCTGTGCAAGGCTGTTAGACTGCGACCCAAATGAGTTTCCGAGTTAACATTGCACGTCATTGCATTTGTCCGAGTACATGATTATCATGGTCTCTCTCTCCCTGCTGCATGTTCTGAAACGCGCATAACAATCCTGTTCTTCAAAGCGACTGACGTCAGTTCTCAGACTGGATTTATATTGATATATTAGCGGGTCCTAACTTCACGTTATGTCTGGAGAGTCATGAGTCATGTCATTTAAATCAAATCACTGGTCTACACAGGACAAAAACATATACTGATTGCCTAATTAACATTTCATTTGGTCAGGTAAGGTTGCATGCAAGGATATCACACACTCAGTAATACGGTGTTGCATGCAAAAAAGAACCACAGATCTACAAGTTAGCGTTACGACGTGTTGTTAACTTGGAGATCTGAAATTGGAGAATATTTGCTAGGCGACGCTGAGACTCAGTCTTAAAGGAATACCCCCAAAATCTTTCTCACAGGGTGAGTAAGTGATGGAATAAAAGTCATTTTGGGGGTGAAGTATTCCTTGAAATTGACGGTACAGGCATTAACCAACAGTTTCTGCCATATTGCTTTTAGCTCTCCAAGTAAGTTAATGATCAATTCTCATCCACAATTAAATATAATGGTTGATGTAACAAATACAGTTTTTTTTTTTAAAGAAAATCATGTTAGTTAGAGGTATATTGTGATAGAAACACGCCGCACTGCTGTTAGTGGTGAGCGGAATGATGGGAGCGGAATATTGTCTGAGAAATGTCGATCTTGGAGATCAGATCAGATTCAGGACATGGCTAGACATGACATACCCATAGTGTCATGGGTTTGAATCTGGCTTTTGACCTGGGTAACATCCCTCCTTCACCCTTCATTTCTGTTCAAGCAAGAATGCCTTTTAAAAAGTAAAAGAAAGGTGAATGCGTCTCTAAGAGTTTTTTTCTTTCCCCCCGTTCTTCCAGACATTCATCTGCAATGTTTTGCAAGGACATGTGGGGGGCATTTGTCCTGCCCGTGGAACTGTGGATTCCATTGATCGTCGGCCTGACTTTCGGCAGATCGCGAAAGCACTGGCGAACCTTAACTACACTTCCTCACTCTCCAACTGTTCTGTCACCCTCGTCACTCCAGCCGGGAAGACATGGCCTTTGTGGGCTCGACGACTCCCCCTCAGTCAAGTCTGGCGGTACCTGCGGGGCAGCAATGAGCAGGGAATGAGGCCATCAACGGGTGTTTTACATTCAGGCCTCCAAACCAAGGTTCACCGTTGGACAGAGGGATACAAATTATTTTGCAGACTTTATCACTTTGTAATTATTTATGAGAAATTATTTTTTTCTTTCTCCCTCTTTAAAGAAAGAAATAATTTAAGTCTGAATTACAATCAAATATATTTAATTTTGTAAGACTTTTAAGTATGTGATTATCTTGTTTGGCTATTTATTTCATGAGGTTTCTTAATGGCTTCTCGTTTAGCACTTGTTGAAGAGGTTCGAATTATGTGAGCGTTTTCTTTTTAAGTTATTGGTAAGGTAATCCGATGCTGCCCACTTAAGCCAGTCAATGAAGTGCTGGTCACGTCGGGTTGAGTGTGGGAACGACCCCAAGTGTTTCCTCGACATCATCAATTTGTGACCCACTGTACCCATTAACTTCCTTCACAATCCATTTTAAAATGCCATGTTGCTGTCAACTTAACAGGGTTTTTCTTTTGCATTTCATCTTTCATGCATCAGAATCAGTTTATTGTCACATCACAGGTTTACAAGGTAAAAGAGTGGGTGAAATTCTTTTTTGCATGGCATTATAGTTTGTTTTGCAAAGCAGGGGAGAAAGATCTACAAAACACGACATCCATACAGAACTTGCACTAATGGTCAGTGGTTAGGTATGAAGACAGCATTATGTAGGGAAAATAATTCTGTGTGTTTGAATGTTAACCCCCCCCCCCACGCCCCAAGCCCCCTAATAACGGGATTTTTGCAGGTAGCACTTTGGATAGATGCTGAGAACTTGGTTGTCTCATTGATGACAAGGCCACGCCTCACCGTCATGATGGGGCCTTTTCATAATTTGTGTTCGCTTAAAGCACTTTGTTGATTTCCATCAGGCTTGAATGTGTTCCCTGTAGACGGTCAGACCGGCGCCTGTTCACATGTGGACGTGGGAGTAGTTCATTTGTACACAATTAGCAGGTGGAGGTGGGGGTTTTGTTGGGTTGCTGGGTGGCATCCCGCAGCCCTAGTTTATTTCATGTGTCAGTTTTCTGACTATAATTTGGTGACAATATTCGCACCCAACACTACGCCTACATTGCTGACTGAATGTGGCACATCTCACTCATTGTTACATCACACTATACATTTCCAATCACATGCGTCTTTACTCTCTTTTCTTAGCGTTAAAGACTCAACCATCAGATGCATGTTTTGACAGTAATGTTTGAGATGAATTCTGGGGTTGCTCTAACGGCGCTTTTGCTTTTGACGTCGGATGTGATAATGTGACAAGAGTGGCTGTTCTGGTATTGAAGACAAACCTGTTAAATTTCTGCTCAGTTCTGTGCTTGATTGTTTCTGACTTGGGCCTAAGTGTTACTTGTCCAACACAACCTTTTCAGTTTTATGTTTAGTTTTTCCCACCCCGACCAGCTTTACATTAGACAACTCTCTGTATGTATATGCCTTTGGACATCCTGGTGACTAAAGGCAGCTTGCATGTATTTTTCTGCTGCAAACAATAGAAGAGGTCTGGTAGAATGGTGGCCCAGCACCGAAACAACACCCGCTCCCCTTCAGAGCACACAGGCACAAACCTAACCTGGGACCTCTATGAACAATACATATTGAAATGTGTACCCAGCTAGTTTTCCACCTGTATATTCAGGACTGGATGTTAAAGTCTGTCTTGGGATTGGATGCACCTTAACTCCAGCCTTGTTTTGTTTCACGATTTTCGAGGCATCATTGTGATCAGTGTTGGTGAAATGTCTGTATGTACTTTTGCATTGCACCATTGGGGGCAGTGTTGTTCTGTCTTAGGACCAGTGTTCGAGGTTTGTGCACCAGTGTGCAGGATCATGGATGGGTCACAGCTGTGACTGTATGTCCCACGGATATACCGGCAGACATCAACGCTGAGAGAGCTGATCGCTTTGCCAGCTTAGAATGTCCTGTTAACACACCAGGGAGGGGGGGTTACCACATCTCATCAAGCCACAACACGTCTCTCTTGTGATTTGTGCCATTCTAATGATTTAAAAGGATTATTTATTTTATTTGTTGCAGTGAAATGGGACTGTTGTTGACGGTTATGTCTAAAAGGCTATATCCTCAATGTAACAGTTTTATTTCAAGCAGGTGTGCGTTGTATGTCTATGGTTGTACCAAATACAGCATTGGAAATATGTTTTATTCTTTTTAAATATGTTTTGTCCATGTCTAGATCTCAGGGCCGAGTCTCAGATATTGCAATGTTTTGATTAAAGATTTTATTTCTTTTATTTTAATGTAATTTCTTTTGCTGTTTGGGCTTACTACACCTTGACTTGGAGCAGTGATCGCTGATGTAGCAGGTTGTTAATTTGAGCAGCTTCGGAGTCATATCAACTGATAACACGCTTGCTACTCATCACATTCCAATGTCTCCTCCATGTGTATGTAGTGTTGTGGTCTTTTTAGGTTAAACAGGACTGGATTAGGGCTGCCAACTCATGTTTTCCATCAATTTGTTTTCCTTTTATGGCAACATTTTGTACTGTGTTTGCCTCTGCGAGTGTCGGAGGTAGCAATTGTAAGAATAAATATTTTGTCCAACCCTATTATTTTCTGCAAAGATCTTTGTTGTTCAAGGTTATTTATCACAATTTCTTATTACTATCTTTAATTGAATTGAATATTGGAGCCAAATGTATTACTTGACTACTTAAACCCTATATATTTAGTGTGTCAAATGGCAAAAATATTAGATCTACATGCTCAATACTTGTAAGCTAGTAGACCGGCTATTTTTGCTGAATGTTTTGCCCATTTGTTAGCCTATTTCCACCGAATGTTCACCTATTTTGACATGCCCGTAATAGGGATGCTAGGGTTTGTGTTAGGTCCCCCAGGGTCTATACTTGGTCCTCTTTTTATTTCCCCTCTACACCAAATGCCAAAACTCCCAAAAGTAGCCGATCTGCAAACTCGCAGCGCATCATGGCGGTTGTGAGCTTGTAGATCGGCTATTTTCGTTGTCCTACATATGTGTACACATGCACTCCCATGTATCTAAGTGATACATTGTAATTGAATGCAATTTTAAAGAGATCACTTAAGTAATTAGTGGTTATTATTAAATATGGCTCTTTTATTGCCGGAAAAAAATCTCCTGTTATCGAACGGTCTAAGGTTGGCAGGTATGGTTTAGGTTACAGAAGCTGTCACTTTGATCATCAACTTCATGTTCAAATGTGTTTACCTGTAGTCTACAGGTAAACACATGATCTACAGGCTGTAGATCATATGTCACAATAAACAAAAATGGTGCTAAATAGTGTTAAAAGTGGTTCTTTGAGTCGTGATTATCAGAATCAGAATCAGTTTTATTGTCACATCACAGGTTTACAAGGTAAAAAAGTGGGTGAAATTCTTTTTTGTACATCGTTCCCATCGCAACGTTAGTTTCCATAGAAAGAAGAGGGGGGGGGAGAAGAAGAGGGTGGGGGGTAAGTGGGAAGGAGATCAAAACAAGAGAGCAACAGAAGGCCAGACAAGTTATCTACATATTTACAAATTACCTGAGATAATAAAAACTAAAAAAAACTAAACTAAGGTGCCTGAGCATAGCAGCAATGTATTGTATACTGTGCATGTTATACTTATACTGTGCATGATAGACAATGGACGTTAAGGTGCTTAGAGGAAAAGGAGCACAATAAAAAAGACCAAAAAAAGTCAGTGCGTTATACAAGGGATTAAGGTGCAAAAGGTCAGTGCGTGTCCACCTAGAGTGAACCGACCCTAGTATAATCCGCAGGTAGCTCCATGAGGGAGTGCAACAAAAAGTCATTTGTACCTGGTGTAGTCCACAGGTGTGTCCGAGGGGGGGCTAAAGTCCAAGTCATTGTCCCTGGTATAATCCACAGGTGTGTTCAGGAAGAGCCAGAAAAGTCTGCGCTGCCTGTTGTCAGGCTGCTGAACAAGGCCTATGCCTCATTCAGGCTTATGCCCCATTCAGCATTCTGACAGCAGCCGGATTGAAACTACACCAGTACCTGGTGGTGGAACTCTTGATACTGCGGTAGAGCCCCTTGCCCGGTCGCGGTCGTTGTAGGGGGTTGAACAGTCTGTGACTTGGGTGGTGCTTGTCCTTGATGATGCGCTTGGCTTTGACCACGCACCGCTTTTTGTACAGATCCTGGAGCGCTGGGAGCTCGATTCCCATTATCCGCTCTGCCGATCGCACTACTCGTTGTAGGCTGATCTTTTCTCGGGCAGTGCAGTTCCCGTACCAGGCCGTGACACAGCCTGTTAGGATGCCTTCGACAGAACTGTTGTAGTACAGCCTGAGGATGCGACGTCCTACTCCGAGCTTCTTCAGGCGGCGGAGCCAGTACAGTCGCTGCTGAGCCTTTTTCCTCACGTGTGTGGAGTGCGTCTCCCATTTGAGGTCCTCCTCGATGTGTACTCCGAGGAACTTGAACTCGCTGACCCTTTCCACTGCAGCACCGTCGATGAGGATGGGCGCATGGTCTCTCCGCGGCCTCCTGAAGTCCACGATCAGTTCTTTGGTCTTGTCGACGTTAAGAGAGAGGTTGTTCTCTCGGCACCAGCGTGCTAGTGATTTGATCTCCTCTCTGTAGTCAGACTCGTCGTTGTTGACGATTCGGCCTATCACTGTCGTGTCGTCCGCGTACTTTATGATGGTGTTGGAGACATGTGTGGCTATGCAGTCATACGTGTACAGGGAGTAGAGGAGAGGGCTCAGCACGCATCCCTGGGGTGCTCCGGTGTTGAGGGTCAGGGGGTCGGATGTGATGCTGCCCATTCTCACCACCTGATGTCGGTTGGACAAGAAGTCCTGTATCCAGTCGCACATGCTTGGGTGTAGCCCAGGGTGTTCTACTAGACTCAGGTTCTGGCCGCTACGCTACCCTCACACCTACGTGGCACCGCCGATCCAACCAATATCTCGGAGTCTGTGCTCAGGAATGTGTCAAAAACAAAAAAAAATCCATGAATTCAAGGCTTCATGGGGTGTGTAATTGATAGAAAATAAGCATTTTTTGGGTGAACAATCTTTTTAAGTGTCTTGTTCAGGGACACTTTAACACATTGGTGAGGCACTTTGTTGATTTCCATCAGGCTTGAATGTGTTCCCTGTAGACGGTCAGACCGGCGCCTGTTCACATGTGGACGTGGGAGTAGTTCATTTGTACACAATTAGCAGGTGGAGGTGGGGGTTTTGTTGGGTTGCTGGGTGGCATCCCGCAGCCCCTATATGTGAGGTTTGGACATCGACACCCATTGCACCCCCCCAACCCTGCGCTGTGATTGGCCACCAGTGTACCCCCCTAACCCTGCACCGTGATTGGCCAATCACAGTCTATTCAGGACTGTGATTGGCTAGTGAAACATGACACATGTGCATAGCCCTATAAATAGGACTATGCACTTAAAGGTTTAATGACATTCACTTTTACACCACATTCAAAGTCTTTGTCCTGGTCCTTCAAAAGTGTACAAAAAGTTTTAAGTGAAAATTCCATTCCAGTGATCCATGGCAGGTGTTTTTCTCTCACATTTCTAAAGCCTTTTCAACTGCAATGAAAAAATAAATCTTTGCCTGTGGGTGTCGCTGGTGAGGGATTTTGCCTGTCAATCATCGCCTCTGCTCCGCCCCCCTCAAAGGAAAGGATAGGGGAGGGGAGGGGCGAGGAGGAGAGTGGGCGGGATTAATCGACTGTGACCTCACTGTCGAAGGGCCAAGCTCAGATTACTTTTCAGCCTAATTATTCAGAAAACCCCAGACCACAGAAAATCCACTGAATGTTCTAAGTTCAGGTTTTTTGGGTGTAATTGAGGTCATAAAACCCCAAATAAAACATTGAAAATAAAAAAAGTGAAAATGAATGTCATAATACCTTTAAAAAAAACACATTAATTGGTTTTTTTAAGTTAGGGGTGTACAATGGTTGGTCCACAATATTACTTTTCTTTAACTTCCATCACTGTGATGACCACTGTGACCACACCGCCCACTTCACACTGGGTGTGATTTTTTACAATGTATTTGATATTACCTTTATATTATTTAATAAATTATGCATTTCATCCCCTATATATTGTCCAGCAACCTTTATGATAAAGGCGAAAAAAGATAATTGACCCGTGGGAGCCAGATTGCTCAGATGCCGAAGATCTTGTGCTGGGATTCGATCCTTGGACCTTGTGGTCTGAAGTCAAAAGCTCTAGCCCCGTGACTAGCAGAAAGTCACACTTTCAACTCCCACCCTCACCAGACTCAAAAACTTTATATTTGAAATCCGAACGTTTATGTAGATGAACGGGTCAAAAATGGAGAAAGTGCAAACACCAGGTTGAAGTTCATCCATGACGGTCATGACCCTGATTTCAGGGAGGCCACGAAGGCCATGGCCGTCGTTGCCCCTCAGTTTGGCCTTGTGCCCCTCAAAAAAATGTCATGCCCTGAGGCCACAGTGGCCTTAATGCCCCAGCTGACTGTACCACTTTCTCCTGTCTTGTCAACATGTTGACACCAGTGTCTCTGTCTTGTCATGTAGACATCTACATGACACCTACATTCGCTGCAGATAGTCTACATATTAAATTTAAAATCATCCGTAACCCTTAAATTCAATTAATTCTTTCAATGGACTAAAATCTTGTTTTATTTGATCGCCTTCCTACCCTGGCATTTGGCCTTTGTGGACAACAACAAAGGCCAAGTGGCCTTGACCCTAAAATGACGAAATTCCAGGCCTGGTCATGACCAGACTGCACTAGCGATTTGTTTACATTCGACCGCATGGCTCATTTGCATCAGACGTTACCATATTGATTTTATCCCACTGTTGAGGGTTAGGGTAATGTTTTATATATTTTGTTTAAGACTTACAGTAGGCTGCCTTGCCCCAGCCCCACTGGAATACAGTGACTGATATGAATTAATAATATACAGGACCGTACTTAAAATGAAGAATACCTTGTGATGTCAGTGACATTTTATTACAAATGAAAATAAAAATAAGAAACAGTGCAGTATCAATACGTTTTAGTATAGCAGCAATTTTGCATGTACAATATAAATATTCATATATTGTCTGTCGCCAAAACTGTTATTTTTCAGCATAAACATTCTAAAATAGCAAAAACAGCAGATTGACAAAAAAAACAAGACTCGTGCAACATAATTTGGCAAGACCCCATCTCCGGTTTACTTCACGTATCTGCATAGTCTCGCGTCTCACGTAGCTATCTGCGTGAAGTGGGCGGACGCCAACCTGCTTTCGGTCTCCTAAAAAGTCGTCCGCCCACTTCACGCAGATAGCTACGCGAGACACAAGACTATGCAGATACGGGAAGTCTTGCCGATCTTTGTTGCGCGAGTCTTGTTTTTTTTTTCAGGACTTTCAAAAAGCGTTAAGCATTGGTTCTCAAAGTGGGGTCCGGGGACCCCCAGGGGTCCTTGGGGGGTTCCAGGGGGTCCCCAGCTAAATGTTATTATTAAATACGGCTCTTTTATTGCTACTTTTAACTTTTTAATGGATTCTATGTAAGTAAAGCCTGATAAAAGTGTCAAACTCCCAAAATCCACCAGAATACTGGAAATTACATCTACTCTGTTAAAAAAAATCCTGGGGGGGACCCCCCCCCCCCCGGAAAAAAATCTCCTGTTATCGGACGGTCTGAGGTTGGCAGGTATGGAATTGTTCATGTGGTTAGATTGCATTCCCTTTGATCCACCTGTAGCAGAGACTCCATCTCCTCTATGTGCAGGAATAGTTGTTATCCAATCTGAAATGGCTGACTTCTACTGAACTGAGCATAGAAACATCTTGATGGGGACTTGATGTAAACATTCTATCACTACAAATACCATCCCCCAGGAACTGGTGTAGAGATTCACTTGCATACTGTGTGATTGATGGTTAACTGACTGGCTAGAATCGTCAAGAATGTGGTATGATATAATGAATGCCCATCGAAGTAGACTGCCTGTATCACCCAGTGTTCTGGTACAGACCCCCAAGGAAAAACTCAAACCAAGTATCACTCCGAACAAGAATTCTCATATTTTTTATTATTGTCGACTAAATCTGAGCTTACAGGAAGACGGTTGTATTGTAAAGACAGAACCGGATAAGAGTTCTAGTGCTGTGTTCATCTACTCACTAAAAACTCCACTAAAATCATGGTGCTTCAAAATGTCACTGGACAGAGACACACACAGAACTCCATTACATGGCTTGCAACACAATACGTCATGGTTGAGTAGACGGCAGTAACTCACTCAGGTGTTATAAGGGAGGCAGGGTGGAGTCTCCTGTCCCCAGTTCTGGCTTTGCTGTGACTGTCCTCTCTCCTTCAGGTGACCTACACACCAAGGCAGTGGTTGCCAACCCAAACTCTGGAAAGCTACTGACACTGTGTAGACATGTTCCAGCCTAATGGCAATTTTTGTTCCTAAGTATAAATTATGTTACAATTAATCTGGGAGGTCTTAAGACAGAGGTGGACATTTGAAGGGACTGAGGAATCCCACGGGGTAGGCTGCTGCTCAGGCAAAATTAAATGTTTGCTTTTCTTTCTTTCGCCTCGTGAAACCATCCCCGTTGAATCTGGTATGCTAGCACTGGAAACTGAAATGTCTACACA
Organism: Gymnoscopelus braueri; assembly: GCF_963280865.1. Lineage (NCBI taxonomy): Eukaryota > Metazoa > Chordata > Actinopteri > Myctophiformes > Myctophidae > Gymnoscopelus > Gymnoscopelus braueri. The sequence goes on along the minus strand of NC_137617.1, from coordinate 32,167,005 downwards.
CCATGTAACTACCCAGAACCAAGGTTGACAAGGACCCATTGTGAGAAAGCCCAACAGCATGAGGAACACAGCACTGTGTACAGTGTTTGTATCAAGACTGCCCCATTGTTCCGAGTCAGAATGCCGTCGATGAGGTCAGAGATTGTCACAAGATGTAGTAATTTGCACACGTGTTCACTGATCTGGGACCGCTTTGTGAATATGATCCAAATGGTATTGGTTAGGAGTTTGAGTGACCCTCGTTCTGGGAGAGAAAGAGAGCATTCTGCTCAGAGATCAACCACTTAAGCCTTTGTTGTATGACAAAAATAGCCAATCTGCACTATTTTTGCTGCACAACACCAGGTGTAAATGTGTATAAATTAAGCATATTACTTAGGCTATTTTTGAGAATTTTCACCTATGACGACATGCCCAAAATAGGGATACCAGGGTTAATGTGGTTAAGTCGATCAATGTTGAAGCTACTGCGCTTTACAAGCTAAAGAAACATTTTCCTTACAGCTACTCTACGTCTACGGTATGAGGTATTGTACTACAGCTTGTGACAGAAAAAACAATGAACAAATTCTCACAATAGAGCTTTAGCACATACAAATTCATGCAGATAATGTCTGGAAGTTGCAATGCACAAAATGCCCATTCCACGCATGTTCCAAAGCTCCTCACTTTTTTTAAACTATTTTTTTCTTGTTTATACTTCATAAGTCAAAGAAAGGAAGCATTTCCTTTTTTTCTTCTTCTGATATTTAACTTGGCAACAAAGCAAGAAAATCTGCTCTAGATTTTCACTCTACAACAGATTTGGCAATTTAGAAGCAATGATTTCTCATAAAAAATACAACCTTATGAGACCTTAAAATTCCATCCCTGTCATTTAAAACAACGCCTCTCATTGTATGTTTTCCATGCGTAGCCTACTTCTTTTCTCCATTTCTAACTTTGGTGAGATGGATACACGACATTAATAGCATACAAATACAATACACTGAATAAAAACTAATTATTGTTCCAATTTTTAGCCCTAGGGTGTCTCAAGAGATCATAACAGCAATATTCACTCTGGGACATAATGCAAGAAATTGTGCTACAGCAAAATTACACATCACAACATTTTACGTTTCTTTTTTTGTCTTTTCATTTTTGTATAGCCAGTTCAAATTTCCATAGATATGTTTTAGCTACTTGTCATGCAATTTATAAAAATGTGACTGTGTACATGTTCACTGGATTTCTTTTTTTCTTTTCCTTTCTTTATTTTTAGATCAAATTGAAAATACTAAATGAGCATTTGTTTGTGTCCTCTGTTTTCAGACAATAGTTTCATTATAACATTTCAAAGAAGAGAGAAAACCGTACCCCCAAAAAATCATAACGTGTAGAAAATAGTATTTTTCAACCATGGAATAGATATGTTTGTGTTAAGCCTAATTTATTGTCCGTCACACGGCAGTGTCATACAGCAAAAATAGCCGACCTACAAGATCACGAGGTGTCACATCCGCGCCGCATTGTGAGCTAGTAAGTCGGCTATTCGGCTATTTCCGTCATGCGACGGAATATGAATCGGGCTTTAAAGAACAGGGATAAACAAAGAGATCCTGAGCCTTTCCTCAGTCTGGTCAGAGGCTCAGGGACATCATTGTTTGCAGCTAGTAGCAGGGAAGAAAAATCTCCCCAGTACTAAAGCATTGATCAAAATTAATACTTCACGCCTTGCCATCTGTTTGCCTTGAGCTCTCCAGCTTTGATATGTACATCTCTAGAGTCAATATGTACAGCAGAAAAACCAAATGTGTTGCACAAACAAATGGATTTGGCACAGGTATGCCCCAAAACCGTGTTACTTAGTTGAACTAAGTTGAACAGAAACACAAATAAAAGGTACTTTACAAAACCAATAGAAAATAATAGTTTCTGGATGTTTCTCTTTTCTTCTTCTTCTCCCAATTCAAATAAATAATACATATCTGAACATTAAATTAACTTAATTCTGCGTAAGCATCTTTTGGGGTTCAAACATACAGAACACACAGTGATGTACGCACATACACACATTTCACATTTCGTAACACATTAAACATTAAAACCATCATTCACTTGTTTTGTTTTTTTCTATCGACATGGTATTTCCGTATAACTATATTTTAGTCAACTTCAAAAATACAAATCAATAGCTCTGCTCTGTGTCCCTTGGCTTCATCAAAAAACAACACCCAGCCACATCCTGCAAATAAATGAAAGAATTCTGCCAGTTTTCTGTTTTGCTTCTTTTTTTTTTACATTTTTTGCTGAAAATATTGCTTTAAGAAATACATTTTGGTCTTCTTTTCAGACGTTTGTTGTAACGTTGATCTCTGATGGAAGCCATTGTGAAGCTTTAGTCTGCGGGGTCTGTTTCACGTCGATTAGTTCGGACGCCTCTTTGATTGAACGATTATTACATGATGGCCCATTCCACAGAAAACGTCAAAATGTCACTGCTGCTGTTACAGGAAACTTCCGACTGATATGAAGATCATGTGCACTCCATGAAGCAATATGCAGAAGAATTCTGCCTCGTTTTGTCATTGCGTCAAATATTCTTCAATTCACCTGCCGTTCCAACAGGATACACGTAATGTACTCATTGTTTATATGTTATATGTGGGTCTGTTGTGTGTGTGTGTGTGTGTGTGTGTGTGTGTGTGTGTGTGTGTGTGTGTGTGTGTGTGTGTGTGTGTGTGTGTGTCTCAGAGAGAGAGAGTGTTTCCATGCATGTCCATGTGGTGAGTGAATGGTACAAAAGTGTGCGTCTGCGTACGGGGAGACGCTGGTCTGGTGGGCTCACACACAGATCTCTATGGGTGTGGTGACGAGCATTCGCCCCCCTGGGGAGTTGTTATCTCGGGGCATTCGCTCGTAGCTGTTAGTGGACGACACGGAGCTGGTGGTGGACACCGACACAAAATGGTGGCCTCCGCCCGGATCCATCATCCCTCCCTTGGTCGCCCCTGTCCCTCTGTCCACGGCCACGGGGGACATGGGGGACAGAGTCTGCTGTTTCATCCTCTCATTCAGCTCCTCGTCCTCCTCCCCTGACGAAGACGACGAGGTGGTCCCGTCCGCCTCACCCCTGACCCCGCCCCCTCCTCCCCCTCCTCCTCCTCCTCCTCCTCCTCCTCCGCCACCTCCCCCGCCCCTCTCTCGCTCCCTCTCGCGGTCTGCGTTCACCACCGTGTTCCCGTTGTTGTTGTTGTTCTCGGCGTCCAGCATCCAGGAGTGGCTGAAGTAGCCGAAGACCTCCTTGACGGAGCAGCGGCGGTCCTGCTCCACGGCGAGCAGGCGCCGGAACATGCGCAGCGCCTGCTCGGTGAAGCGCCGCCACTGCGACGGCACGGCGGCGGTCCGCCGCCGCTGCCAGCGGATGAACTCCTGGTAGAAGGAGTCGGACGGCAGCGCCTTCTCCCACGGGAAGTTGCCCGTCAGCATGCAGAAGAGCAGCACGCCGAAGGCCCACACGTCCGTGCTGTAGTCCACGCAGAAGCCCTCGTGGCGCGACACGTCGCACAGCTCGGGCGCCGTGTACGGGATGGTGCCGCTCACCTACGGGGGGGAAGGGGCGCGCGTCCATTAGTTTGGAGACCCAGCGTATGCTATTTTGTTTTTTAGAAACACTAGGTCGACCACATACCCAACATCTTCTGATATAACGTAGAAATGTTGAGCCTCTTCCCTACAAAACAATTTGTTTTTAGTTGATATTGAGCAATTCTATCAGCTAAATATGTTTTTCTATAATGGATATATGATTGGGTTTAAATAAATTAACCACTTAAATCCCAGATACTTTGTTGCACGTCAAATTGTGAAAACAGCAGTTGTACAAGCTTGTAGATCTGCTATTTCCTGCAAATGTTCGCAGAATGTTCATCAATTTTTTGCCGAATGTCTATCCATTTTTGCCGAATGTTTACCCATTATGACATGCCCAGTGGAGGGGTGCTAGGGTTTATGTGGTTAAACTGTATGGCAGGGCGGGGCGACATTGACTAAATAAAATATCACATCTTTAACCAAAAACTTCTATATGGATAATGTGGTGATTTTTGGGGATGATTATTGGTGCTATCAGAAGATTTACACATAAAGGTGGATATGATGACCAAACATGTAAAGGCATTCATTGTTCATTTCAATCAGCAATGACAGTCTAATAAGACAATTTTATCACTTTACAGCAAGAACAGTCGAATAAGTTGAGACAATTTTATCACTTAACTGTAACACCAAGCCTTAAAGACCAAGTAAAGACAACATTTAGATTATATCACGATATTATGGTAACCAAAATCCCAGACCATATCTGGTCTCGTACCATAATATGGAATATATTGACATATCGGCCAGCTCTTATTGTATGGCGAAGATGATAAAACAGCAAGCAAGATGGCTACTGTCCACACAATGTCAGCTAAACACCATAATGTCATTTGCATGCGTCACTGACCCTTTTGACCGGGGAGCCTGCGCGGCGGGTCATGCCAAAGTCGGACAGCTTGACCTTGCGGCACTCCCTGTCAAAGATGAGAATGTTCTCCGGCTTGATGTCTCGGTGGACCAGCTTCTTTGTGTGCAGGTAGTCCAGAGCAATGGCTACCTGGTGCACACAACGCTTTGCCACCGCCTCAGGAAGGCCCACCTAAGGGCCACCAGAAGAGGAGAGGAGAGGAGAGGACGAGAAGGGAAGATAAGAGGAAGATAAGAGGAAAATAAGATCGATTGATTGATCATTAAAATAAACATGCTCTGAAAATGCTCGTGGCTCACCCATCTGACCACTTAACACTGTTCATTTTAACCACTTAAACCGCTCTATACTAGTAGTGTCTTTTCTGTTTTCTGTCATTGTGCCGATCAACAAGCTCACAACGTGTCGCAGCGCGACACGCTGTGAGCTTGTCGATCTGCTATTTTCTGCGAAAGCTTTCCCCACAATATGGGTGCTGGGGTTTTAAGTGGTTAATGATTAACCAACAGATTGTGTTACTGCTTGGATCAATGGAACTAACTAACATAGTATACATATAACTTCTTTTTCAACATTTTTTTCCAAGGTTTTAAAGATTTTTTGTGTTGAATCCTTTTTGTTTTTTTACCAATATTTGGGGGCCCAATTGCAATATCCTCATGGCCCACCAGTGGGCCCCGGCTCACAGGTTGAGAACCAGTGGCGTATAATAACAACACATGAAAACGATGGAGCACCTGTGGAGGAATGATGTCGAAGAGGTCCCCTGCCAGAGCGTACTCCTGGGCAAAGACATAGTACTCGTCTGTCTCGAAGGCGATGCCAAACATGTTGATGATGAAGGGGCAGGGGGACAGGTACAGAGAGATGCTGTACTCCCTCACAAACGACTTCAGCTTCGTGCTCTTCTTCTTCAGAAACTTCAACGCCATCTTCGTGCCTGCCAGTGGAATCAGGAAAAAAAGCCACATAGAGGTGAAGAGGTGAGTGTGTGTGTCTCTTCTGTTAAACTATCATTGAGAGGTTATCGTTGTTGTCGGGCGGAAACCTTGTATCTCCATGTTTAAAATGTTTGTTTTTGTAAATTCATGCCCTACTTCATCACAGAAGAGTGTCACGCAAAAGTAGTGAAAATAGCAGACCTACAAGTAGATCGGCTGTTTTCACTATTTTAAATCGTTTCTTAAAATAATACATTTAATAATAATAACTATTTTGAGGTTTCCACCCGACAGCAACGATATTAGAACCAGAAGAAAACTGGACGACCTTCTGGAAGACGTTTTTTTCTGTCCCCCATGAGGAAAAGTAGTTTTTATGCTTAAGAAATATGTTTTACATTTTATTCATAGAGAAAAAAAAGAATCTTAAAAAATTGTGAAAATAACCAGTTTGCAAGCTCACAATGTACCTGCGCCGGAACGTGCTGCATTGTCAGCTTGCAGATTGGTATATGTCACTATTTTTCTGAGCTTTTGGAATCTTGCCCCTGACTACCCCATATTACAATAAAAAAAAACACTAACTAAAAACACAACTAACACTAATGAATAATGACAACTAAACTAGAACTAAGCATTTTCACGAAATAAAAACTAAGCTAAACTAGCAAACCCGCTTTAAAAGCGAATGCATACCAACTGAAATTGAAAAAATCAAAATCAAACCTAAATGAAAAATGCAAAGCTATAACAACCCTGGTGCATGCATGCGTTCCCTCACCTCTGATCTTATGGATGACCAGGTCTACTTTGCCATAGGTGCCCTTGCCCAGCTCCCTGATGACCTCATAGTACTTGTTGACCTCCAACCTCTCCAGGTTCTGAGCTGCAATGAACTGCAGCTCGTCCAGGATGTCCATGTTGGCACGGGACACCAGCGGAGAGGAACTCATATTGGGGCACTGGTATAAGGGACGCACTGGGAAACAGACCGAGGGGAGGGCTGAAGCTCAGGCAGAACAAGAGCAGCAGCTAACAGCTGGTGTCACTGCAGAGGATAAACAAACAGAGGAACGTTATAGAAGTCGTTTTAACGAGCTGAATGAAATTCATGTCCAAGAGGATGTCTGAGGGGTAATGTCATATTTTCAGCAACTACTTGCCGCTATTTGTAAATGAGCTGAGCACAAATACGTAACTCCAGGGGCTGTATACAGTCCAAAAAAAGGGGCTTACTTTATATTAGGCATACTAATATGTAAATATTTAGATAAAATTTTGTTTTTATCGATCTCTCTCTCTTCCCCTTGCCCGCCCCCCCTTCTTCTTCCCTTTCTTTTTTATGGAAATAACAAAAACGATGGAGCTTGCACAAAAAATAATTTCATCCTCTGTTTTATACCAGTAAACCTGTGATGAGACAATAAAGTTGATTATGATTCTGATCACTTTTTACATGCAAGTTTTAACTAGTAGTTGAGACTACTAGTAGTGTTCTCACTCTGGTTCCTAAACCCTCAGGGTTCCTTGAGGGGATTCCAAATGGATCATTACAGGTCTATAACTCCAGCAGGAACCACTGCTGTAACCCAGGGGCCAATGGCTTCCGAAATCCGACCCTGCCCATCAGGTACAAATAGAAAAAAGCCACAGGGAAGACAAAATGTCAACAAGAAGACGGTTAAAGGTAGGCAGACTGTTTGTCTGTGTACTGCTGCTGCCTGCCACTGTCTGTGCTTTGATGTGTGCAATAATTTGATTGAGGATATTGAGCTATTGCTGTTGTATCTGGGCCGAAAGACTGGGCGGCAATGAACCACGTTCAGTGTTTTTATGGAATTGGAGGCTGATGTGATTGTGAGCCTTTTTGTCTTTTGTGTTGCGACAGGCTGGCTGTTCTATTGGGTGGCAACACACTGTATATTATTGTGTATTCCTCTGCCCCTCCCTTTCACAGAATTGACGGCTAATGTTTCTCTCATTCATGATTATCTGATACTGAATTTAAAAATGTTTGAGCTCTGACAGAATGCGGTGCACTGGCCTCTTTCAGAGCTACTCTAATTCAGTGTTTCCCATACTTCCCATTTTGAGAAGTATTCAGACCCGTTTTGTATGGGTCACCAGTTAATAATTAATAATAATAATAATACATAATAATATATAATTATCGGTGTGTGTGGGATGGGGTGGGTTTCTACTATGAGCAGGCCAGTCACAGTTATTACATAATCGCCTAATCACAATTATTTGAGATAATCGCAATTGTTTTTGCATAAGATTCGTCAGAATCGTTTCCAATCATTTGTATAAATTCATCTGTTGAAAATTTGTCATACATTTTCAAATATTCTAAAAAAATAGTGAAAATAGCCTCCTGATGTGTGTTTGGCTATTTCCACTAATTCCATATATACAAAAACAAATAAAATTATTAAATATGGACTGCTTTGGCCCTAGTACATTATTTAATTAGATTTTATTTTAGCCTAGAATCAACTCCGTTTTGAGTTTTCTGATCCGGTCTAGAGGGAAATTTAGCCAGAAATAACAGATCTACAAGTTCATAATGCCTGGTGTAGAGGAAAAAAGAGTAGACCAGAGTCAAAGGTCAAGTTTACTAAGTATTGAGGGTTTGAATGGTTAAATGTCTGAAAAAACACATTAACATGAATCCAACACATTAATAGAAAAGATAATGTGTAAACAAAAAGCATGAATTTATACTGATGACAGTGCTGTCAAACAAGTCTATGAAGCTATCTATGAAACCTATGAAAAAGTTTCATCTGCAACATAATTAAGTTACATCTTTCCCTCTACACCAAATCTCTTCACCAAAAATAGCCGATCTACCAGCTCACGTCATAGCTCTGCTATTTTGGCAGAATGTTCCCCCCAGAATAGGGATGCTGGGGTTCAAGTGGTTAATCGTAAAGTGAAATTTCATAATCGTATATGAGTCTTAGCCCAGTACAGTAGAATGTGACTCTGTTACAGCGGTGACCGCAGTTAGACTTTGGGCGAGGGCTGCAGATACTTGCTGATGCAATCTACTGTAACTGAGAGTAAAACAATTAATAATAACATTAATATTTTCTTTTTTTTAATTGTCATGGTATTTTTGCTTTAACCCATTTAAGACCGGGAACGCATCTGTGTCATTTTAGATTTCTTTGGCTATTAAAAAATAGCAGATCTACAAGCTCATAGCGCAGCACCGAGTGCCGCGCTTCGAGCTTGTAGATCTGCTATTTTTGAAAAATCGTGATGTGTGCACATCTATGAATATACAGTATATATATTTTAAAGCACACATTTGCAACTCAAATCTTTGCTTCTGGGGGTCCCTGGAACAAAACATTTTGAGATGGGGGTCCGCGGCCAAATACATATAATTCTGGGGGTCCTTGACATGAACACGTTTGAGAACCACTGATATAGCAACAGGATATGGGATAGGATTTAGAAGACATTTTGTAGAATCGGCCACAGGTCTTAATTAATGGGTTAAAACCTTGAAAGATTCGTTTTAATTGTGATACAGATAAAAATAAGAACTTATACTACTGTACTGTACCAAAGACAATCGATTGATTCACCCTTAAAATAAACATGCACGCGGCCCACCCATCTGACCACTTGACACGGCAGTCATTCGGCTGCCGTGTTAAGTGGTCAGATGCAAGGGCCGCAAACGCTTTCGAGATTTTCAAGTGGGCTCTGATCCAGAAAAGATTGGGAACCACTGAATTACATGAACATTGTTTATGAAATCGTGGGAAAGGGGGAGGGGGGGGGATATCTGGGCTATTTTGTGCTCCATCGTACATCCGAGATTATAGATCGGCTGTTTTTGGTCGGCGATGCCATCGTATGTCAAAGTACAAATCGGGCTTGAGGCGCGTGAGTAGATGAAGATGAACGAGGCAAATCAGTGGATTGTCTTGTTTATGTCCTTTAATAATCAGCAGATCTGCGACGCTCACTGCACTTCACTGATATCCAAGCTCTGCACTTTTAGTTGATACAGGCATCACTTCCTACTGTTCCACCACATCACGGCCGGGTTAATCTAAACAGGACTTACCAATAATATCTCCACTAACATGACATGTAATATCTCCACTAACATGACATGTAACATCTCCACTTACATGACATGTAATATCTCCACTAACATGACATGTAATATCTCCACTAACATGACATGTAATATCTCCACTTACATGACATGTAATATCTCCACTAACATGACATGTAATATCTCCACTAACATGACATGTAACATATCCACTAACATGACATGTAATATCTCCACTAACATGACATGTAACATATCCACTAACATGACATGTAATATCTCCACTTACATGACATGTAATATCTCCACTAACATGACATGTAACATATCCACTAACATGACATGTAATATCTCCACTAACATGACATGTAACATATCCACTAACATGACATGTAATATCTCCACTAACATGACATGTAATATATCCACTTACATGACATGTAACATCTCCACTTACATGACATGTAAACAGGATGATAGGATGTGAAACGAAGGAGCGTGAATTCTCTTGGGTTTTCAAGGTCAACAGTGGACAATATGCTCTAGCTCAATGGTTCTTAACGGGTGGGGGGGGGGGGGGGATAGCTGCTTATTGGCCCGTGTTCGGGGGGGAGGGAAGCCGGGCGGGGAGAGTGATAATTGGCACTGCACGTAATCCTACGGGCTGGGGCGGCACCTGTCAGTAGGGAGTGTTGGAGCAGGAGGAGTAGGACGACGGCTCTACGTCCTCCCGGTGGGGGCTTCACACTGGTAGGTGAGTCAGTAGGATACAACAGCAGTCACAACAAAGAAATGTGTGTGGGGAGGAATCAATTGGCTTAAAGGTAGGGTAAGTGATATTTTGGGGTATTTTTGGGTATTTTGTTAAGTACTATATTCTGATAGTAATCATTGCTACAGAGTGTTTGTTCGGTCACAGGGGTCTCTCCAGCTCTTTAGTAAACAGAATATAGTACATTTTCAGGTAGGTGACACATTTTAAGCCAATCAGGAGAGAGCACTGAAAATGCATTTTCTGTTTAAAAAAGAGCTGGAGAGACATGGGAGACTCCTTTTACTGAACTCTATAGCAATGAGTACTATCAGAATATAGAGCTATTTAACACTTATTTTAACCAAAGTAAATCACTTACCCTACCTTTAACCACTAAATTGGGGAGAAAATGGGTAAAAAAGCAAAAGCAACAACAATAAAAACTCAATTTTCAAGGTTTTAAAGAAAAAATACCATGACATGACACTTGCAATACCCTCGCGGCCCACCAATGTGCCCCGGCCCGCAGGTTGAGAACCACTGCTGTAGCTGAATCATTTGAATGGATATACAGTATAGGCACGCAGTCAGTGATGTGCAGTGCTGCTGCACATCACTGCATGACAAGTCCTGAGAATACCAAGTGAAATGTGAATATATATCCAGTGAAAAGATATTCTAAATGCTAGTAGCTCAGAGGCATGACAGAGCAGGGTGCTGAATCACACGCTCATGCCAGCCAATAAAGACGCACGCACGCGTGCACACGCACACGCACGCACACACACACACACACACACACACACACACACACACACACACACACACACACACACACACCCAATAATAACAACTCTACAGAAAGCAATCCTTGCTCCCGTGTGATTATTTCAAGTTATGGCTCAGTATTTTTCCCTCTAAAAAGCAAGGCCTGCCAAGTCCTTAACCATTCCTCAAGCTTTAGATCTGTACATGTGTGGAAGGGAAAAGAAATATGTGAGCTTACGCACGCACGCACGCACACACACACACACACACACACACACACACACACACGGTTACATAAATACAGGGAGGCCTCTCTGTCTCAGAACAAAAGGTCATGAATCTTCCAATCTGCCAACTCGCAACAAAACGAACAACACTTGGCATTAAATATCTATCTATCTATCTATCTATATATAACAGGCCGATGTGAAAGATTTGGGGCAGAATCTGCTCCGTTCTCCAGGGAGTGTGCGTGCACAGCTTCACACCGATCCGTCCAACGGTGCCGAAGATTAGCTGGTCACAGGCAGACAGACGGACGCACGGGCGGACGGACGGACAGGGGCGAAAACATAGTCTCGGCCACGCCTTCGGCCCGGCGGAGACAATGAAAACAAGCATTCATGTTCCTAACCGTTTATAATCTAATACTTAGCCTGATCGTTTAGCTGTAGAGTGAAAAAGTTCCAAAAGCTGGATTTGAACCAACAACCTTGTCCTTGAGTATACTGGCCCTCATTTATCAACGCGGTGCAGCCCAAATAATGGGCGTAGGGCGAGATCACCGCACCTTTCGGCATTTATCAATATATCCTGACGTGGGCTTCATCCTACCATACGCTGAGATCTCACGTCTGGTCGAGACCAGTTGTTGACGTTGGCTGCGCCCGTTTATTCCATTCTAGACCTGCGGAGCAGCATTGTCTGATGTCTGACAGGCATCTGGACACATAATCCACTCCTAAATGTATATATACACACTAATAAATAATCCCTGTGAAAATATAACATTTTATAAAGTAATTTAAACAAACTGCTTTAACAGTCATTCAGTTGCATTGGCTATTTTAAAATAGCAGATCTGCAAGCTCAAAAACGGGTCGCATCGCGACGCGTTGTGAGCTTGTAGATCTGCTATTTTCAAAATATACAAGCGCTTTTGCGTCGGGACTCGGGAGTCCCGCGGTCGGGACTGCCGACGATCTTTTCATGGACAGCGAGGTGTACAAACTTACAGTAGCTTGTCCTATGTTATGGAGTTATGTCATAGAGAGTTTTGAAGGCTACAACCTGGATGGGTTAAGGATATAAACCCGACGCTCCAATCTCTTATTAACGTGGCGGACCGAAACCACTGTCGCCCGTCCGAGTCTCACGGGGAATATCCTACATGACTGCTTGTGCACTGCTCGGTATGGGTTAAATAAATTAATATACAAACGTATTCCATTCATGGCGATGTGATTGGTATCATAATATGTCATTCATGTAGGCTACAAGCCTACGTGACAAAGATTGTACCGCTACGGTACGTATTACAATACATGAAAAACACAGCTGGGCGGGCGTGTGTGTGAGTGTGAGTGAGTGAGTGTGTGTGTGAGTGTGTGAGTGTGTGAGTGTGTGAGTGTGTGAGTGTGTGAGTGAGTGAGTGAGTGAGAGTGTGTGAGTGTGTGAGTGTGTGAGTGAGTGAGTGAGTGAGAGAGAGAGAGAGAGGGGGCGTGTGCGTGTGCGGCGAGGCAGGCGGGGGAAACTCTTTCTCATTGGCTTTTGATGTCTTTGGTCGTATTCTGGTCCTTCTTCATGTCGTAAAATCGGGGCGTTTTGAGAATATTTAAGGGCGTGTTATTTAAATGACGGTAGGTTCCAGCCGTGACATTTATCAAGCCTGGGACCAAATGTAGGCTCGGATCAGCTGTGTAGGATTCGTTGATAAATGTGACTTGGACGTTGGTGTATGGCCGAATATATGGAAAAATATAAGCCGGTTTATACGCTGCGTTGATAAATGAGGGCCACTGTCCTTAAATACTTAGCTCTGAAATCACAACACATGTTGCGAGCTTGTAGATCTGCTATTTAATTTTTTTTATTTTTCATCATTAGACTGTGCAATAATGCAATAATGCACAATATTGTGTGTGTGTGAGGCATGTACCATACCACTGTACCACCATGATTCATACTTAAAGGACAACTTCACCCATTTTCAACCTTCATATAATTGGTCCTCACTAATGCTCATGATAAAATGGTGCAATTATTTTCTACTCGGTCTGTGGATGGGCTGTGGACATATGTTCAGAAACCCGCCTACCAGTGACATCATCGTTGGGCAGTTTTTTTTTTTTCAAACAAGATAAAAAAAAAAGTATTTTGATTTTTATTAACACAAGAACAATGGCTTCTATCATAGCATGCTAACTACTTTCCACGAATAGAAAGCCTGTAGTTTCTATTAGCTTGGATTCCCCATCGATGATGTCACTGGTAGGAGGGTTTCTGAACTGTCCACAGCCTGCTGAGACACAGACCAAGTAGACAAAAATGGTGCCAAATTATAATGAGCATTAGTGAGGACCAATTATATGAAGTTAGGTTGAAAATGGGTGAAGTGGTCCTTTAATCAGTTGTTATGCACGCTCTTCATTTAAAGATTAGAGCCAGATACAAACTTGGAAAACATTGTTGAATCTGAACCAAGAATCTTCCGTTAAAAAAGCACCGACTTTTCTCCCATGCTAAAGGTACATAGATGATTCTCGTGGCAACTAATTACTTACTCTAATAGGATTTAGATGCATATAGTGAAGAAGATCCAAAAGGTGGACCGTGTGTTTCTAGGACAGACACCGGCTTATCTCCAGCACTACAATGGGACTTGAACCTGTGAACCATCTGTAGCAGCAGAGGCAAACCGATCAAGCACGCCACACCATGGGCCCTCAGCAGGTGACTTGTAGTGCTTTTTGAGTTGTTCTTTCAACAATTCACAGCACTCCTTCATTTGACTACAGTAGGTCTGGGACTTTAACATGGAAACTCAGCGCTGAGTGTTTGAGCTTTTAGTCCACTGCACCATTACAGCTTTGACGTGTAGAAGTTGTCTCCCAGTGCTTTTGAAGTGTTCTTTTGTATGATAGCCTCAAAACGTAACAGAATGTCTGAGACTCAAACAAGGAATATCTGGGTTCAGAGACAGGGCACTAGACGACTGCACTAAGACCTTCACATGCAAGATGTGGCACCTAGTGTTTTTGAAGTTTCTTTTGTATGGTAGCCTAAAAAAAAAGTTATGGGAAGCATGTGACTCAATCATGCAAATTCTGCACTGAGAGTGCACACTAGTCCACTGCACCAACACACCTTCACAGAAAACAAAAATATGAAGGACACGTGGAACTATGAAAAAACACGTATCGTGCCATCTCAGCATGTTTTAATATTTGAATAAAACACATTTTATACACATTTTACCCCCTTAAATGTCAGGCCCTGTCACAAATGTGTTAAAATCGTTTCCTAATGAATTTCTTGGATACAAATATAAATTTCTTGTCCCTGATTGTATCTAACATGGTTTTATAATTCCAATAAGATATATACAGTAATCAACTTTTCCAATCATATGTAGTGGATGGTAAGCCCCAAATAATCACCATTCACCAGGCACTCATATAGTTGTCCTGTCCATAGCCTATCCTAAAATTTTACATTAAAATGTTTTAACCCATTAAGACCGGGAACGTATCTGTGTCACTTTCATTTCAGAATTAAGCTTACGGAGAAATTCAGCAATTGACATATGATGTGCTTCAGCTGAATGAAAAGGCCCAGCTGAGCCAACAGAGGTCAAAAAGATACCTGGAACCAACCGCAAGACCAACATGTCCATTTAGATACGAAAACAAAAACTAAGAATAACCACGCATACTCACAACCTTGTTTGTTATAATGTAGTGATACACTGACAGTATCAGCTGCTATCGTCTGGCAAGCAGTACCACAGCTTTAAGGCTCGGTCGGACCAGCAGGCTCTGGGACAGATTTTTCCACCAGGCAAGCAGGCTTATGAACAATGGACACTAACGGCCAGGTGCTTGTCACACACACACACACACACACACACACACACACACACACACACACACACACACACACACACACACACACACACACACACACACACACACACACACACACACACACACACACACACACACACACACACACACAGTGTTAAATAGCGTAACTCTGCCCCACTCCTTGCCTTCGTTACACGTTTTTTGTGTAAAGTGGACACTGAACAGGAAGAGCAGTTGACACCAGCAGGCTGATGAGAAATGAATCAGTGGAGGTGATAAATGGAGTGGAGGGGCTAGTATCCACAGCTGTAACTCTGCAGATAGCTCTCTCTCTCTCTCTCTCTCTCTCTAACACCCCCTCACTCACTCTCTTGCCCGCTCTCTCAAATGAAAATGCTCCCACTCAGGCACACACACACACACACTCGGCCATGTGCATATATGCACACACAGCCAGTCGTTGCTGAGCTGTGCTGTGCTCTGCAGGAGTTGTAAACATAGAAGGCCATTTGTATCTGTCACGGTATGTGAAACGCTTACTTAGCACTGCAGGACAGAACTGTGCATGGCAATGTGTGTCCCCTACTCAACATACCAAAGAACAACAATCCGATGTCATACATACTCGCTTCTTAGCTTGCTTTTTTTTGTAGGAGAATATTCATCTAATGTACACTATCAGTTCTGTGTTGGCGGCTAGGCACCTCACTTCACCTCATGTTTGGGTTTGTGTGTGTGTGTGTGTGTGTGTGTGTGTGTGTCTGTGTGTCTGTGTGTGTGTGTACGTACATCATATTGTTGTATTCGTACATATATAGAAGCAGCATTATAGACTCATATTCGGATGAGTCACAGGGCCACAGCAAATGTCAGCTCTCAACTCAATGTGGAGAAGCAGCATGTTGCACCACAAACCTGCGTGTGCGTGCGGCTTCATTTCGCATGTTTGGCAGAAACAATTGGCAGATTATTGACGGTGCCTGGCAGCTCTGAAATCTAAAAGGGAGAGTTTCACACCATGTTCTAAAGGACAACTGCATTCAGAGACGTCCCTGGACAGGGAGAGAATGTCAATAATTTGTCATCATCATCACATGCCAAGAGTGAAGGACAAGGACTGTTGAAGATGAACTAACGGTGGGACCGGAGGGGGAGACAAAACGGACACCTTTTGTCCGTCCAGCGCTCCTTATGTATCCTTATGTAATACTATGAATTAAGGTGTCCTTTCATACAATATGAATTTAGGCGATAATAACTTATCCTCTTCAAAGCAAGGCTGAACGTTTTTGTGCAATAATTTGGGGCCTAAAGAAAATAATTCGAGAAAATAGTTTAGTCCTTAACTTTGTTTTTTCTTTTTCTTTCTGTCTCTCTCTCTTAAATTTAATAGGCTTAAACCACTTAAACCCTATACTTCATTAATGTTGGTGTCCCCCATGGTATTTCCCTCTACACCAAATCTCTTTGCCAAAAAAGCTCACGTGTCGCAGAGCTTTTAGATCTGCTATTTTGGCTGAATGTTCGTCCCGGAATAGGGATGCTAGGGTTTATGTGGTTAAAGCGCATAGTCCTTGGAGGAAGATGCATGCAGAAAACACACTGTAGCCTACTTTTAAAGAACCCCCCCACTCCTCTCAGCCGCAAACACAAACACTCATTAACATAAGGCCTAACACCCTGTGGGACAGAACACAGACCAGTGGCCGCGTTTGACAAACTCCCAGACTGCTTATGCAACCAGCGAGCAAATCTGATCAGTCTCAGCAGGCAAATCTCTCAATAAGCTAAGGCAACGATACCAGCAGCACACCATGGCTGCAGCAGGAGCCGGCTCAAAATCCCTGTGTCCTCAACCAACTAGAGCAAAATGGCACAAATGCTGGCATTGCCACAGTGCCACTAAACCAAAGCTCTATTCAAATCCTTTTCCGTGTCATTGGCCTTTCAATTTTCCTGGTGCAAGGTGCAAACACTCTGGACAGCCTTGATTCTGCGAGAGGCCTCGGCGTCCTTGATTCCGTGCCTATCTTTCTGTCACACTCTATTCACAATGAGCGCCGTTTCAAAAACAAACTACACACATTGTGTAGTATGTGTTGTTTACCAAGTCAGGTAGAGACGTTATAATGAAATGACGACATGAAAACTTGTGGTAATGCTTTACCCCATAAGAGGTGGGGTTCTAAAGATGACACGGTTAGTTAGTCGGTCGGTCAGTTGCTCAGTTGGTCCAACACTTTTGTCCCCAAAATTATATCTTGAAAAATAATGGCAGTATTGCCAAGGAATTCTCTTCATTCTCCCAAGTGCCAGTGGATGACCTCTACTGACCTTGGTGACCCAATGGCCTTTTCCTCTAGCAAAAAATTAAAACTTGCACAAAATATATCTAAAAATATAATTGCTGGATTGGCGTGCAACTTGCTTGAAGACATTAATGGTCCCTGGAGGGTGAACGCTGACCATTTGAGTGATCCCATGACCTTTCCTCTAGTGCCACCCGCAGGCCATAATATTATGCAGATGGAGGGATTAACCTACTGTAACTTCAAGTCACTACGTTTCTATTAACCCATTAAGACCGGGAACGCATCTGTGTCATTTTAAGATTTATTTGGCTTTTCAAAAATAGCAGATACGTATACAAGCTAATAGCGCGGCACCGAGTGCCACGCTATGAAAAAAGAATTGTGACAATGTGTGCAAATCTTTGAATATATATATACATTTTTAACTCAAGTCTTTGCTTCTGGGGGTCCCTGGAACTAAATATTTGAGATGGGGGGGGGGGGGCGGTCATAATAAATAAATACATATCATTTTGGGGGTCCTTGACATGAAAAAAGTTTGAGAACCACTGATATTATAGCAACATTAGGATTTAGAAGACATTTGTAGAATCCCCCAGAAGCTAAGATTTGAGTTAAAAATGTTTGCTTTAAAAATATATATATTCAAAGATTTGCACACATTTTCAAGATAAAAATAAATAAATAGCAGATCTACAAGCTTGTGGTGCTGTTTTTGACTAGCCCAAAGTATAAAATAATGGTTGTAGCTAAAAATCTAGAAAGACACAGTATACTAGGCCTATCCGTTCCCGGATTGAATGGGTTAACTGCTCAGTGTTCATATCCGGTCTAGCGGGTCGGGTCATGAAAAAACCCGAACCGCGCATCACTATCACCTACTGTATCTGGTCATTTCCAAACACACACACACACACACACACACACACACACACACACACACACACACACACACTTCTCAAACATCCCAACGTGACTCTACGACTGTCCAATGTCAATCGAACAACCGGCCACCTCTGCTGGAGCCAAACATAATCGTTTGTCTACAGACAGACAAGGACACGTCTGACATCATCCAAAGTCCTGTTGTGGTTTATATGGTTTGATATGATAAGGATGGCTCCATCCAGAGAATAATACACGTATCTCACTGAGACATTGATGGTGCTGAATATCAAAGTAAAACCGGCTTCCAGCTCCAGTTAACACTCTCTCTCTGTGTGACCTACATTGTGATTTGTGACTCATCACGGCAGTGTGTGCGTGTATAGGCACATGCGGGTGTGTCTGTGTGTGTGTGTGTGTGTGTGCCTTCATGCATGAAATATCTTAAGCTGCCTTTGATCAGCTGTTCTGTCTCTGCTCTTCCTGAAGGCTTAATTCAAACGCTCACACATTTAAACCCAATTCATACATCATCATAAGACTGCATCACTCACCTAGAATAACAGATTTTCAACAAACAAAGGAGTCAGGAGATTTTCACATGGAAGAACAATGTGGAATCTGGAAATGTTAACCTCAGTGAGCAACAAATGCTCCTACAGTCTTGGGTTGTTATCGACTGGGCAATACAGTTTATCCATATTATATCGATATCATGATATGAGACTAGATCATCTGGGATTTTGGATATATTGTAATATTGTGACATGACATTTATATTATACTGTTAAAGAAATGTCTAAAATAGCTGAAATAGCAGATCTACAAGCTCCCATGTAGATGAGCTACTTTCGCTTTCGATTGTCACAATATGATATCTTCACAATATCGATATTCAGGTATTTGGTAAAAAATATTGTGATATTGGTACTACCATAATTTCATACAACCCTTTCATCCCTTCTTTCCATGAAGAAGAAAAGCAACAATTTCAACTCTGATGTGGAGGCCACACTATGGGGATTGGGGACCAGTCAGCAAATTCTCATAACTTAGTGTGTAAATATTGTTTTGTCATAATGTTTGCAATGTGAAAAAAATCTATAAAAAAAACAAAAACAAAAAGTGTGTAAATATTTTTATATTTAATTCTACTTTTTGTTGCAGCCTGTCTGTTTATTTATCTATTTGTATGCGCCAGTCTCACCATGCACCTATGTGCAAATACTTAGTCTATCTCTGTCAATCTAGTGTACCTGAATGTATCCCTTCTTTAATAATATTTAGGCAGAGAAAATCCATACTTACAGTGACAGACTGGATAAAAGTAAAAAGACCTGGTAATTCATCCAACCTGACTTGAATTAAAACACAGAACAAAATGTACACTTGGCACATTGGAGATACAACAAGAGAGGCATTTAAATCACTAATATAACAGCACAGCTCCCCATCTGAGATACAACAACCATACCTTTACCGGTAGTATCTCCACAATAATATGCTCATCCAGCTGAAGCAGGATATGTAGGCTATATGGGGTATTCTAGTCCACTGTTTCTCAACGTTGAGACCGGTGCACACCAAGAGGTCCAAATGGACCCTTACAGGGCTGTAACTCTGAGAAATAAACACTGAGGATTTTCCAGTGTAAATTGGGGTCTCTTGGGGTCTTTTTATTTTTACATGTATCAAATGGGGGGCCAAATGCATATCAAACTGGGGGCTGTTGAAATTAAAATGGTCAAGAATCAGTGTTCTACAGTAGTCCATCGCTATTCAGCAATACAGATTTACAGTATCTATTCGTTCTGGTTAACCACTTAAAACCCTATATACTTAGTTGACCGGGTCCAGGGATTAGTACTTGGTCTGCTCCTTTTCCCCCCCTCTACACCAAATCTCTTTGCCACAAATAGCCAATCTACAAGCTCACAACACGTCAGCTATTCAGCTACATTTGCCCCAGAATAGGGATGCAATAGGGTTCATGTGCTTAAGCATTCGGTGGGCTATACGTCAGTGATTCTCAAACTTGTGCCTGGGACGGGACCCCCCCCCCATGCAAGATTGTTAAAATGTTTCACAAATATTCAAAACTTTTCTTATTTTTTCAAGATGTCTTGAAAATAGCCAATGTATGAATAGGCTTAAAGTGGTTAATCTGATTTTTATGCTACATTAACTAATTTTGCTAGGTGGGGGACCCCCTGGAACCCCTTCAAGGAACCCCTGGGGGTCCCCAAACCCCACTTTGAGAACTACAGGCCAATGTCGCACCCACCTGCTGTAAAAAAATAAAAATTATAATTAATAGAATAAAGCAGCAGGATTCACTCTCCCTGTGTCCTCAGTTTCTCCCTGACTGCATTGACTGTGATGAAAATCAATGTCACTCAGTGTAATAGGACCCAGATGTGAGAGGACATGGGACAGAGGAAGATGCAGCATAGTCACCTGGCTGCCACTGGAGCAAGCAGACCCCTATGTGCCCTGTCCCTGTCCCTGGGCTGGCTGGCTGGCTGGCTGTCACCAGCCCAACACAGACGACTAGACCCCTGTGTGTGTGTGCGCGTGCACGTGCGTGTGTGGAGATAGTGAGGGGAGAGAGAGAGAGAGAGAGACTGGGGAGGTTATTATTATGGTGATCAATAACACACATCCCCCAGAAAATAAGCTAACATATTTGACAACTTAATCTGATATGCCAAATATGGTGAATAAATAGCTGAGGGGAGTTGCGCTGCTGTGTACATTACGAAGGATCACAAACACCATCATCAGGGAGCAAAAACCACGGCATTTCAATGTACACTTTGCACAGAATAAATAGGCCTGACAATCGATCATGCACTGAGCCAAAGACAACACACAGTGAACACACACACGGCAACCACCGAACCCCAATTATTACACACCATCGTTACGAAGTAATTGCGGTGTTATTATGTGCAATAAGGCAAAATGCGCATTATCCAGACGGCAGGTGGGGATGATAAGGCGCATTGGCTTGACTCGCGGCTCAATATCAACCGCTAGTTTATCCTGTTTACTTACCATACACCAATGGCTCACATCCGAGGGCTCTGCCGTCCGCCCCGATCAGCCCAGGAGGGCAGGTGGTGAATAGAGAGGCTGGTGTGCGCACATACTAGACCCGGTTAGCCGGATAAAACGCCTATCCAAAGGCAGAGAGAGAGATCACATTCTCCCTGGTCTCTCCCTTGCATTTCACACAGCCTCCTCTCTTCTGGTGGTGGTGCTGCTGCTGCTGCTGTGTGTCCTCCTCCTCCTATTGTCTCCGCATTGCTCTGTTCTCCGGGATGAGAGGGGACTGGAGGAGGAGAGGAGGAGAGAGGAGCAGCGTTGCCAGGTTTTGTGAGAGAAATAAGCAGCCGGGGTCTAGGAAAACAAGCCCCAAGAGAAGCGACTGTTCAGACCACACGAGCACTTTAAACCCTATATATACATCGGCTATTTTCAAAAAGATCTTGGGAAAAAAGTGGAAAATAGGAATATTTTGGAAATATTTTAACAACACAAATCTGGTACGGGGCTCCCTGGTACAAAACATTTTCAGATGGGGGTTAGGGGGACAAATGCATAATTAATTTATGGGGTCCATGACATGAAAATATTTGAGAACCACTGGTTTAAATAATACTATAAAAACGTTTTGGAAGCAAGCCTAAATAAGCAACTAGACGTTAGAAACACGACCAAAAAACTAGCCACTATTTTTAGATCCTATTTTTAATATCTGGAATCTAGAGTTGCAATACCAACCCTTGACAGCCCATACATACAAACAGAAAAGTCCTATCTGATTGTATTAAACAAAGTTAAACTCACCAACTACTGAAAAGCTTGAATTATCCTCTTTCTATCTGCAAAGTTTTTGTTTCATAAAAATCCACCATAGACATGTTATGAACTACTTTCTGTCAATAAATTCCGTGCAGGTGATTGTTTTCCTAATTAGTTGGCGTTTGGAAGCGCTTGTTTTCAATGCAGCAGGACATTGCGCAGCAGGACTCCTGCTGCCTAGTGCCTCCTGCATTATGTCTAATGTCTAAACAGGTGGTACGCATCATCATCATGATTTGTGTGCATGGGGATCTCATCTTTAACAAGCTCAGTGCTTAATGAGTCTTCGAGTTTAGTAGACCTTGTATTGTGAATTTGTACTCCCATGTACTGTTGTTCTCATGTCTTACTAAATAAAGTAAATCAATCAATCAATCAATCAATCAATCAATCAATCGCACCAGCCAACGCAGGACCGTTGCGGTTGAGTGATTTCCAACAAGCGCTTCCAAACTCAGAAAGTATAGGTCATAAGTTAACATGTCTTACGTTGGATTGTTATGAAACAAAAACGTTGCAGGTATAGAAAGAGGATAATTCAAGCTTTCCGTACAGCTGCAATGTTGTTCAAAGTTTAATACAATCAGATTGGTTGATTGATTGAATACTTTATTTAGAAGTTTGCAGAAAAAAAGAAAAACAAAGAAATAAATAAAGTACCAATCATTAAAATAAATAAGTTTGCAGAATACAAGGTCAACTAAATAGGATTGACAAGCCCATGAAAGCCTAATAGATAGGACTTTTCTGGATGTATCTATGGGCTGTGAAGGGTTGGAATTGCAACTCTAGATTCCAGATATAGATATTAAATATAAGAGATCTAAGAGTTACAACTATCAATATTTACAAGCGACTTTACAGAAAAAAACAAGCCCAAAGTCGCTTACAATAAGCGGACATGGCAACGCTGGAGAGGAGCGGCAGTAGGGAGATGAGGAGAAATAAATCCCTGCCCCCTTTACGCGTCAGCCAATGGGAGTGCGCGTGCATCGGCCGGGATCACACGCGCGCGCACGTTCCTTTGCGCCGCTCCTCGCTGTCTCCGTACAGATTACACTACAAAGGGCTGCGAAGAGGACATTCATCCATAGGCCAGGGGTCTTCAACGTTTTTCAGCCCAAGGACCCCTTGGCTGAGAGAGAGATGAAGCAGGGACCACCCACTACATATTGTGTTGATTCATGCTAACGTATATTTTCAGACATTTAACCACTTAAACCCTGTGAGCTTGTAGATCTGCTATTTTTGGCTAAAGTTATCCAAAGAATAGGGATGCTAGGGTTCAAGAAGTGGTTAATGTGAAAATATATATCCTATCTCACACTAAGATATGGTGGCCTCCCTGTCGTAACTGAGGACCCCCTAGGGTCCCGGACCCTGATCTAGGCTACTATGGAGCCCAACCAGGGAAACAATCTTTTCAGCACAAATACTGTGTCTTTTAAAGAAGCCATCTGACTATGGCCTGCTGTTTACAGTAATAGTGTGTACCAGTGATTCTCAACTTTTCAAATTCAAGGACCCCTGCCCTGTTTGACATTCATTAGGTCATTTGCTACGATCTTTTCCTCTGGGACTGGGACTCCTGAATGTACACTGTACAATTCTAAACTCTTGACAGTATACAAATGGAACCAAATGGTCCGTTTGATTCAATCTTACACTCTTACAACCAGTGGGTTAAACGGTCTTCACAAACAAATTAAGCTCATGCGTTTATGTTTCACTGAATGGGGTTTATATCTGTAGAATTGCTGTTATGTACCCTCAAAGGTACATTCATAACCACACCTCAAGGTACTGATTTGTACCTTTTGGGGGGACTGAACACAGGAAATAAGGATTTTTTTAAAACTCCAGTTATATACAAAGAAAGTCACA
This sequence comes from Gymnoscopelus braueri, assembly GCF_963280865.1. Taxonomy (NCBI): domain Eukaryota; kingdom Metazoa; phylum Chordata; class Actinopteri; order Myctophiformes; family Myctophidae; genus Gymnoscopelus; species Gymnoscopelus braueri. The sequence goes on along the minus strand of NC_137617.1, from coordinate 32,142,915 downwards.
AAAATGGCACCAGAAAGAAGGAAAGAAACAAAGATAGAAAGAAAGCGACGTACCCCAAAAATATAATATGTTGTAAATTGTTTTTTAAAGTAAAGTAAATAAAAAACATATACATGTATATATTGTAAGGCCTTTGTTATTGTGGTGTAATTAATTTGCTGTTGGCCACTGCTGAAATGTAAATGAGTGTGGAGGTTAATGTGCGCTTTCTTCAACCTGTAAAAACTGGTATATCGTACTCATGATTTACTGCCATGGGCTTCATCTCCCTGCTTTCATGTAAATGCAAAAACACTCAGCAGGACGCTGATTGTTTTGGCATTTACATGATGAAAGCCCATATTAATTGCACTCAATTAATTGTCACATTGTTAAGGTACAGTACATCATGACAATAAACTGAAACGCACAACTGCTTAAAAGTTGAGCAGATCACCTTCAACTGAAACTCACTTCTTATTTTTTCAGTGTAAGCCAAGGGACTTCAGTCTTCGTGAAATATTAGTAGTGGAGGAGAGATTGAAACGCTCTTTCACATGATGGAACAGCGAGTGCTGTGTCTCACTGTGTTAAGATGTTCACTATGTTCCCCAAGATTGTTGGTTCAAACCCAATACGGTTGTCCTACAAAGCATGCATTAAAGGCCAACTAATCTCTCAAGACAAATTCTGCTAACTGCAGAATCTGTCAGCACCACTGCCCTAAACATTTAATGATGTTGTTAGTAGGAATAAACACAGAAGCACCCGGAAGGAAGTGGACTAAGAAAGGGGAGGAGTCAAACAGAGTTCTTGTTGCTACACAAAAAAAAGGAGGCGGTGCCCCCAGAAGCAAAAACAAAATGTTCCTTTTTTTTTACAGAGTGGGTTCCCAGATTGAAGGCTAACTAACACCCAGAATGACACTCAAAGCACTATAGGGAAAGTATTGTGGATCAGCAAGCACGGTGGCTCATTAAGATAATATCTAGATCTGTGATTCTCAAAGTGGGGTCCAGCGACCCTCAGGGTTCCTTGAGTGGGTTCTAAGTGGACCCTTACATGTTCTTAACTCTGAGAGTGTACAAATGGACCCTTACGGTTCCATTTGTACACACTCTCAGAGTTAAGGGGGTCATTGAAATCAAAATCAACAAAATGTCTGAGAACCACTGATCTAGATGTTCTAAAGCTCATCAATTCAAACATCACTCTTATACCAACATATTAGCAGAGGAGGAGAAATTGAAACACCAAGCACTGTGGCTCGCTGTGTTAAGATGTTCTCTACAGTAGATGTTCCAAGACCATCGATTCAAACCCTGTTCACTTCCATATTGGTAGAGCAGAGATTGAACGATTATTTCATACTGTGATGGAACAGCAAGTGATGTGACTCACTATGTAAAGACATTCTAAAGGTGTTTCCAAGATCATAGGTTCAAACCTGTCTCCAAAGTGTGTTTTGAAGGCCAACATCCAGAATGACACTTAAAGCACTTGGTTAACGGCGATGGAACAGCATGCACTGTGTTGTTCACTAGATGTTCAAAAGATCTGCCCGTTCAAACCTCACCAAGGTCCTACTCTTGACTCCAAAGCATGTTTTGAAGGCTAACATCCAGACCTATCAGACGGTTCAGATATGCAGGGGACGGACATGCAGAGATTTCATGCATTTATCATGTTTACAACTTGAATGTATCTGATGCGATTCTGTTGACTGTCAGTGAGTTTCCATTATGTGTGATGGGCCCCCATGTCTATATTTACAGTAAAAATTCAATTTACCAATACATTTCGGATTTACTAATTGGTGTTTCCTGGTCTGGTCCTTTATATTCTGACTTGCTACTGTAAATGGATTTGTCAAGTGCTGCGTTCTCTTCTGGTAATTCATTCAACATGGCTGTATTTCAGACTTTGGGGCCTTCGTAATTGCGAGTTTGCCAATACATTTGTTACTGCTACCCAGATGTTGGCAGTGAGTCAAATGATAGAGCCAAAGTAAATTGATGCAGAGATATCCTTTAACGAGATTACATGCTGCCTTGAACAGCCTACTGTTGCACTAAGGATTAGACACTAGGTTTAGTCTACACTACAGTACCCGCTGGGCTGCAGTGATCTTGGGAGGCTAGGGTGACAGATGGTCACTTGTCAATGCTCATGATATCAGGGAGTGTTGTAAAGGGAGTCAAGATGACCAGAAGAACTGTCTTTCTGATAAGATATGAAATCCTTTGTGGGTGAGTAGATATAAAGCATTTGTACCCGCACTATGGAAGTACCATAGGCGTGGGGGGCACAGGTGATACACACCCCCCCCCCATATTTAGAACATGTACATTTGTCCCCCCAATACAAATATGAAAGAAGCAGAGGATAATCACTTAATCTGACAGTACGGTTTACTTGAAAATCTGAGTGTACCTCGCTTTACATGTACACAATTAAATGCTTGCTTTATTGGGAAAATAGCCTCTCATTGCTGATAGTATTCATAGTACATTTTTGCCCTTCTGTAGGACTTTGACAATTACTAACTGTACCAGGAAGTAGGAGCTTTCAATGGATAGAAAACAATTATGTCCTACCTGTTTATCAGCTTCTCTCTCTACCTCTGTTTAACACCTCAGCTTCTAACCCGTCTTTTTGTGTGTGTGTGTGTGTGTGTGTGTGTGTGTGTGTGTGTGTGTGTGTGAGTGCGCGTGAGACCACAAAGTATTGGCATTAGGTGCATTAAGCTCACAGTCTCCAGATCCGTTATTATTTATCAAAGACTGGTTCGCAGAAATATAAACTGATATAAAACAAATAAATTCTTCTTCTGAAGTACCTGAAGGGAAATACCTTTTTATTTTTCAACAGAAGCATACAGTAAAGACAAGGTATGAAAAAATAAATCACACAGGGGTATTCAGTGTATTAAATTGTATAAACAATGGAACAAAAGGCATTAGATTCACAAAATAAAAACATTTAAAAGTCTACATTTAAAGGAATGTGCAAATGTCGTCACCGTATTCAAGAAAAACATACTAGTAAAAGTCACATTTAAAAATACAAAAAAGACGAGTAAAACTATGCCGTTACAATAGACTAGGACAGGCTTAGGAATGTAACCATGTCAGCAAAATGGAACTTTCTTTAGAAGGTGTTAACAAAAATAAAAAAAGCGACACAACCGCTCCGCAGATTCCAAAACGATCTATACAAACAGAAACAACTCCACGTCTTTGGTGTGGAGATGCTGTGCCAAATTACGAATGCGGCACAGGCGAACGCTCTGAGCATCACCCGCACTGTACACTCTGTAGATGTGATACCTTTCTTTCTCCTTCAGGGAAAAGTCCAGCTCGTTGGCAGAGAGGTGGATGAACGCCTTCTCTCGCTTCACAGTGGACTTCACCTCCACGTAGACGACCGTCATCCCCTCCTCTCCTTCCTGTCCTGCCCCTCTGAAGCCAAGTTTAAAATCGTACGGCTGACCGCTCTCGCCGTTCTGGTTGCACCACGCGATGTGCGTGGGGCAGCCGGGGGCGTCAGTGTCCTTCCAGTGGCACAGGAAGGAATTGACCAGCCGCTCGCCCCATTCCCCGATCTCAGCCAGGGCTCTGGGTTCATCAGACAACACCACCTGCCAATGACATCACCCTTGAGACGGAATTCCTTGATAGCAGCTTGTATTATCGCTCTGGACAAAAAAAATACTTTTACAACTCTTACAGCTGATCTTTATCAATAGTAACCATTTGAGACCTATATATCTGGTCGTACGACAAAAAGAGAAAATAGCAGTTCTACGAGCTAAAAATGCAACACGTCGCGATGGCTACTGAGCAATTAAATCTGGTATTTTTGAAAGTTCAAATACATTTATAGGGGATAGGGACTCCATTGTTAATGTGGTTAAAAAGCAAATAAATGATAAATGGCACACTAAACTGAATAGCAAAAAAGCTTGTGTCTCTTCAGGCCGTTAAAGTCCTTTCATCCCGGGACCGTTGTTCGCCCAAAAATATATACAGTGAGTACATAATTTTTTTGTGTCATGGGTACATTCACACAGAACACTAATTTTAAACGGCGACGTAATGTTTATTGGAAACAAGGTCAAATTTCACTGTGAATGAAGGCATATGTATGAAGCGTCAACTATATGAACAGTTTGATGTGAAACCTTTGCAGATACATTTTTGGATTGTTTATTCGTCATGCTCCCTGTGTGTGTGAAGATCTTTAATGAATGCACTCACCGTGCTGGGTCTCTGACAGATGAGCTCCAGGTCCTCCAACGCGTCCTTCGGTGGCTGGATTTTGTTCCACAGAGGAGAATCCAGGGCCATGGGGGGCCGCTGGCTCTCTCCTGTACCACTAGTCCCTTGGAACACACTGGGCATCAGCACTGCCTCAGGGACAGCACCGCTGGAGATGGGGGGGAGGGGGGGGGGTAGACAGGCCTTTATTGATCCCACAAGGGAATTTCAGTTGTCATGGCAGTACCGCAGTATAAAACACAGGACAGATACAGAATAAAAAAATACAACTAAGAATAAAAATAAAAAACACTAAAACAGGAAGTAGTGTGTGTGTGTGTGTGTGTGTGTGTGTGTGTGTGTGTGTGTGTGTGTGTGTGTGTGTGTGTGTGTGTGAGAGTGTGAGTGTGAGTGTGAGTGTGTCTGTGTCTGTGTCTGTGTCTGTGTGTTAAGGTGGGCTAATGTAGTGAAGAATAGTTGTTAACCCCGGATAGGTAGAAGGAGGAGAATCTTACTGGTTATTGGATGTGGGCGGATCATAGCCATCCATCTTGGCGTGGTCTGTGGCTGCAGTGCTCTGCCTGGGGCCGGCAGCTTGGGTCAAACCTCCACCAGAGTCTTCGCTGTTGGAGTCGGCTGTGTTCTGCATCGTCCCGCCCACCCTGCCGCTTCCTGAAAGATATTGGACAGGCAATACGCGTTCAGAGTCACCATGGCGCTAGCCTGGTAAAGCCCCCTCCGGAAAATCTAATTTCCATTTGATTTCAGGAAGGAGTCTGGCACGAGAACCTGTGTGTGTTTTTGGCTGTGGGCTGGAGTAATACCGTTGACTGACAACCCCTTCAGCCAATCAGCAGTGTTCCCCTTCAGCCAATCAGCAGTGCATTTTTACTCGCCACCTGATTGGCCAACGTTCGCTGTCAATCGCAGAACGATGAGCGAGGAGGGGCTTTACCAGGCTAAGGACGCTGATAGGTGAGTCCATTCGGTGAACGGGCAAGAAACGCCCAGATAAGCCTTCAGGCCAGACTCACTCCTGAAATCAAATGGAAATGAGATTTTCCGGAGGGAGGGGCTTTACCAGGCTACCGTGGCGAGCCATCTAGACTAGACTAGATTAGCAACAGCGTAAGCACTGAATGCATCGCCCTGCTGCAGCCCTGAGCACCATGTTCTCCAAATCAAGGTTATTATAGTTAACTAAAATTAACGAAATAATGAAAGCTAGAACTGAAAAGATTTTTTTTTATTTTTAACTGAAATTTTTTTAAAAAAATTAAAAACATAACTAACTGTATTGTGTGTTTCCAAAAGTAACAAAAACTAAAATCAAAGAGAACATTTTCTTAATTTTAGGCTTTGTCAAAAAAGTTCACAACTGTGTGCGCTTGTAGATCTGCTTTTTTTGCAATTTTTCGGACCATGTTGAATCTTGCCCGACTATTACAAATTACAATACAAATTTTAAACTAAGCCTTTTCAAAAAATAAAAACAAAACTAGCAAATCTGATTTAAAAACAAATCAAAACTAAACTGAAACTGGCAAACACCACAAAACACAAAATAAATAATGACAAATGCAAAACTATTATAACCTTGCTACAAACTGATGGAAATGTGGAGAGTAAAGGGAAAGCTCTAGAGACATTTCTACTTGACTGAGATAGTTGAACTGACAGCACAGAGAGGGGTAGTAGAGTCTCTAACCTGCAGCATGTGAGATGCTGGGAGTTCCTGCACCAGGGCTTAGTTGGCCTGGATGGCTGTGGTCTGTGTAAGAAGCAGGTAGGTCTGTGGGCTTGTCATTGGCCTTTGGAAACTGGTTGCCCTCGTAGCCGCTGCTGTGACCCTGGGGAACCCCGACATGATGGCTGCTTCCTATGAAAGTGGCGTCTTTCTCTGGGTCCCTGTCCTTAGGCGCAGCAGGGGGTGGCCACATCTTCATAACCGCTTCGACGGCTCCATCCCTCGTAGCTGAGAGCCGCAGTTGAATGGTGAGAGAAAGAACAAGTAGTGTTTTGTAATGGGTTGTTACCACCGCTCTGCTGTCCACAGCTGTTTGGCTTTTTCATCAGTTTCCAACGTCACAAAGCTTAAAGAACGGTGGATCACAGTTACATAGTGAGATACTTTTCTTCAGGACAGCCTTCAGTGAGTCGGCTTTTCTAATTTCTTTCGGAAGACGCATATTGGGAGGTTGAAACTTGGGTATAGTAGTGGATATGCAGTAAAATTACCTATACCTCCATCAAGAGTTATGAACCTACATGATGCGGTTTGGCTGCAATTACTGATAGTATGGTTTATTGGAACCGTACAGAAAGACACTATTTTGAAATATTTCTTAAAAGTCATAACTCTTTAAAGGTCCAAAGCTGAAGTGGATTAATTTGTGCATATGCTGTATACATGAGGTTTATATTCACATTCTTAAAGAGTTTGATTTATAGATGGAAAATATGCAGTTTGGAACTTTCTTAGCCCATCATAAATCAAAATATACTGCAGGTCTGTGCATCTGTTTATGTTATATGAGGTTGTTCGATGTAAGGTTTTTATGGTGTTTTATGACTGCAATGTAAGGGTTTTATGACGTTAGTCGGTGTAAGGTTTGGCATTTCAGGATTCACCGTTTTAAAAACTGTACTGTGCCTTGTCAATTTTTTATAAATTAAACTTGAAATCTGTTTTACTGCAATATTTACAAACATTAGTCATGTACTGTAAACACGACGTGCTGTGAGCTTGTAGATAAGCCATTTCTTAATTTGAAGTACTATTACTTTGGTACTGTAAGTAGGCTATATTTGAAGACAATACATTTACTCAAGTCAATTTTGAATACACAACTTTTACTTGTAAAGAGTATTTTCATATTGAGGTATTGCTACTTTTAGTATTAACTAAGTAAAACATTTGAGTACTTCTTCCACCACTGTACAGTACCTGTGCGACTGGCACCTGTGTTCAATATGGACGCCCGTGGAGGCCAGCAGGCAAGGGTCTGCTCTCCATCCTCCTGCCCAGGAGGACGTTCTATGTTGCTGACAGAAGGGGACCCCTTTGAGAACACTGAGTTGGAAAGAAACGAGAGAGAGAAAGAGGGAATAAAGAGAGAGAGAGAACGGGTTACGCAACATGTTATCAAACACAGAAATTCTGTGCAACCGTGTTTTCTTGGACCCGGTGTGGATTGTTCTAATTTCATCACTATTTCACGTTAGGATTTCATAGGTTGGCTTGTGTTCTGATTCAATTAATCACTTAAACCGCCTGTACGTCGCTGGCCACGGTCTACACTTGGTCCTCTCCTTTTCTCCCTCTCTGCGAGCTCACAACGCGGTGTGAGCTTGTAGGTCTGCTATTTTCGTCAAACGTTCGCCCCAGAATGGGGACGCTAGAGTTCACGCGGCTAAATACGTGAAGTGATGATGCACTGGAAGAGCCCCTGTCCCCCCCTCTCATACCCGTTATATAAAAGATGCCCTGTCCTTAGGGAAATTAGAGAACACCAAACACTCCCTTCGTGGCTCTGATGTAAAGGTTTCTAAAATTTGGCAACCCTTCTCAGCACATGTCAGATGATCCCTTCAGCTGGACACTGAGCGACTCTCTGTACTGCACCAACACGTCCTGGTCGAGTCCCGTTTTCCCTACACTGGAGCCACACAGTATATGTCTAGTGTGTTATTGTCTCCATAAATGTCTTGTATTATATTGCATGTTGTTTTGAAGTTCTGCTTTTGAATATTATTCATCTTTTTTGTATTATTATTAGTGCTGTCAAACGATTAACATTTTTAAATTGCAATAAATCGCATGCTTTGTCAAAGTTAATCGCACGATTAATCGCAAATAAACACATAACAGCAAAACATATGGAGCATGCTCACTGACATAGTGTCCTAAACTACAACTAGGCCAAATGGCTAAAATAAAAAGAATATGCGAATAATTGCGATTAAAATAATTAATCGCGATTAACATAACGTGTTAGGGGTTGTATTGGCGATGTTACCCTCTTGTTCTCTATATACACACACAACGGTATATATATGCGTGTGTGTGTGTGTGTGTGTGTGTGTGTGAGAGTCATTAGTTTGTCCTTGCAGCTTTCTGCATGTGACTGTGTGGTGTGTGTGTGTGTGTGTGTGTGTGTGTGTGTGTGTGTGTGTGTGTGTGTGTGTGTGTGTGTGTGTGTGTGTGTGTGTGTGTGTGTGTGTGTTCTATGCTGCTCTTTGAGCCTTGGTAACAGCTGCTCTTTCATGTACACAGACAGCAGTGAACAAACCATAATTAGCATATGTGCAAAACATTATGCTCTTGCACATCCTAGTGTTTTGCTCTGCGGGAGAGCTTTGTGTGCGTGAGAGAATGTGTGTGTGTGTGTGTGTGTGTGTGTGTGTGTGTGTGTGTGTGTATTTGGGAGGGGGGTGCATGAATTTGTCTGTGCACACTTATGGAATGATATGGAAATCAGGGCAAATGTCAGAGAGAGACAGCACAAACAACCAGCTGTGATAAAGTAGCACCTAGTGGAGCTGCTGGAGCGCATTCCCCTGCTCTAATTATAGTGTGATACTGTACATACAGTAGCACTACTTTGTATGGAGATGTCAATCTCACACATCTAAACTAATTGCTGGCGGCAACGAGCGGTGCCATCAATGTGATAACGTGTTTCTCATCAGGGTGAGAAACAACCCAAACGGCGGCAACAAGGCCACGGATTCCAATGCTCATTTGAAAGAGGAAGACACGATCAGATCATTTGCTGCTGGGCAATATATCATTATTATATCGATATCATGATATGAGACCAATATCGTCTGGGATTTTGGATATCGTAATATTATGATATGGCATAAGTGCTTTTAATCAAATGTTTGGAAAGAAATTATGTTGTTATTGATAGAAGTATTTGGTCAAAGATATCATATTTGATTTAGTCCATATTGTCCATATATATATATACACAGTATACTGTATGTGGCCGCCCACCCTAGAGCCTGACGTTTCTTCCAGTTAAGGAGTTTTTCGTTGCCAAAATTTAGCACATATTTCTTGCTCAGGGTGGGACAATGTCGGGTCTCTGCTCTATACTGTGTATGTAAAGTGTCTTGAGACAACTTGCTTTGGGGGGCTTGGTGCAGATGCTTTGCCAGGCATACCTCTTTCAAGTGGGAGTTCTGGCATGAGAGGTTCTGGCACCTCCCAGGGCTCCTCGTCAAAGGGCAACTCTCTGATGTCCTCCTTTAGCAAGAACCTCTTCAAAGCCCCTGCATCCTGCCAAACATTATGAAACACATTAACCACGTTCAAAATGGCCTCCCTCTGTGAAACCTTTCAAAAACGTAACTTTAATGTTACATCTTTTTGTCAAAGTAAGTGTTAATAGCTCTAAATTCTGAGAGCAATCGTTGCTATGGAGTGTTTGTTCAGTAACAGGAGTCTCTCCGCCTCTCCAGCTCTTTAGAAAACAGAGAATGCATTTTCAGTTCCGGATACCAATTTTATCTAATCACGAGAGAGTTTGGAAGAGAAAGTGAAAGAAGTGAGCAGACAAAATTGGAACTGGAACAATATAAAATTGAAGCTGATAATTGGGTACTCTCTCCTGATATCTTCAGCCAACTGAAAATGTACTTTCTGTTTACCAAAAAGCTGGAGAGACACGTGCAATGACCAATATCACCCTCCCCGGCTTCCCTCCACCGAACACGGGACAATTGTGTTCACATAGACGGCCAGAGAAAGCCGGAAAACATATAACCTACTCTACATATAACTGGAGACATCTCCAATATCTATATACATAACAATATGGATAAACTATGTGCAATTCAGATGTGATTTAATTTTACCCTATGAATGAACCGCAGTATACTAAGCAGCATTGGTTGATTTTTCAGTCTACAATCTTCCAGGCACATTTCAGCAGAAACATGCGCAGAACAGGAAGTTCTTCACTACATCAGAGACATCCAAGCTCATTAAGATGTTGATGACCTAATTAGTATGTTCCAGCAGCGACCGTTTGATCACTTCCCTGGAATAATGAAATAACTAAAAATATAAATAAAATATTTAAAACAGGGTAATGGGGATAAAGTGAAAACTGAGATGGCTGATCTGTTATGTGATTTCCATAAGCCATTCGTATCGGCATCATCTGTAAATCTGTTTAAATCTCTCTGACTTGGGGAGTACTGAACAGATGTAATGGCTCTGCGAAAATCGCTCATACGGTGATATGAGATCACATCATAAAAACCTTTAAATCAGAGTCGAAAGTGCATGGTTTCAATCTCAGTAAATTCAGCGATGCAACATAATCTGTTTAATAAACAGAAACCGTACACAAAACAGAAAACAAACAAAACGTGGCAGCTTTCCCCACGTCCATGATGTTATATAACACAGCCCTGTCCTTGAGCGCGTCCTAAAGTAATGCCTGATTTATACAAAGTGCACTTAGTTGTGCATCGTGTCACGGAACAAATGTAAAATAGTTGATCTACAAGCTCGTTCTGACCTTGTATAGTGGCTATTTTGGGTACACAGCTACGTATAAATCAGGCTTAAAAACGTACTCAAATGTTTTACTTAAGTAAAACTATCAATACTGCAATGTAGAAGTACTCTGTTACAAGTAAAAGTCTGGAATTCAAAATTTACTTGAGTAAAAGTACCAAAGTATTGGTATCAAAATGAACTTAAAAGTACCAAAAGTAAAAGTACCAAAATGTATGAAAATAGCAGATCTACAAGCTCACAACGCGTCGCATCATCGGCTATTTTCAAATAGTTTAGGTACAAAATAGGGCTAAAGTGTTTAATGTATGTATTATAAATGTAATAATTTATATCTGCTAAAAACAAAAATAATTGTGGTGGAGTAAAAGTACAATATTTGATGTAGTGGAGTAGAAATAAAAGTATAGACAATTGAAAATACTCCAGTAAAGTAAAAGTACCTACAAATTTTACTGAAGTACAGTACTTGAGTAAATGTATTTAGTTACTTTACACCACTGGTTTTCAGCGGTATCAACATAGCTTTCTCTGCCTGATCTGACCTCGTTAGCCATGTAACTGCGTCTCAAGCTTCAGAGCGTTTTCTGATCCACTGGGCGAAAGAGCACAAAGAGGAACCCTGTGTAAACGTGACTCTTCCCATGCACGTCACCATTAACGCCTGTCCGCTCTCTGTTGGTGGTGGCAGTGGGTGGTGGCTGGGTGTGTGCATGTACGTGCACGTGTTAAAGGAGGACAGAGACGGCGACAGGGTGCAAGAAAACAGCGAGTAGGCAAGCCCCCCTTGCCCCGCTGCATCAGATCAGGTTATTATAGTTATTATAGTTAACTAAAGCTAACGAAATAACAAAAACTAAAATTGAAAAAACATTTTAGTTAAAGGGATATTTCACTTTAAAAAAAAATTACTGGGTCATTTTATTGTCTACTTTTTTCATTTTTATTTTATTTATTTTTTTATTATATTGAACTTTTTTCATTTTCCAAAAAAATATAAAAAATAAATGAAAAAAGTAATAGAAAAAACACGATCAAATATCTAAATTCTGAATCAAGCAACTTTAAAAACGGTCTGGGGGATTCTCAAAAGCCTGAGTAGACAATAAAATGACCCAAAGTTTTTTTGAAAGTGAAATATCCCTTTAACTGAAATTGAAATTAAAATGAGGCCTTACAAGAAAATGTACTGAAAATGTTGTGTTTACAAAACTAACTAAGACTAATTAAATTCACAGAGAAAATGTCCTTAGTTTTAGTCTTTGTCAAAAATCTACAAGCTCACAACACAACACATAAAATAAAAAACTATAAATAACCTTGCATAGATAAGGATCAGAGAATCAATGCTAGCAGTGATCACTTACTCCGAGTGAGGTCATCAGGCCGCTCAGGAAATGCATCAGATCCTTTCTGTGGCTGGCCTCTGTGCAGAACAACTTCACCAATTCTCTGAATGCACCGGGCACAAGCACACACACACACACACACACACACACGCACACACACGCACACACACGCACACACACGCACACACACAATTACATTTTATTAAAGTGTCAAATCACAACAAGCTGTCTCAAGACACTTTACATGTAGAGCAGAGACCCTGAGCAAGCAATTTTTGCGACAGTGGCACACACACATTAAAAAGGAGAGAAAATAATTTCCTTCTTTTGAATTACCTTGACACGGTTGATGAAAAACACAAAAGCTACGGGGCTTAAATGATAAGTGGAGAGTAATTTGTTAATTCCAAAATTGGCATTTTTTTATTAATGAGTCTCTACTCTCTACTGTCTTTTTTTGCTGGTTATTGTAGGCTATAGGCTAGGCTAGGCTGTCAGATGACATCTAATGTACCATCGTCTTTGTGATTAGATGACCACGGTGCATTAAGCGTTTAACTGGATGATAGAGTTCTGGTCTGTAGAGTCCACAGTGCAACCTACTATGAATTGACCCTCACTGGACTGATTTATACTGCGAGACAAGTTGTGAGCTCATAGAGCTGCTGTTTTTGGTGCCTAACACCGGTGTGCAATTATTTATAAATCAGGATTTAGTAGCTCGACAATGGGGTTAAAAGGGTTCCGTTTGGTTTGTCTCTATGCCTCCACTGACTGATCACTGAATGTAGTAAAAGAAAAAAAAAAGAAAAACCTGCTTCAGTGCCAAATCTCTGCAATCATAAAATACAGTGGATTTAACTTTAGAAGTGACATTGCTCTGCTAGTGACTATCACTGAGTTCTTCTGTCAAAACCACCACACAGTTATACAGTTCTGTCCCTCAAATCTGTGAATATTTTACCCAACAAACCGTGAAATATGCACAATTTGTAAAAATAAAATTTGCTTATACAGATGACCAACAAGTTATTATTTTTACACTCATTTTCAAGCACTAAATTATTTTGACACTTCAGCATCTATAAGAGGCATCAAATTGACTCAAGACATACTGAACATTTGGCACTGGTTTGAAACTTTAACAGGCCCTGGGGACCCCCTCCACCCACCCTCACACATACCTGCAGATGTCCAGCTTGGCTGACAGGTGGTCTTTCTGGATGTAGAGCTCCTTCTGGTCCTTTAGCAGACAGATGACATCCTGCAGCTCCACCACAGGTAGCTCATCGTCAGCCGCAGACAGCTGGTAGCGGATGTAAAGCTTGCCAACCTGAACACGGGAGGACGCAAACGCATACTCACAAATTGATTTCTTTGTACTGCATTATATTTGAGGGTGTGTTTCCCCCATTACTTACTTAGGATTTCATCCTGCTTCTTTACTGGGTCTAAGGCATGCATTTAGAAGTGTTCTGCCAAGTACTTTTTATAACTCAATTGAACGATTCAGAAAAGATGCCGTTTTTGGGTTCTCTGTGTCGTTTGACACCATAATCAATTGAAAGGGTCGACAAAGAATAAATTACGCTCACAGTGCGGTTTCTGTTTGAGCGGTGTGCCCTACCTGCCCGTAGGAAACCTTCTTAATCTTCTCTCCGATGTCGGTGTCCAGAAGCTCCTGATAGACGTAGGCCAGCTCCTCGTGTTGGCAGAGGAACCTCTGGATGTAAGGCACCACCGTGCGCACCAGGTTCTGCATGGAGGGACAGGGACGGAGGTTCTCCGTCTGGGCCTCGGTCTTCACGCGTTGGGACATGCGGCCAACGCCGCAGATCTCCAGGAACAGTGACCTGTCCTCCTCTTTGAAGGCCGGCATGGTGCCGCGGTCTCCGGGCCCTGTGCGACATCACGTTTTCAGAAAGACATCCACAACCCCACAAACGCCCGTTTCTATCCCAAGTTTTAACCACTTGACCGGAGCCACACAGGGGTGTTGGCCTCCTCCTCTTTTCCTTCTATCCCACGACACGTTGTGAGCTTGTAGATCGGCTATTTTCAATGAATGTTTGCCTATTATGACATGCCCAGAATAAGGGTTAAAGTGGTTAATAATAATAATAATGCAAATTATTCATCACATTATTATATCACATTAGAGAAATTGAATGCATAGGGCAAATTCAGAAGAAAAGAAAATCCTCAATTTCACTTTGTGAAAACACTATTTCACGAAATAGTGAAAACAGCAATCTATAAGCTCACAACACGGCATGAGCTTAGACTATATATATAAAACATTTTCACTAGTTGTGAAATGTTTTAAATATGTTTTTTTTATTGATTTATTGATTATTTTATTGAATTATCACTCTTTTTTAAAATGATTAACGATTAAATCGATTAGTTCGATAAACTGTCGCATCCATACTCATGACAGTATACCGTACCGTGTTGGTTGGCAGCCTTGGCCCTCTTCTTGTCTGCGGGGGGCAGGTTGAGCAGGAAGAATTCTCTGTAGGGTTTGAAGATCTTCTCCAGCTCTTTGCTGTCTGCGATCATGGGCTTGTCGGCCAGAGTGACCCAGATGTTGTCTTTAGTGGGGAACACTTTCTGGTCAGACACCATGCCTGCATGGAGGGTGAGACGGACAGACATTTTATGTGGGTGGGTTTTGCCTTTGTTTGCATGAGAATGCGTGTGTGTGTGTGTGTGTGTGTGTGTGTGTGTGTGTGTGTGTGTGTGTGTGTGGGGTGAGTATATTCCTCACCCTTCAGTGTGGAGCAGTAGCTGGGGTTGGTTTTGGTCATCATGTACTCTTGTTCCCCAGACACTGGAATCTTACACTTGTAAGCTATAGAGACATTTACAGTATCATTACATTACAATATAACAGGCCATGGACCCAATGTTAAGACACAGGGTAATAGGCTACAATATAATTAATATTATATTATATTATACTGTATTGTGCATTAAGCAAATAAACAACAGTGGGCAGACTGAACATACAGTAAATCATAGAAAGTGTGAGATAATGAATCCTGGAAGAAGCAAAAGAGGGACAGAGAGAGGAGTCCTCACCTAGCCTGGCATACAACACAGAGACATCCTGCAGTACCTCTGCTGACGGGATGGGAGAGGAAGAGCAGATGAGCTCCAGCAAACCCACGTACTGGTTCATGTTGGGGCTGGGCTCTACGTTCAGCTGCGCGCACACACACACACACATTTGTTTTTTACAAGCCATATATATATATACACATAGACATTATGAATTAGAGGCGGCCTTGAATGGAGACACACAGGACACAAAGCCCACCCTGTTGAACAGGTCCCTCATGCCATCCAGACGGTCATAGAAGGGAGCCAGGACTCGGGGCTCGCGGACAGAGCTGTCCGGGGAGCGTGTCAGACTTCGGTAGCGTTGGAACATGCTCGTCGAGTCGCTCCAGCACACCTCCTTCAGGTGGTAGAAGTGACCGGAACACCAGTTGTCATCTCGTCTGTGGACAAGATGTTTACAGCATGTTTCACAAAATAAATGTTGACTGTTAGTCTGTTCCAGTGGTGGAAAAAGTACTCACATTTTTCACGTAAGTAAAAGTATCAATACTGCAATATAGAAATACTCCGTTACAAGTAAAAGTCCGGAATTCAAAATGTACTTGAATAAAAGTACAAAAGTATTGGCATCAAAATGTACTCAAAGTACCAAAAGTAAAAGTGTTCATTATGCAGATTGTCCCGTTTCAAGTTTTGTAATAAACATCTTTTGAAAATAGCCGATCTACAAGCTCACAATGCGTCACATCGCAACATTCGATATTTTTGAATAAATTAATAAAAGAAACAGGGTTAATGTGGCTAACATACAGTATATTTATTTTAATTAAATTGTCAAATTGTATTATCAAACAGAAATATGAAACCTATCAAGACAGTCTACATTTCTATGGTCTATGAGGAAATGCATGTATTTCCTTCAGTCTGACCAGAAGCAGGGATAAGAAATGACTAGAGGGGGAATATCAAAAGCAGAGGCATGGATTCCCCCCCCCCCCCCCCCATGCCGTGGTGCAGATGTAATCAATGGGATTGGTGCATGTTGCTGACCTGCTGTACTCTATGAAGACGGCTGGGGTGTGATGAAACAGCTCTCTCAGGCTGTCCTGGGAGCAGTTCTTATGCAGGTAGGTGTAGACGTTATGGATATGCTGCACGGTGGAGGTGAACTCTGACCCCTCGGCCTCCCCCCCAGACGGCTCGGCCCCCTCCTCCTCGTCCTCCGGCTGCAGTTTGACGCACCATTTCTTCAGGTAGGCGGCCAGCTCGTCCACTGACACACCGTGTCTCACGCCTTTAGTTAGAAATTAGATAATCCAATGGCACAGCATGATTGTCTTCTACGCAACCAGAAATGTAAATGAATTGTGTATGTGTGTGATAATCGCAATTATTTTTGCATAATCGTCATAATCGTTTCCATGTTGAAAAATGTTCATCCATTTTCAAATATAAAAAAAAACAGAAATAGAAGATCTACAAGCTTACAAAGCGTCACAAAGGTTGTAAGCTTGTAGATCAGATATTCCTGCTATTTTTACATGTATAAAATTATTAAACGTCAATAATTCCTTTGTATATTTAAGTTATTTGTCATATCTGCCCAGTGCAATTTTTTATTACGAAGCCTAAAAGGCAAATCGAAATTAATATTTTTTTTCATATGTTTCAATGTTCAATACCAAACACAATTAAGCCCTACCTACTTCAGGCGCACTTTTTTTTCACCAAAAACATACAGACAGAAAATAACAACATGACAGGAAAAAAACGTGCCGACACACAATTCCAAAAATGGGTCAGTCAGCCCATTATCTGGCTTAGCCTCCGGTGCAGACCCCGTCATGCACTCTTACCAAGAGCTTTGCTGAACTCGCTGGGCTGTGTGTCCAGGTAGCAGACGTGAGTCCCCAACAGGCCGTGGACCTCAGGTGAGAACAGGTAGACAGAATTGGGACACAGGTACTTGGCCTCTTGCTTTCCGCCCTCCTGCAGGAGGTAGGCTGGGACCCATTCGAGGCGGGACAAGAAGTGGAAGAAGGAGGACTTGGTGCTTCTGATTTGCCGGCCGTCACTGTCAATCACCTGAGCTGTGCAGTACTGGGAGTAGCGGTCACTAAAGGAACAGAACAGAAGGCCAGTTCAGCGCTTGCTTGCTAAGTGAAACATTGCAAATGGTAACATTTCAAAATCTGCTCCGACCATCTCTCTGAGGAGATACATTTAATACTGTACACCAAATGCTCATTACCCACAGCCCCTTCCAGCAGGCTCTGTAGAGATCCTATAAAACCTATACATACATGATAGGGGGGGAGGGAAATCACTTTAACTGCTGCTTAGATGTCACTTCGGCAACTCAACTTAGAAGGGGATAACTGTGTGACCTACATACTGATGCACAATATACAGTACAGTACACACTGCTAAGCGGCCATATATGTGCTAAATGATTGGGGGAGTGGAAGGCAATGGAAGGAAATCTCATTTACACATTCTAGAGCCGGCTCTCGGCTCTTGCCACTTGTCTCTGTGTGACTGTTCTGTGGTGAAAAACAAATTATTTAGCTATGCCTGCATATCCAACCGATCAATGGCCAAAGTCTATTTCCTTGTCGGGTTTCGATTTGCCACAATGCAAAATCATCCAATTTTTATTACAAATGTATTGCAGTGACTTGAGGGTTTCTTGTCGATTGCTCCTAATTGTCAGAACGACCTTGGAACCTGGGATATATCAACTTATGCTACGTCATGCTGATGCTCTGAGCATTAATTTCCAAATGACTGGAGTCTGTACACTATTTTCTTAGGACTGGCTTTACATTAATACTGTGATTTTAATGGCCCACCATCCACGTGACGTTCTCCTCACCTGAACTGGTTACCAGAGCTCACACACATCTGCTGCAGTAGACAGAGCAGACATGTGAGTAACTAAACCCCAGCTAATCCCCTGAATGAATTATCTGGAGTGCTACACACTTACCAACCCATACAAAAAGGCTGATTCATGGCCACAGACACTGGGGGATGAAGTGAGCACTAACTGTTATTTAATGTCCCTGTAATCACCTGATGGACAGGGGAGAGAGGATCATCTTTGATGTACCCATTCTCTCAACATCATTATTCCACAGTATTAAAAACACTCCATTAATACACCTGCTGGTCACATGGTACAATAATTCTGGGCACGCTACAGAACAGGATATGGGCGGGTGTGTATGCGTTTGTGTAGATGGGTGCTTTTAATTTTTATTACCCAGTATCCCAGTTTGACTCCAACAGCTCCAGCAGAGCTCTTCTCTGCTCCAGAAGCTGAGGGGCAGGCAGCTGTGCGGTGGCCAGACTGTGGAACTCCTCGCTGGGGAAGTCATCCAGCACGCAGGCCCCGTCCCCTTGGCACGGCGCCCACTGTCTACTCTCCACCGCCCAGGGACTGGAGGCCTGAGAGGGGTGAGAGAGTGAGGGAATCAGACGAGAGGGCCCAGAAGATCAAAGGATAAAGGATGTGGGGGGGCTGGTTCTGTGCTGGTGCTAGTTTCAGAGTTGGTTTAACTGCAAACCTCTAAGCACTGGGTTTTGGTTTTCCACGAGCTAGAGAGCCACATCATTGCAATGGAAAAGCGGCAGTACTTTTCTTTTTCCTAGACAAGACTAGAGTTGATGAAAACATGCGTGTGAAAACAAAAACAAAAATACAACATTGTTCTTGCGAAGCAGTTTTGTTTCTAGAGGGTTAGTATTTAAAGATTGTTGTGTGAGAGAGAATAAAAGGGGGATCATACTATAGAAGCAACTCAACTTCAGAGGAGTGTGTCAGACTGACAGAGTAGGTGTCGACAGAATAGCCTCCTGCCTGCAGCACAGGCTAATTCAGGCAGCAGGCATTGTCTGACCTAAGCAACCTTGACCCAATCCAGTGCACACATCGGCGCTCACCTGCCGTTTCTGCTCTCCGGCCGTGGATCTGTCTGGCCCGAGTATGACTCATAACTGTTAGTACCTTCATCCTGCCGTTACGGATTACTCCTGCCTGGCTCCACTTCCAATCTCACAGTGGAAATCTATCGCAGCAGGGTCTCGGGAAGATTCTGATTGAATCCCCCCCCCCTGCAGTCTCCATGCAACAGGTGTATATTGAGCCCTCATTCATGCGTTAGTGTTTTATCCTTGGTGGGGTGAGAATAATCTCTATCATGTAAGCCGTATCTTTATAGTATGGGTAAACGATTGTGTGTGGTCTCTAAATAGCATATGCAGTAACAGCACTGCAACACCACTGTTATAACAAGATGAACATTAATGGCAGTGAAGTTGTATAATCTACAAAGTTCCTGAACACAACTTGAGAGCTTTGCCTTGCTTTGCCTTCTCATACAAGACTCAATGGAAACAAAGGTTTTGGCAAACATTCAGTGTGCAAGGAAACAATGGGAAGGTTTTTCTTCAGGTCATGTGTCAGGGGATTGAAGGACTCAGTACCGGACAATGCTTTGATTCTAGATGAAATGACTGTGTGTGTATTTATTTATTGATATTTTTATTCTCCACGAAGCAACTTAAAAACGGTCTGGGGTGCACACCAAAGCCAGAGTAGATGTTAAAATGACCCCAGACGTGTTATAAAGTGAAATGACCCTTTAAGGGTATGGGCGAGATTATGAGGCAGAGAGAGAGAAAATAGTGCTGGTTGACCTTGACGGCACACACACACTCACCAGTTCTGTAGTGGTGAGGGTGCGTCTCTCCTTTCGGATGATCAGGTGGTCTCGCACGCCTAGCCTGCTGAACAGCTGCCTCCATCCTTCTACGTCACCATCTGTCTCCACGTAGCAGGGACTCAGCAGCGCCCACTCATAGCCTGGTGGAGTTGGTAGAAGTGTGTGTGTGTGTGTGTGTGTGGGGGGGGGGGGGGGGTGATGCAGACAGAGGGATGATGAAGCATGAGTCAGGTAAAGACAGAATTGTACAGGATCGGATCAAATCAAAAGAAAAGAGCATGAACAGAGAGAGGGGGGAGCCGCGCAAGCACACTTTCTGTGACACTACCACTTATGAACACACACACACACACACACACACACACACACAGTGTCCCTATTTTGGGAATGCTATTATAGGCAGACCTTTTCTGAAAATAGCCAATCTACAAGCTCACAAAGAGCAAGCTAAGAGCTTGTAGATCGGCTATTTATATAAAGCAGCACTCTCACTTTCACCCGAGATTCGAACCCTGGTCCCCCGCGCAAGTGCTGACATTTGTAACACTGAGCTAATAGAGCATTCTGAATTACTCAGCGAGGAAATTTAATTTGGACATTCAGGCATTACAGCTTGTCAAGCAGTAGTGGTAATACCCCTCCACAGGATCTCAACAGAAGAGCTTATAAGTTCTTCTAAGCTTTTTTTTTAACATTTTTAATAGTGCTTAACACATTGGGTGCCAGAGGTTTATTAAAATATTATACTTTGAGTGCCAGGACTTTTTAAACATTTTGAACCTTTTTCAAGTAGTCACAAAAAAATTTCAGTGATCACCGTCCTCACGGTGATCCCCTCATTACACACATACAGGTCTCGTACAATCGGGGGGAAAAAATTTAAAACATTCGGAAATCCATTCCATAGTTGCAGCCAGTTCAAAAAAGTTAAATTAACATTGTAAAAAAAAAAAGTGCACAGGAGCCGAGATACAGGTTTTTGAAGTCATAAGTTAACCAGGAGGTGGATTGGAGTCTAAATCTTGTAGGAGTGATATTTCCTGTTGCTGTGAAGGGAAAAAAAAAAATTAAAAAAAAAAAGAAAAAAAAAAAAAAGTAATTCTTTTTTTTTTTTTTTTAAACCGTATATATACGGTTTTGGCACTCAACGTTAGTATGCGCAAAACCGTATATATACGGTTTTGGCACCCAATGTGTTAAGTAGTTTAATAAAATTTAATTTAAGTTCAGTTTATGAAGTTATTTTGTATTTACTTGTTTACTGTATAATTCAAATTTAAAATTTAATTTCCTTTAAGTTTAATATAATACTTGATTTAAAAATTGTGTGTGTGTGTGTGTGTGGTGACAACCGTGGCAAAGCGCAAGATTCTCTACAGCTGCAAATGTTCATGTACCGGGCAGTTTGTTGGGCAAGTCCATGTTGTTGTACTGTGCAGAGAAGTGCACCCTGTCCTGCGCCGGGCATAGCAGACCCCTGTTGGTCAGTATGGGAACTGCAGTGTCTGAATACTCCTCGCTGGAGGTGGAGTGCTGCTTGATGAACACCAGGTAGCTCACTACCACCGCCTCAGGCTTGGACTATACAGAGGAAATAGAGAGAGGAAGGTAAGGGATTGAAAGAATGTGAGACAGAGTGAAAGAGAGAGAGAGAATGTGGGAGTGACAGGGAAACAGAGAGAGATGAGCGAGATACAGAGTGCGAGGGGGAAAAAAACATTTGTGTGTGTCTATTAGTTTTGGGGTTCAAAGGCGCGTTTCCGCTGGCAAAGGTACAGTCCCTGGACAATAAGTTATGCAAACTTTGGGCCCATATGCAATTCCACTGGGAAAGCAAGGGTGCGATGTGACTCGTTGTGAGCTTCTAGATCTGATTACAAATTTGAGTACAGCAAGTATATTTTGATGCCAACATTTCACTCAAATTTTGAATACATGCCTTTTTCATGCAACATAGCATCGCAACGTGCGTGGCAAATTTGAAGCCGGTCGGTGGAACGGCTCTCGAGATTACAGACGTACATACAGAGATTCCTTGCATTTATTATAAGATTGCCCAACAATGGCAGTATGCAGGAATATGGCCTGAAAATGTAATCTATGCACTTTCAAAATATGGACGTCTTCCACTGCCGTGCCCAAATATGGTTATCTATGGACATTGGACATCTATATCATATGGCGACACAGAAAAATCGTATAAGAGGGGGAAAACTCAAGATAGGACGATCAGCTATAGTTCACCTTCACAGCTGACCATGGCAGCTTAGGCACAGCAACCCTCCAAAGGTCTGCGACATGGACATTGGACATCTATATCATATGGTAACGTCACAGTAAAATCGTATAAGAAGGGAAAAACTCAAGATAGGACGATCAGCTAAAGTTCACTATCGCAGCTGACCGTGACAGCATAGGCACAGCAACCCTCCAAAGGTCTGCGACATCCAACTTGTCACTCACAGAGAGCTCAAACAACAATACGATTGATTTCCACTAACATGGGAGGGTGGTTTTCAGGTTTGGTGGTTTGCAATGAGAACCGCTTGCGCTGGGATCTAAGCCCTGAACAGTTCCAACAGATGTCTGACGAGCTCATTGCCAAGACCAGGAAGGTGTACGATGCAGTGGGTTCCCTTGACCTGGACAGTGTCACCTTTGACAACACCCTGAAGGCCCTGGCCAACGTCAACGCAGAGTACACTGTCCAGAAAAACATGTTGATCTTCCCTTCGTATGTGGCTCGCAGTCAAGAGGTGAGGACTGCCAGCACAGATGCATATATGAAGCTGTCCGAGTTTGACGAGGACATGAGCATGAGAAAAGACGTCTACCAGAGGATAGTAGCTCTGGGGATGAAGGTGGAAGAAGACAGTCTTACTACAGAGGATAAGCGATACATGGAGAGACTAATTGGGGAAAGTATCGGAGAGATACAAGACAAGATGAAGAGTATGGAGGTGGATGCAGACAGTCTTACTACAGAGGCATATATAGAGACATGTATGGAGACAAACATGGAGGCAAGAAGAAGAGGACTGCATCTCCCCAAAAAGAAACAAAACAAGATAAAAGACATTAATAACAAGGTAAAGAACACTTCCAACCTGAAGGAGTTGGTGAAGTTATGCACTCAGAAGAGTGCAATGCTGGGCTTCAAAACCCATGCTGACTTTGCCCTGCAGACAAACATGGCAAAGTCTGCCAATACGGTCTCCATCTTCCTGAAGGAGCTGGCCCATAAGCTGAAGCCACTACAGTTACACAAAACATCACATCCTGTGACCCTTCCCAAATACTTAAAGGAGTATTTTCCAGTGAAGGTTGTGACCCAGGGTCTGCTGGACATCTGCCAGGACCTGCTGGGCCTGTCGTTCAGCCTGGTACACGCCGCCTCTGCATGGCATCCTGATGTCACTCTTTACCGTGTCACAGACAGCTCCTCTGGACAGATAGTCGGACAGTTCTACTTGGATGTTATGCACTTCCTCTGTGCTCAGGCTGACTACTCAATTTTCAATGCATTCAACGCGGAGTGGGACTTTGTCGAGGTTCCATCCCAGATGTTGGAGAACCGGGCTTGGGAGAAGGAACCACTACAGAGAATATCCAAACACTACAAGACAGGAGCTCCGATTCCTGACGACCTTTTGGACAAACTCATCAAGTCTCGCTTCACAGTGCACAACCTGGGTCAAAGTATAGTCTTGGCTAAATTTGACCAGGCTCTTCACACTGGTTTGAACCCAGCTAAGGAATATGCCAAGCTTAGCCAGGAGATTCTAGGAGTCCCTCGTTATCAAGCTATATTTGGCCCCCTGACAAATTACTATGATGCACACTACTATCGCTACCTGTGGAGTGAGGTGTTCTCCCTGGACATGTTCTACACCCGTTTCAAACAGGAAGGAATCATGAACCCTAAGGTGGGTTTGGACAACAGAAACTGCATCCTGAAGCCTGGTGGTTCTAAGGACGCCTATGAGATGCTGAAGGACTTCTTGGGTCGTGAACCCAATGAGGAAGTATTCCTCCAGAGCAGACTAATGGCTCCTTACACGGCAGCTGAAGAAAAACAAAAACAAACAAAAAAACAAAAACACGGCAGCTAAAGAAAAACAAAACAAACAAAACAAAAAAACAAAAACACAGCAGCTAAAGAAAAACAAAAAAAGCTGATCTGGAGCTTTTATTTTAAGGCTCTGTTATTTTGTTTACTCACAATTGTTGCCGTTTATATTACTTATCCCCTCTTTTAAAAGGAATCCTCTTCTATTATTTTACTATTAGCGATTGGCTAAGTAAAGGCCTTGAACGGTCCGATTACAGTTAAAAAGGTTAAAGTCAGATGTTATCTTTTTACAAGAAACTCACCTTCGTCTGATCACACCAGACTGCGCAGTAATTGGGTGGGTCAATATTTCCATTTAAGTCTTGATAGTAGGACAAGAGGGGTCTTAACTCTTTGATTGCCATGGACGAGCTAATTCGTCCGACAGTACTTCGTCCACAGTGCCATGGACTTGTTAGACGAGTTGGGTGTTTTTAGTGGTTTTCCACCAGATGGCGCTGTTGGCTACGTTATGACTGATGCTTTCACTGCCAGACCCGGAATTGAAAAAAAACGTCTCGTTTACTTCCTCTTTATTTCCTATGGGAAAATGCCTATATCTCCTCTTTATGGTCGAAACAAGGCACATTCAACAGACTCCAGACAAAATTCCGTGACTCCCGAGATGCGTGTAATGAGGCAATGTCCGTGCGGACAACGATCACGGAAAATATTCCATGATTTTTCAAAAGGTAGGTAAAAACACTCGTTTTCTCTGGGGTGACACTAATCCACTTTTACTCTGGCAGTTAAATAATTAATAAACAAAAGACAAAAGAATTAAACAAACACAAAAGCTGATATGGAGCTCCGAGTCCACCCCCTTCCTCCCAAACCATGTACTGATGTTATACAGTGATAAACTAAACAATGATTGTGTTTATGGTAAGCTTAGATTGTATATCACACACCATAAGCACATCTGTAACTTTCAACAGCAAAATAAATAAATAATTTGCAGCAATAATCTCAATATAAATATTATATATAATGATGTAATATATTGGTATCGGCCGGATTTGACCATGCATTTAATATATCGGCCAAAATGTCATAATCGTGCATTCTTATTATATAATACTACAGTACTACTGTACTGCAGCCTATTTACACTCGTCTGATTTATATTTTGTCGTACGCCAGTGTTGCTTGCCGGCGGTGATGCTTTATTACTATTAAAAATCACACCCAGTGTGAAGTGAGCGGTGCTATTTATGAGTTATTAATTTCATCATGCATCTCGGTAGCCAATCACAGCACGTCCTGCCAAGTGACGTGCTTACATTTTTTACATTATTATTATTAATTTCATCATGTGTCTCGCTAGCCAATCACAGCACGTCCTGCAGAGCTTAGTGTATGGGCGTGTTTTCCACAGCATGGCGTCACAGCGAAAGACACATTTTCACGACGGAAAGAAAAACTTTCGCCACGGATGGGTCCTAAACCCTCTTATAGGAGCGGTTGCACCGCTCAAAAACGAACAAAAAAAGCATCATAGTGGTTGTGGCCCTAAACAACGGCATTTATTATCATTTTTAACAAGATTTCATAAGGCAGTGGTTCCCAAAGTGGGGTCTGGAGACCCTCAGGGGGTCCCGAGCTAAATGATTGATAGTTAGGAAACAAATGGACCATTAGAACACCTGCCGTAAGGGATTCGAAAGGATTCGTGACGGACATGCGGATTCTCATTCAACTACAAACGACATCCCGTTACCTTCCAGCTGCTGTTCCTCAGCGCAGGGTAGATGTGTTGCTCCAGTAGCTGCTGGGGCTGCAGCTCGTGGACCCCCAGCCTCCTCAGCAGCTCTCGTACCTGCTGGCTCTCCAGTGGATCCACGCAGCTCAGCAGAGTGGGGTGCACCACACTCACGTCCTTGTACAGTGCCGAAAATGGGCCTGGAAAGAGAGACAGACAAAGCCAATGGAGATACTTGGAGAAAAGCATCTTCATTCCCACAGACTGTACATCTATTTGCACATATGACACACACACACACACACACAGGCTAATTATGAATTCAATACACAGATTGGGGGGGGAAATTGTGTGATTTTGAAGTAACATATGAATTAATGCATTCACATATCACTTGATCAACACTTTAATTCCATAAATAAATACATTATTTTCAATGAGGAACTGTGCTGGCAAACAAGACAGTGGGGAATGGAGATGGAGTTTGTTGGAAACGCAGCAGGTGCTGCTGGATGGTAGCTTTTACCACTCTCCGTTTGGGCTCCTTTGCAACTTGATAAGCCGGCTGTGTACTTTTTTGTGCATGTTTTCACCACTCAGAACCACCTCCAAACATGTTTTTTAAACACCAGAGTCAGTATCTCAATAAGAACCTCCATGTACATCTTTTCGTGTGCATTTTTATACTCTATCCACAGACAGGACCGTCTAATAGCTCTTGGGAACAAACAATCAAACAATAGAGCTTCAGTACTTGTGCTGGCCTTTCTATAGTGAAAACACCGAAAAACAACCCAGTAGCCACAAACCTCACCAAACATACCAACAGGTACACATGCACTAAGTCAATAGTGGAAAAGTAGCCAACTACAAATGTGCCTATAACGTTAGGGGAAGCTGAGCCAATGCTGTAAGCCACAAGTCCCTCACAAAGGCCCCCAAACCAGTTAGTAGTTAGACCGGGAACGCATCTGTGTTATTTTTAGATTTCTTTGACTATTCAAAAATAGCAGATATAGAAGCTCATAGCGCGTTGAGATGTGAGTCCATGGCCAAATACATATCATTTTGGGGGTCCTTGACATGGAAGAATTGGAGCACCACTGATACAGCAACATACTGTTAGGATTTAGAAAACATTTTTAAATATGCATTTGGCCGCAGACCCCCCCATCTCAAAATGTTTTGTTTCAGGGACCCCCCAGAAGCAAAGATTTTAGTTAAAAATGTTTGCTTTAAAAAATATATATATTTGCAAAAATGTTCATGATTTAAAAAAACAATAGCAGATCTACAAGCTCATAGCGTGGCACTATGAGCTTGCATATCTGCTATTTTTGAATAGCCAAATAAATCTTAAAATGACACAGATGCGTTCCCGGTCTTAATGCATTAATTAGTCATTAAACCAGTATGCCACGCCAGCAGAGCAGCTCAAAAAGTCTAAATCTCTAAATGTCTCGGATGATTTGATCTGTAAAACGCTACTGACGTTCCACCACCTCTGCATGCGTGTGATGGGAGCCTACTGTATGTACACCTTCCTATTTTTGGAAGGAGTGTGGATTTAGTCACACACACTCGCAATGTACTATATGGGGGAGACTAGACACCAGTTGTTGACATAGGATTTAACCCATTGAGACCTGAAGTCGATTCTACATGTCTCCTAAATCTCAACAGTATTCTGAAAAAACATATGTTTCTATATCAGTGGTGCTCAATCTCAATCAATCCCAAAATGATATGTATTTGGCCGCCGACCCCCATCAAAATATTTTGTTCCAGGGACCCCCCAGAAGCAAAGATTTGAGTTAAAAATGTTCGCTTTAAAAATATATATATTCAAAGAATTGCACACATTTTCAAAAATAGCAGATCTATAAGAGCTTGTATATCTGCTACTTTTGAATAGCCCAAAGTGTAAAATAATGCTTTTTAGCTCAAATCTAAAAATGACACAGTTCCAGGTCTTAATGGGTTAAGACGCATCTGCAGGTCTCTACTCCTATGAAATAAGATTTGATAAAATGTGTGAATATGGTCAATGTAATCAGAATCATCTTTATTGTTAAAACAGTGGGTGACATTTGTTTTTGTGCTAGCTCCATCGTTTTGATTGTTTCCAGAAAGAGAACGAAAAGAAAGAAGGGGGTGGGGGGGGGGCGGTTAAGGGAACGGAAAAAATGGGCATCTACAATATTTACACATAGCATATCCATCCAAACATTGTACATGAGGTTTAGATGTAATTCATCATTCTAAAAGAGTAAACAGACAAGGAATATGATACCATACATGTTCATCTAAAAAATATATATATATATCGTGGAAAAGTAACTTTTTCCCATAATATAATTCAAAAACTGAAACTTTCATATATTCTAGATTTATTGTGCATAAAGTACGGCATACAGCTCATGAAAATCTAAAATCCAGTATCTCAAAATATTAAGATCATTACAAAAGATAAAAAATAAAAAAAAAGATTTATAAAAACTTTCCCATGATATTCTATTTTTTTTAGATGAACCTGTATGTATAATTTTCAATGCAGTTTAAAGCCTACCAGTCTGAGCTTTGGCTTTCTGTTTCCTGGTCGTGGTTTCCTCCATGGGGAAGAACACGCCCTCGCCACTGAGTGCCACCAGGCGTCCGTCAGCAAGTGGGATTATGGGTAGATCCTGGAGGGTCTGTAGGACGGAGTCTGCTTCTCCATAGCCATGCTCCAGAGCACGGAAGTTACACACCAGCAGCCTGGCCAGCTGGTGTAGGCCACGGTCTATAAAACACACCAAGTGATTAGAGCATAGTCCATGGGCGCACCATGGGCGACCGGGCCTTCTGCTATACAGCCCCTTGTCTGTGGAATGCCCTTCCCGACCACCTGAGAGCACCACAATCCACTGATGCTTTTAAATACTACCTTTTTAACAAAGCTAGTTTTAATTTGACCCTTTAGTCTAGCCTAGTTGGGTCCCATGTAATTGTTAACTAAGACCAAACTGACGGATTAATGACCCTAGAAAAACCCTCTTCCCCGGGGCGCCGATAGGCCAGTGCTGTGGTGCCGATAGGCACACGCTGTGATTGGCCAGTAGTCACTTTGAGTGGCAGCTTGCCCTTTATGGCAGCCACCAGAGCGATACAGGTCGCTCCAATGAACTGCAGAGCCAATGAGGTATCTAGGTTTCTATATCTATGGAGGAAACCCTACACTCATTAACACACACCTGAACAAATGCCTTCTCCTTGCATCAGCTCCTTGGCCATGGCGGTGGTTACCGTGGTGACGTCAGAACCCCTGAGCTGTCGGACTCCCAGGTGTGAGAGCAGGGAGATGGGCGGCGCAGGACACAGGCCCGGGTGCAGATAGGCCAGTGACAGGTGCCTGTCGAGTTCCTCTCTGCCAATCACGTCGCGGATCACGGCGTCCTGGCAGACGGCCACCTGGGATGGCAGTTTGAACATGACTTCACCGTCTAGAGGACAGAGGACAAGGAAGAAGTGAACTGGTAAGATGATCTGATAAACAGCTGACCTTTTTTCCCACAGCAACCATATTGACAAATAATTGTGTAATATTACTTCCTTCATAGGTGTTACCGATAATACTAATTAACCACTTAAGCCCTATATACTTAGTCATAAAATGAATAAGAACCCATCATCATGTAGATCTGTTATTTAAAGGGTCTACACCATGAAAATCACTTTTTTCTTGGTTTTTTGTATTTTTTGGGGTCCCCAGTGTCTCTTGTACCCAAAAAAATGTTTTTTTTTTAAATTCAGTCATTCCTTCTCATTTCATGGATTTCCAGAATGGGCGTGTCTGAACAGGCGATCTCAGAATGGAAATGTTTATGATGTCATAAACATTAATGATGGCAAACCCAATGTTAAATGAAAAGTGCCCGAATCGCTCCGAAACTTTTTCTACCCCCCCTAAGTGGGGGTCTACGAACAAATACTTTGGGCTCGGATTTTGGCTCCGCCCCCCGGAAGTGGGTGAAATTTTGTATTTTTTTCGATTTTGTATTTTTCTTAGATGCTTCTTTTTATGCAGAATTTTTCCATTTTTTTTTTAAAAAATATTTTTTTTAAATATTTTTTTTTTATTAACAGACAGAATTGCTCAGTAGCCCCCCCCTGCACAAGAGGACGTTTTGGTATTGCAGCTGAAAGTGCTGTATAAGCCAGAGACAATTGACTTGGGATGAGTATATCTGAGTGATGATTTAGGCTCAAACCTTTTGAAAAAGGTTTGGAGGGACATACACCATATGATATTAAATATCAAATATTTTTTTTAAATTCATGGTGTAGCTCCTTTAAATAAAGGATGGATAGGAGCACCTTGACTCTGAAGTAACATTACATAACTGTTGATGTCATGTCAATATGATGGCTGCCGTGAAAAAGGCATATTAGTGCTATGATTGATATGAGCACAGCACTGACATTTGCATGAATGCTGGAGGGCAGGTTGCATTTGAAAGACGAGTGGGACAGAACAATATGACAAGGAACAGAATGAAAGAGCATTTGGCAGAGAGACAGACGCCGCAGAGAGACAGACGCCTGCACCAATAGAACAACACAAGCACAACACAAGTTACAGAAGCGGGCGGGGCGTTGGGTGGTACCTGAGCCGAGTGTAGGTAGGAAGGCCTTGCCCTTGAGCAGCTGTATAATCTGCCCGGCAACAGGCTTGAAGAAATCAAGCACCTCATCAGGCAAGGGGACAAACTGCAGGAAGTGACATAGGCCCTTCAGCCCACTGAACTCTGGGTGGTCCTGCAGCAGGGACAAAAAAAGAGGGGGTAACCAAATGAGCTCGTCTCTCCCTCATCTGTCCATCTATCCACCCACCTATGCATCTATCCGTTTGTCCGTCCGTCCATCCATCCATCTATCTATTCATCCATTCATCCACCCATCCA
Organism: Gymnoscopelus braueri; assembly: GCF_963280865.1. Taxonomy (NCBI): domain Eukaryota; kingdom Metazoa; phylum Chordata; class Actinopteri; order Myctophiformes; family Myctophidae; genus Gymnoscopelus; species Gymnoscopelus braueri. The sequence continues at coordinate 32,112,244 of NC_137617.1, read as the reverse complement.
TCCATCCATCCAGCAACCCATCCATCGAGCTTAAAGGAGTAGTTCACCCAAAACATTACTTATTTTCTATCAATTACACACCCCATGAAGCCTTGAATTCATGGCGATTTTTTTAAATTTTGTTAATGACTTAATCCTGGGTCAATAATTTGATGACCGGCGGAGTCGAGACTCAATTGAGACTCATTTGAGTCGCCTACTGACCAATGACCCGGCCATCAAATTATTGGCTCAATTATTGGCTCAGGAATGAATTCATGGAGATTTTTTTTGTTTTGTTTATTGACTCATTCCTGAGTCAATAATTTGATGACCGTCAGGAGACTCTACTGAGTCTCCTACTGACCGAAGCCCCGGCTATCAAATTATTCGCTCAGGAATGCGACAAAAACAAAACATCTCCATGAATTCAAGGCTTCTTGTGGTGTGTAATTGATAGAAAATAAGTAATCCTTTAAGTCTCTCGTCTTACAGTGAAGACATCCATGGCCTGGAGGAAGAGTTGGGGTATCTCAGAGCGAAGCCACTGGTTCCACGAACTGTCTCTGTCCACATCTTCACGCGAAGATGGGATGTCAAAGTCACCTAGAGTGGCAGGAGAGATGACAGTAGACATGAAATCCCATGGTCCCCGTTAATTAATTCATGACACATGTGTGATCTGTCCATGGTTTCACCTTGGACGATGAAGCGGAAGCCAAAACTGCGGAGGGGTAGGAAGGCGAAGACGGGCTGTTTCTGAGGCTGGCTTCTGATGTCACTTCCTGTGGCGTCGTCTCCCAGCTGGAAGGCCAGGGCAAGCTCTGTAGACTCCACATCCTCTTTGATCTTAAGGCAAACCACACAAAATCATCACTTTCGGCCAGCAAGTTGTCTTTACTAACAGTACATTTCCAAAGGGGTCAACGGTCATAAAACATCCGATTGGCCAAGGGAGCGGACGTCCGTCTCACTGACAGCTCATTACACAGAGATGCACTTTGAATGGCGTTTTAAAATCTGTTCCGGTAGTACGGAATATCTCATCTCCAAGTCTGAACTTGTTCCGGACCATTTTTTTTCTTACATAACCTCACTCCAGGCAACTGGAAACTATGCCTCCCGCTCTCTCGGAGTGAGATACAAGAGAATATAGAAGATCTCTGAACAAGATAGGCGGTTTCAGGATGGAAAAGGCTATTTCTACCTGACAGCTTATTAAGCATTACCCAACAGCTGTCTGGTGAAGCGTGTGTGTGTGTGGGTGTGTTTACACCAAAGTCTTTGTGTGTCTGTCTGGATCCTTGTCGTCAGATTGTTTTCTATCCCAGTGGTGGAAATCAAATCGCAATGGCTGGCTAATGAGAGAATTTGCATGAGGCCTGGCAGGGAATGCAGAGCACACACGCACGAACACGCGCACAAACGCGTGCACACACACAAGCACACACATATACATACGGCCGCTTGACTCTGGAGGAGGTAGACAGAGAAATGCTTATATAACACAAACAGTGCAGATCAGCAGAGAACAGACTTTCTGCCCGAGTGAATTTCATTCAGTCTCTGGAGGAGGTGTTGCCTCGTTCCTGTTAAACACAGGACACAATCGCTGTCCATCAAAGCAAAGAGACAGAACACGGGGGAGTGGGAGGGGGGGTAAAGTACCTTCTTGGGAAGCAGTGTGCGTTTGACCACGAGCCATCGTTCTGTCCCTTCCGTGTGCTCTACCTCCAGCACACTGTTACTCAGGTCTCTTCGAGTCATAGTCACAGCCTTCTTTTTACTCTGCCAAAGAGAAAGAGGGTAGAGAGAGGATAGAAGTTGGATTGTGTGTACATGGTTTTATCTGTGTGTGTGTGTGTGTGTGTGTGTGTGTGTGTACAGTATGTCATACAGGTACAAGCAGCAAAATGTTGGTTGGTCATGTTCCACAAACAAATATAATAATCGATGTAAAAATATAAGATGAGATTAAAATAAAGTTAAACCTACAGGTAGAACGGCAGGTATGATAAACCTCTTAAAGCAGGTAAATATTATTTTTTTTTTGGGCGGTGAAACCGCCCCTATATGTGAGGTTTGGACATCGACCACCCATTGCACCCCCCCAACCCTGCGCTGTGATTGGCCACCAGTGTACCCCCCTAATCCTGCACCGTGATTGGCCAATCACAGTCTATTCAGGACTGTGATTGGCTAGTGAAACATGACACATGTGCATAGCAAAAAAACACATTTATGTTTTTTTTTAAGTTAGGGGTGTACAATGGTTGGTCCACAATATTACTTTTCTTTAAGTGAACTTCCATCACTCTGATGACCACTGTGACCACACCGCCCACTTCACACTGGGTGTGATTTTTGGGCGTGGAAACCGCCCCTATATGTGAGGTTTGGATATTTGCACACCAAATCCTGCGCTGTGATTGGCCACCAGTGTACCCCCCTAACCCTGCACCGTGATTGGCCAATCACAGTCTATTCAGGACTGTGATTGGCTAGGGAAACATGACAATTGTGCATAGCCCTATAAATAGGACTATGCACTTAAAAAAACACATTTATGTTTAAAAAAAAAAAAAACATTTATGGTTTTTTTTAAGTTAGGGGTGTTGGTCCACAATATTACTTTTCTTTAAGTGAACTTCCATCACTGTGATGACCACAGTGACCACACCGCCCACTTCACACTGGGTGTGATTTTTAATATTTTTGTCTCCGCCGTAGGTGGAGAGTATGTTTTCGCTTCGTCCCGCCGTGTGTGAGCAAACATTGTTAGCCAAGCTAACATTGGTCAAGCTCCACGTGACACGTGTCAATATGTTGACACCAATGCCTTTGATTGGCTAGAGGGACGCATGACGAAATAAAATCCTATAAATAGGTGTGTCACTTCAAAAGGCCATTTATGCCTTTTGAAGTGAGGTAAGACAGGATCAATCAGTCTTGATTGGAACAGTACCTTCCAGTCCAAATCACCCGTCCGTGCGTGTGTGTGTCCCTCTGAGAACACCTAACATTGGTCAAGCAAAGGCGCAGAAGGCCAAGAAAGCATACTCATCTACAACAGTAACACAGAAGAGGACTATAGAGTTGAATTGATCCCACAACAAGGCCGAAGTCTTAATACTGTAACAATTGGCCGCCTTGATCAAATACATTATGTAGCACTAGAGAAAACTGACATAGATCAAACACACCAATCAACTGCTGAAACTGTTCAAGACAATGAAGATGAAGAAGACAGACAAGCATTTGAACAAACCAGTCAATTACGACGACTCCCATATGACACATTGCTTCAAGAAGAACATCTTTTAGATGCAGACACTACATATTCAGTCGCCCCTGCAGAACACCAAAAACCACGCGCATTCTACCAAGACGACCCGTTCTACCAAGACGACCCGTGCTATTAAAATAGCACGGGTCTGCTGGCGGAGACTTGTGCTCCGAGGAGCACATTTTCTAGTTTAATATGTTTTTGCCTTTTTGTCTGCCTTTATTAGATAGTATACAGTAGGACAGGAATTTGGGAGAGAGATGGGAGAGTGACACGTAGCAAAGGTCGTCGGGAACGTGATTCGGACCCGCGACACGCTCAGCAGCCTAGGGTCGTATGTAGGTCGCCAAGCAGGTATATCTTTAGCAGCGTTGGGGAATGTGCAGGAAGGCAGAAGGCATACATATATACATGAATTTCACTTGTCTATGCACAACATTGTGGAAGTAACATTCTGAGCAGCTGCTCTGGATCCTTAGTTTGAATTCAGTTTTTGTTTTTTTGACCTGTCCTCATTCAGGGCTCTGACAGCCGCAGGGAAAACATCTATTTTTTTATGTGCGTGTGTGTGTGTGTGTGTACGCGCATGCATACAGTACATTTGTCTGTGTCCCTTTGCATGCATTCGTGGGTGTACATCAGTGTTAATTTTGTCGACTAAAACTATGACGAAAAATGTTCGTCGACTACCTTGTTTCAACTGACCAAAACTAAATAAAAACTAAGCTATGATGACTAAAACTAAATATATTGACAATTTCGTCAACGAATAAAAACTAGACTAAATGAGATCTACAAGCTCACAACCTCGATCTGCTATTTTCAGAGTGCAACCAAGTGTAAAATCAGGCATTACGACGCCATCAAGGCCTGCCAAAATACATATTTTTTAAAATATATTTTTGGGACTTTTCTACCTTTATTTATAGTTTACAGTGTAGATAGACAGGAAACAGGAGAGAGAGACGGGGAGAGACATGCAGTAAAAATCGTCTGGAACGGGACTCAAACCCGCGATGCACTACCAGGCTACTTATGTGCCTTAAGGTGGCTCCAGAACAAACAGACTCGTTCAGACTATTTCAGACTACTTCAGACTGCAACAGACTGGTATTTGGTTGGCAAAAGTGGGCATTTAGTCTGTCAGCCGACTTGCCACATTGAGACGCTAATCTGGGAACCAAAGGCCCAAAAAAAAGGAAAAACAGCGCCCTCTGCTGTGCGTTGCCAGGTCTGCTTATTATAAGCGACTTTGGGCTTGTTTCCCTGATGTTCCCAGCGTTTTTTCTTTTTTTCTTCACTGACAGTGGTGTAAAGTAACTAGTACATTTACTCAAGTACTGTACTTAAGTACAATTTTGAGTTACTTTTACTTTACTGCAGTATTTCCAATTGTCTATTTTTTACTCCACAACAATTATTTGAAATGTTTAGTTACTAGTTACTTTGCAGATATAAATCATTATAAAACATACATTAACCACTTTAGCCCTATTTTATACCTATAAGCTATTTGAAAATAGCAGATCTACAAGCTCACAACGTGTTGCGATGCACACGTTCTGAGCTTGTAGATCTGCTATTTTCAAACATTTTAGTACTTTTACTTTTGGTACTTTAAGTACATTTTTATACCAATACTTTAGTACTTTTACTCAAGTAAATGTTGAATTCCGGACTTTTACTTGTAACAGACTCAGAGTACATCTATTGCATTGCATAGATCTAATTTGAAAAAAATATATTAAGAGTATATGAAAGCCAATTAAAATGTTTATACTAATGGAATCTTACACACCTGCTCCCAATAAATTAAGTCATCACCACAGCGCAAAAGTAGGTCAAATCAATCAATCTCTCTCTCTGGGAGCGACAACGAGAAACAGTGAATGTAGGTTTTCATAGACATGGTCGCTTGTTTCTCTCACATAATCTGGCAACACCGACAGCCCTTTGTTGTCACGTCTTCTCCCCCCGCTTCACCACCCCATGGCTCTACTAGTCGGCCAAAAAGCTGAACATGTTCGGTCGGCTCTGGGTCGGCCGAAAAGGTCCCGACGGACCCCCCGACGGACCCCTAACCGACTGGGCGACTATATACGACGCTTCCCGACGCCAAGTCGGCCCAAAATCCGTCTGGTCTGGAGCCAGCTTTAGGTGCCTGGACCACGGTCCAGGCACCAAAATACATTTTTAAAATTTGTAGATTTAGTCGACTAAAATCTTATGATATCTAGTCGACTAAAACTAGACCACAACTAAAGCATTTCAGATGACTAAAATATTACTAAAACTAAATGAAATTGTATTCAAAAGACTATGACAAAATAAAAATGTGCTGTCAAAATTGGTGCACATTAACCCCAACATCCCTATTCTCGCCCCAAAAATAACAGTGCGGCTATTTTCAGCAATTTGGATTTGGAGTAGATTAAGTACGGTTGCAACTCAGACCCATTTGACTAAGCACAGAGGGTCTAAGTGGCTACCAGATACCTGGTTGTAGATGGTGATGGAGCGTAGGCGATGCAGGAAGAGAAGCAGGGAGGGGTGAACGTCATGGAACAGGTTTCTGGTCTGGTGGCTCTCGGAGCGCAGAGGCAGGCAGATCCTAGTGGTCCAGCTGCCGCCAGGATGGGAGCAGAAGGAAGCATGTTTTGACGAGGCTTTAAAATAGAAACTGAGACCCAGCCTTAAGAATAAAGCTTGCTTGCTTTCTCGACCCAGTAAGTCTGTTGACCTTTTTTGTTATGACACTGCCCTGAACTATCCTGCTGCCATGTTTTCTCCTACAGTACACAAATCCTAAAAAATAATTGCATAATAAAACTAGAAACAGTCAAAGGTGCATTCAGTGGAGCACAAAAATTGAGGGTTATTGACTGATATGAAAAATATTGAGGAAATTGGTTTCTTGGCCTGCTAGCAGCGTGCAAATTAAATGTGACGCTGATTAGTGTAGCACTTTGCGAGATCAGCAAATACACAAACACACGGGTGAAAACGTAAAGATAATCAATCTGTTAGTCTCCTCATCTCACCTTTGCTCATCAATTCCATTCAGGTTCACGTCCAGCGGTCTCTCGTCCTCCACCCAGTGTGGCAGGATGTATCCCATGGGACCGCAGTTCTTGTCGAAGCGGAGGTGAAAGCCGTTGGAGTGAACCTCGGGACAGTCTGTGACTTTAAACACCGACTTGAAGCCGATGCCCTTTTGTCCTGCAAAGCGTTCAGCCATCAACACCAAGACAGCATTAAACAAGAGGCCATCAGAGGGATGACTACAAGGAAACACTAGCTGTCTAGGTTCATTTACACTTGTGTCGCTTGTCAAAAATGACACATTTCCAACTGATTACGTTGACAAAAAATTACACGTTGTTGTGCAGGCAAGTCTAAATGAGCCTTTTGCTTTCATGTCAGCTCAAAGGGATGACACTTGTAGACCAACGTAATCACGACGAACAGGCTAACAAAAAGAAGAGGAGGAGATGTCCCCTCTGGCTGTCTGTATGTGATTATTATCAGCAGCGGCAGCAGGTGCTGAAACTGACATTTCACAGCCCCAAGAAACGAAGGGACTAATTACAATGCAGCTACTTGACACTGGCATATTTGGCCAGCGTGAGCAGGAAGTAATCCCAGAACGCCACAGTAAATAAGTGTGAGAGAGAGAGATAAGAGAGATAGTCAACTCTTGTGAGGGTTAAAAGCAGCTGGTAATCACTATTACTTTGCATCCAGTCAGGCCTTGCATATCAGTAATTGGGTCATCCTGACATGAGACAGATGGAGATCAAAGTGCATAGTCGATGAGGTAATAAGCGGCCTATTCAGTAGAGCCTCAAAGTATGTTTTACAGCTTCACATGCACTGATGGCAAATACCATGTACACACAAAAAGGCAGCTCATCAAGGCACCCTTCACGTAGCTACTATACCTATGTATCCATATTGGTGTTTGCCCTTGGTGGTGCGTCCTACATCACATATGGCCCTGATGTTCTCCTCCTGAAAGCCGCTCTCGTTGTTGAGAATGGTGATACAGTCTCTCTCCACCACAAAAGCCAGGGCGGGTACAGTGCCATCCAACGGGTAGCTGTTGTCATCTGCATTCTGGGACATAGGTTTGAAAAGAACTGGTTACAGTTGGAGTCATCGAATATGCTCCGATATGCAGAGTTTTCTCTGCATCTGGGACGGTAGTCTAGTTTACACATAAAATCACAGTATCACAGATCACTGATGTGACAGCTGACAAAAGGAATGGCATGTGAGTGAGAAAGGGACTGAGAAAGAGGGGGGGGGGGGTTAAACACCTGTATGAGCTCCAGAACAAAGTGCGTGTCTTTGCTGTACAGCTCGGCAGAGAGCCGGTCCAGACTTCGGCCTAGCCTGTCCTGGTGGACCTTCATGAGCTTCTGGCCCTCTGCATTCAACTCCACGCCAATACCGAACTCGCTTTTCCTGTTAAAATAACACAAGAGGGGCAAACGTGAAGAAGGGTGAGAATCTTACCGGTTAAAATAGGACACTACTGGATAATAAGCTTTTCAACTTGTGTAGATAATATTTGTCTGGGTACATTTGAACTTTCCAAAAAAACTTCAATAAACTACAACAGATTTCAGTCAAGTCATGTGGATCTTGGAATCCACATGGGAACAGATGGTTCCAATGCGGATCTTGCCCCTGTCCTACTCCCCCCGCCCGGGCTGGGGTGGCGTCTGTCAGCAGGGAGTGTTTCCCTGCTGACAGACGCCACCCCAGCCCGTAGGACTGCGTGCAGTGACTAATATCACCCTCCCTGCGCCCTGCTTCCCTCCCCCGAACACGTGGCAATTGTGTTCGTGTAATGTGTATTTGGCCGCGGACCCCCATGAACAGATTTTATGCCAAGGTGTTTAACATTTTCAAAGAATGTCAAGATATTTTTAAAAGTAGCTGATGTATATAGGGCCTTGGGGGTCCCCGGACACCACTTTGAGAACCCCTGGATTAGACCACCAACCACCATAACTCTGAGAGTGTACCGATGGAACCAAATGGACCCGTAAGGGACGAGAAATTTGGCGCCGATCTGTCCAGCGGCGTGCGAGATTAGCTCCGGAAACACAGACACCCAGACAAACAGACACAGAGACACACACACACACACACACACAGGTCCTCCCATAGACAGCTAGCCCCTTGCAGAGCCATGTTGTGAAAAATAAAACGAATAAAAGGACAAACCTGATGTCGTTGATGACGACTTTCTGGAGGTTTACCGCACTCTCTGATTGGCTACTGGCACCATCCTCTTCGTCGGAATCGATCAATTCCACCTCTACCTCCTCCTTGTCCTCATTGCTTCCTTCTGCTTCACTCTGCCTTCCGCTGAAGCTGTGCGTCTCTCCATTAGGCACAGAGGTTAACTCATACAGCTCTTCATCTTCTTCCTCAAGCTCCTCCTCCACCACCGCATCATCTGATAGCAGGAGGGTATGTGGCAATAATCAACCAACATAAATGGATATGAACCTCCAGCCCCCTCGCTACTAAATCCTGAGCGTTAATTTAACTCAGTTTAAAAATGTATCCTTTTTTCTTTTCTTTTTTTAACACTGTGAGAGTTGATCACTTTCAACCTGGCATGTCAGAGAGGTAAGATTCTCAAAAACATTGAAATTGCAAGGAAAATAAGTTAACATTAAAAAAAAATCTAAAACATCACATATACAAGCTCATCTACAAGCTTGTAGATTGGCTATTGTCTGTATTCGTCTTACAACAAAGTATACGTACAGTAGGGCATAACTACTTAAGCCCTGCATACTTCGTTGACCGGTGTCCTAATACTTGGCCCTTTTTCCCCCTCTACATCTCTTCACAAAAAAAATAGCAGAAAAGAAATGGCTCACACATTTGTAGAGCTATTAACAGGACTTGGCAGACCAGGGTACTGCTAAAGACATGGCACCGTTTTGTTTAACCCATTAAGGCCTGAGGTTCCGAATCTACAAAATGTCTTCTAAATCCTAACTACGTTGCGATATCAGTGATTTTCAAACTTTGTCATGTCAAGGACCTCCAAAATGATATGTACTGTATTTGGCCGCCGACCCCCATCTGAAAATGTTTTGTTCCAGGGACCCCCAGAAGCAAAGATTTGAATTACATTTTTTTGCTTTAAAAATAAATATATTCACAGATTTGCACAAATTTTCACGATAAAAAAAATATAGCAGATCTACAAGCTCATTTGCCATTTTTGAATAGCCAAAGTATAAAATAATGGTTTAAGTGGTTACACAGATGCGTTCCCGGTTTTAATGGGTTAAGCTGCTGCTCAGGCTCACCTTGTTGTTGCGTGTGGGAGGAGCCGAGACTGTAGTCCACGTTGGCGTCCTCAAGATACTCATCTTCGCTTAAATTCAGCGCCGACAGACTGCTGCTCCCAGAATCCCCCAGGTTAGACTAAAGCAACACACACAAACCAAATCAAAAAGGTCTTCATAAAATGCATCTCACGTTCCAGAGTCAAAAAAGCATATGAACTATTCTGACCTTGCGCTGCTCCACGGGTGCCGTGCAAGGATGGCTGGGCTTCTGTGGAGCTACCAGTTTGCTGTGATAATCCTTGACCCAGTCTGTGATGCCCAGTCGGATGCCCAGCTGGTGCAGACGGTTCAGGTGACGTGGGTCGGACCGGGCCATGGTAAGCAGGACCGCTTTGGACTTAGCCTGGCCCAAAACACGGGAGAAAGGCTCCAGAAACACCTGGAAGGCACACAGGAGGTACAAACACAAATTTTCATTTTCATTGATAGACCCAGAGTGTAGCCTATTTCATACGACTAATAAGACTAATGTCCTGTCCAGTGATGGTTAATTACTTAAGCTAAATTAACTTTTTGTTACCACCGCGCTATGACTCCTCTTGTACGGATTCCTAAACAATTAACACAAAATGTAAAATGATGAAGATTTAGTAATGTTGTTCCTACCGTTCTTCATACTGCCAACCAGGTGAAGAAATAACAGATTGAGGCTTTAACCTTTGCTTTTATATGAAATATCCAAGACTATTAAGATTTTATGGAAGATGCTTCTGAACATTTTGCTAGTTTGACCTTTGGAGGCCTGTGCGCCTTCAAAAAGAAATCAAAGTCCAACGTCTGTAGCAATAATATTACAGTTTGTGGTAGAAGTGCTACTGACCTGCTGCAGCAGGGCCTGGCAGGTTCTGGTGGGGATTCGGACGACACAATCCAAGAGGAAACGAGCCACGGTGCTATAACACGAGATGTCCTCTTCAGCCTGCGACAGATCTAGCAAAAAAGAACCACAGGTCATGAATGTGGATTGTTGAGGTTGTAATTCTTATGTTTCTTATACTGTTTAAACAACTCAAAAATGAATTTACACTCAGGAGTACCATTATGGGTATAAACGGTATAGAAGGTATGAATTTGACCATCCTACGGTATGCATTTTGACCATAACGTACTGAAGTGGTTTGTTTGTTTGTTTTTATTTTCACTTACTACCTTCATTTTATTTAACTGTTTTTCAGAGATCATTTAGTTTTTTCAATGATTGCAGATTTTCACAATTAATGCTCTTAAAATGCCTCTGCACCTAGCCTAGAGCCCCCCGTTACTGCATGTGAATTATGTCCTAGTAATACATTAAAGAGTACCATTACAGCTGCTATGCAGTTGCCATACCAGTTCGTTACACCTTAAGAAGTACTTAAATTGAAATTGTAAGAAAAAGGAATATACCGTAATACTGTTGCTTCAAATTACACCATGATATAAATATTATTCCACACCGCCAAGTGCCAGGAACAAAACTAACAAAGATTATAATAATGGAGCCGACACCTGTACTGCTTTCTCAGCACCATAACAACACAACATTTGTTTACAGACAAATATGCTTCAAGGAACGCTTTGGTAACCCGTTTTATCCTGGTGAGCATATCGCAAGGTAGTACTGTAGTACACTCCAATCCACTACCTTCTTTAGCCACAGCTGCTGCCAGTGAGGTCTCCAGGTGATTGGCCAGGAGGGCTGTGGGGGCGTTGATTATGCCATCGGCCACCACCATGGACACCAGGTGGCCGGCCGCGCCGACGGGGTCAAGGGTCATTGCAGCCTGGCAGAAGAGCTTGTCACCTGTAGAGGTGGTGATCCTGAGCAGGACGTCTGGCGACACCTCCAAGGCTGCCAGATCTGTGTTAACTGAAAGCATATATTCATTAACCAAAGAAAAAAGATGCATCATAGATGCTTTATCATAAATGGTTTGGTAAGTATCGATCTATCCATCTATCTATGTGTATGTGTGTATGCAGTATGTTTTTATGAATTTGTTTTTATTCTGTACTGTAGCACTTTGACATTTGTTTAAAATGTAAAGTGCAATATAAATAAAAATGTATTGTCATTTAATAATGAATTATACATCTCATATATTCTTCAGAATTGGTGAATAAATATCCACAAAAGCAAAACTGCAGTACAATGCACAAATTATCTTGATAAGCCATGTCCGTAATTCCTACCTGCATGCCTTTCGATGAAATCTTTGAGGGCTCCGTGGAGAGGCCTGAAGACCAGCTCCCACTGACTCCACTGACCTAGATCCTCCAGGAGGGGACAGGAGAGCAAACTGGCCAGGGCCTGAGTCTGAGACACCTCCCCCAGTAGGCCCACTGACTCACACAAACTCCCAGCGATGCTAGCAGGAGGAGCGTGGGTGGGATGGCGAGAAAGAAAGAAAGGAAGCAGAGAGAGACGGAGAGAATCAGGACAGCTACAAGTCAGTAACAAATCATGATTCCTCCAGTTTCTAACTCTTGGTGAACAAACAGCTCGTCACCATTTCATGACAAGAGTTATTTGTAAATACAATTCAAACAATCATACAGTATGTACAGTATAATTATTGTTTCCCATTTTAAAAGAGTAGTTCAACCAAAAAAAATCGTATTTTCTATCAATAACACACCCCGTGAAGCCTTGAATTCATGGAGATTTTTTTGTTTTTGTCGCATTCCTAAGCCAATAATTTGATGACCAGCAGTGTCTCCGGTAGGAGACTCTTTGAGTCTCTTACTGAGTCTCCTACTGACCGATGATGACCTGGTCATCAAATCATTGGCTTAAGAATGCAACAAAAACTAAAAAATGTTTTGGGTGAACTACTCCTTTAACAAAAGCTTAAATACATGTTTTTTTAGGTGATGATTCATATTCAAAGAAGTAGTACACATTTTGAATATACAGTACACGGTTCTCATTAAACAGCAGGGATCTGTAGGATTTCAGCAGTACACTGCTAGCTTGTTGTTTACCTGCTGTGTTTGGCAAACAGGGCTGACTCATAGTAGACCTGGCTTAGCCCTCCTCCGATCAACATGTCTCTCTGACGCTGGACCAGGGCTGCCAAGGTCCGCAGAGGGCCAAACCCCAGGTCACGGCTGTCATGCACGCCATAGTGGGATCTCAGTGCAGACTCAATGTGGGACAGCTGCAGTAGGAAGAGGCGTGTGTACAAAACTGAGCGAATACATTCATTTCAATACCGTCCAATTATTGCTGTACTGTGATTGGCTGACTCTATTCAGCACTGTGATTGGCTAGCGAGACACATGATGACATTAATAACCTATAAATAGGATTATGCACTTCCAAAAATCCAAATTTTTTGGAAGTGAGCTTCCATCACTATGATGACCACTGTGATGACCACACCGCCCACTTCACACTGGGTGTGATTTTTTTCATAAAATGACACCCTACTTGATCATACTACAGCGTCACACATAATGATAAAAAGCAGTAGATCCACAAGGCACAAGCTCGAGGCACGGCGCAAAGCGCCGCGTTTCGAGCTTGGGGATCTACTACTTTAGCTTTGAACTTTTACCTGAAAAGTAGCAGTTTTGGACATATGAGGTTTACACCTGACAGACGTTATATAGCTAAAATCTAAAATGACACAGAGGCTTTCCCGGTCTTAATGGTTAATCTAATCCATAAAAAGTCTATTGCACACTGAGAGGAGTATGAGATGTGGATCAGTACCTTGGTGCACGTCTACATGCCCAGTCACATAGGTGTGTACGTGTATGAAACAATGCATATTTTTTAACAACATTACATCTTATATTTCAACGTTTGACGGTGTTGTGCACCGTCAAACGTGTGCTTCGCAATGTGATGCGTTGTGAGCTTGTGGATCTTCAATTTAAAAAAGACAAATTAAGACATTGACAGTGTTAATGACTCACTGCGTCTGCATCGCTGGAGGCGCTGGCTCCACACTGTTTGATGAACTCAAACACATCCTGTCTGCTGGGTCTGAAGCCGCAGCCCTGCAGCTCCGAGCTGACACCGCCTAGACTTACAGCGCCTCCTACTGTCTCCTGCAACACCTGCAGAAGAAGGAGAGGCGCATCGGAGTTATATCTGAACTGCTTACGAGGATTGCTATGGATGCGAGTTAAAACGTTTTTTTTTTGTTATGGTTGTTCTCTTTTTCTGGTTCGGGAGATCCTACCTGAATGTGTTTCACCAGGAACTCCAGGAAGGTGCCCTTCTCTAGAGACAAGAACTCTTTGACCTGAAAGTGTTTAATCAACTTCTTCTCCAGCGAGGAAATGTGGGCCAGGGTGAAAGCTGAGCTGTGACTGGACAGGGTGTCTTTAAGGTACTGCTTGACAGTGGCTGAGGGACAGAGAAGCTCGTCATTCAATAAATAACACCCCTGCCCAAAAAACAACTACAAACACATCAGATTTATCTCTTGATCATAGATTAAAAAGAAGAATTTCTGTCTTCACAACCTCCTACTTTGCTAGGGCACCTGATGATTCTTATTGCTATGGATACATAACTAATTCTGCATCATCATATCGAACAATCACGTCACAGAGGCCCCCATAGATTGAACAACACTTCCTTTTCCATGTATGACACAGACACAACAGCGTTGAATGAATTTGTCTGTTTAACACCTTTTGTTTATTTCTATGATCTTGTCTGTGTTGTGTTTGGGATACCTTCACTCGGAGGTGCAGCAGTGGATTTGTCCTCTGTGTTGTTTCCTTCTGTTTTCTTGGATGGCTTCTCTTTGGGCACCAGGTCCTGTGGCGCCGCCAGCGACCCGCCACAGATAGCGAGTTGGAAAAGAGTTGTCGACAGGCGACAACTTGATACTTGCAACAGGAAATCCTGGACGCGCTGCGTAAGAAATTTAAAGACTCTTTATCAGACCCAAGGTGGTAATCACAGGCACACACAAACGCATCCCTACATTACAATAAGTAGTCATTATTTTGTATAACCTGTCATTTAACTATTGAACATAGGTACAGTAGCATTGAAGGGAATACTATATTCTGGGCTACCTTATATGTTTTTCTTATTTTTCATTATTTCCCATCGGGATCGATTAACGTCTACTGTACCCATCTACAATATAGAGAGAAAATAGGCCTTTATTGATCACACAAGGGAAATGCAATTGTCATAGCAGCCCCGTAGTATGAAACACAGGAGAAATACAGATACATCGAAGCTTCGAGAAGGACAAATAATATACAATAAGAGGAAGTAAATAGATAGTAGCTTATAGGGATAAGAAATAAGGTACCAACAACCAAAGAAAACATAGGGTCTTGCATGGTGTATGAGCTATTCAAATAAGCTATTAACAGGTATAAATATGAATGTATAGTCAAAGTGTAGGCCAGTAATGTAGTCAGCGTGACACCAGTGTATATGAATGCACTGTGTCTTGGTAAGGGATCCATTTGCCAGAGTGGGACTTGCTGGCACAACTTCACCTACTTCCAAGGTGCACGGAGAAGGGAGAAATGTACAGTATACAGTCTAACTAGGTTCTAGGTCAGAACTCCACTAGCACTTGAAATATATAGAACAACTTTATTGTTAGACTAACGGGTTTCAGCTTGTGGCCTTCATCAGGGTCATCACTTAACCAGACATGCAGTGCAATCTTACGTTTCTGCAACTGCCAAGCTTTGCAGGCCTTGGCTTGCAGTCTATCCAGTGTGTCTTTACAGGACACTACAGTATGTGCCGACTGAAATAGACATTGGGGTTCTAGCCTTCTTAGACTGTCCTGGGAGTAGTACACTGAGGCAGACATTGGAGTTCAAAACCATAGTCTGTCCTGGGAATAAAAGAAATGTCCACCATAACATAATTAAGATGTTAATTGAGTGACCTTGGACTGTTCAATCTACCATTTCTGAACAGGGAACAGCTCGTTTGCAAAGTGAAAATCCATGTACAGGATGATCTGAAGAATGAGGACTTTCACCAAACTGTTCACACAGAGTGAGCGATGTTTGCATACAATTTTAGCCCAAAATTTGCTTTGTCACATAAGTGTTCACAAAATTTCTAGTGGTATTATATGGGGTCTTAAAAAGCCTACACAACTAATAACTTTGCTCCATTTTAGGAAATAGCATTTTGCTTCTGCAAAATTGGCAGCAACCTCCTGTTAGCACTTAGCACTTGCAAACATGCACTGCAAATACAAGTCAATGAGGATTGAGACCTGAGCTGACACCATTACTTGCAAGCCATTCCATGTTCCTATAGTATGAACCTAAAAGGACTTGCATGCAAGTTTCCCCAAACAAACAAAAACATGTAAATGACAAGTGAGGACTTGATTTGTGATGAACATGATCATTAACCAAGGCCCTGATCACTACAAATGCTGATTTTAGGAAAACAAAATCACTAATTTGACCCACAAGCTGCTATGACGTCATAACAGTTTCTTATTGAATGTGAATAAAGCAGGTCATTAAAGTGTCACCCAGACCAAAAAGACTTAATATCTTGGGCATCTTGTTTCTAGCTTTAGGGAGATTTGCTCCCATGTAAAATGTCTACATGATAGATTAAAATGAGAAACTGGGTTTTGCGCTTCATGTTTAATTTCACCATCATAGCAATTTGTCATATAGATAATGAACAGCCTGCAGTCCCACAGAGCATAACTAGTTAACCCCACAACACTTAAATTCGGTGACAGTCAAAATGACAGGGTCAGGCTCCACATCTCCAAGCCAGCGCAGCAAACCGCCGCCAACAAACTGGACAGCATTCCCGCAGCTAAAACAACTCAAATACGCCACAGCACTCGTTAAGCAGATTAGGAAGGGGTGACATTCTGTTAATGAGTCGACAGTCAGCTTCCCCGGCAGCACATAGCAGGGGGCTTAGCGGAATCATCACCCAGTCTTTTACAGTGGCAAATAAAGGACACCGTGCTAGGGTGTCATATCAGGCAGGATAGCCACTCAAATCCCTGACAAGTTAACGCAAATGTCCAGCAACAGTGTGAAGACAGCAAGATGATGATATTCCAGGCAGTAAAATGCAACCAGATATGGACCTCATCAAAAGGCCCTTTAGGGTGTAGAAAAATTACTGGAACATTTGTCAGTATATTATATAGGAGGAGCATTTGTAATTGCTGATGGGGAATTACAACTAAGATTCTGGTAAAAGGAGATGTGTGGCTAAAAAGGAAGACTTGTGAGCTCCAAAATAACATCAGTTTGTCCTATTCTAAAAGCACTGGGGGAAATGATGAAGCGACGGTTAACGAGGGGAAATGACCAGCAATATGAACCAATGATCAACAAATTATGAATTATCATTCTCAGTTGGTCAATTACCCAGTCAATCTACCATTCACCTACCGTGGTCATCTTGGGGCTGAAGACCCCTGCAGCATTTGTGAAGACTGCACACACTGCCTCGGCTGCTGTCATAGAAACATACTTCTTTCGGAGCTCCGCGCTACCAAGTGAGGAGAACATAACGGGGCCTTGTGCAAGCTCCATCACGCTCTTCTTTATCTTCCTCATCCTCTCCAGAGCCTCTTCCTCCAGTTCTCTCTTGATGACCTCCTGAGCCTGCTGCAAGTATAGGTGCTCACAACGACTCACCTTCATCAAGGCCTGGAGAGGATATGAGTGTTCATTACTCAATAATAGCTGATAAGAATGGTGACTTATCTCATGTATTTATTGGTATTTGCCTGCACTAGGCATATAGATTAGTAATTTAAGGTTTGACATGTCTCTCACCGATATGGGCAACCCCACGCTGTGTATCCTGATACCCAGCTCATAGGGATTACGGTTGTATTGATCAGCCAGGAACTTCATGAAATCTGCCAGGTCTATCTTTTGTTTGTTCTGTGTCCTCCTGAACACGCGTAGGTTCTACAAAGAGGGAACATGTAGAGAAATTTAGGAGTTCAAGTCAAACTGTAGCCGCATACTCATTCTGTATATTGCATCACAAACTTCTGTGATTACTTCCGATTCTGTCTCTGTTTCTATCCAATCTCAAAAACAATGATGTTGAGGAAGCTGGAAGTGGCAGTCAGGCTGATGATGTCATTTAGGCAGTGTACCACTACAGACTATAAGCAACTGTAAACATGGTAAAGTTCATAAGTAATTTTCGGAGAATATAGCGTTCTATCAATCATGAAAATGCAGTACAGCTTGTGCCACCCCATCAGTACTTGGAACTTGCCTTTGGTATACCTGCTCTTGAGCTGCAACAAAACTTAGTCCTAGGAACTACATACGGAACTTTTGTGCTGGTGGTGGATACTTTTTTAAACCCCGAGATCATGCTTTCATAGTGCAGCAAGGTTAAGTAGAGCAATGGAAAACACACCCATTTCTCAACCCCAACCCCACCTGGAAAGAAGAAAAAACACTATGTTAAAGTTAAATCTAGTATTGCTTAATTTAGCAGACATGGCTATCGCACCCTCAGGATGTCCACAGTCTCTATCTGGTAGATGTCGTCGTCTTTGGTGTTGCTGTCAATCTTGAACATACGGTGGATGAGGGGTAGCTTGCAGAGGGGCCCCAGGTTGAGCTCCTCGTACCGTTTCTTGTCCTTCAGGGAAGCCAGTGACTGGCCCAGCTCATACAGGGTACACATGGCTGACGCTGCTTCTGTAGCCTGATACACAAACAACACCACTTTATAGTGCAACCAAACATATGCTTGAATCGCATGAATATACTGTATGCGTGTGTGTGTGTCTCAACCTCGATAAACATGTTGATCTCTCTGATGATGTACTGAAGGTCCTTCAGAGCTGGTATTTGCCAGTGTTTGATTCTGCCCGCTTCCAATGAAGGAACCTGCATCAACACGCACACCCTGGATATCACCTGGGGAGGGGAAGAAAACATCAGGAATCCTACCAAATGTCAATTAAAAATGTGATTTATACTTGGTTGCACGCCGGTGTCATGCACCGAAAGTAGAAGATCTACAACCCCACAACTCATCGCAGCACCACGCATTGTGAGCTTTGTAGATCTGCTAACCAAGTATAAATCAGGCATTACACCTTGAGAGCCATTCAAGAAATGACTGAAACTGCTGATAAAATAAGCTAGTTTTGTGCCTTCTTCTTTCACCTTCTCTTTGGTGACCAGCTCTCCCTCTGTGGCGATTTCTCGAATCACATCCTGCAGCAAACTGTTGACCGTGTCTGGATCCAGGACCCTGTTCCGCCTCCTGCCTTTCGCGTCGTCCTCCTCTTCCTCCATCAGTATGTCTGCCGCTCGCATGTTAGCCCCGTGGACCTCCCTCACCTGGGCGTGGTATTCGTCTGTTAGGACCACAGCCGTCTTTTTTCTCTGGGCTTCATCTTTCAACACCTTCCTCTGCTTGTATTTGGACAGCTTGACCTCTCCGGACAGGGCGGGGAAGTCAGAGTAACACGTGGAGGGGATATGCACTGGCGCTTGGAGGACGGGCGGGGTAGCGATCAATGGAGGCGGGGGGCTGCTCCATCGCATGGGGGTGCTCGCTGGGTCACTCGCCTTCCCAGCGGTCGTGTGTTTGGACGGAGCAGGCTGGTGATCATCATCTTTCATAAATTTCTTCGGTGTAGCTGATATGCAGAAAACCAGAAATATCATTTTCATTTTGATGTGATGGTACTTTTTTAAATAATGTTATGTTTTTGAGAGTGTGTGTGTGTGTGTGTGTGTGTGTGTGTGTGTGTGTGTGTGTGTGTGTGTGTGTGTGTGTGTCTCTACCTCCAGCTTGCTTTAGCGGAGCCACCACTTGGTCAACATTTGGTCGAGATGCTTGGTTAGTGTTTTCTATGGAATGTTAGAATTAATGAGATGAGGTTATTATATGGAGACATATGTACTCACTGTGATTATCATCATTTGTATTTTTCATGCAGAATATGATACATGTATAGATCATGTAGATACGGTTTTGGGTAACTGTTGATTTGATTGGTCAGGGGTGCAGAATGTCCATAACATTTCATGCCTAATGACTTATTAATTCATTTCAACCACATCAATTATATTACTTCTTTTGTCATTTTGTGTGAGTGTTCTGAGAGATCTGACATTTAAAATTGTATTCCCTTCCTTGAAAGAAAATTTAATGATTTGATTGGAACCTTTTGGTGCAGACGCGGTGGTCTGTTTCCTGGTGAGGCCTGCCTCCCAGGTTTCATACAGAGACATGTACTGTTTCAGGGGAAGTTTTTCCCCAAAGTGCAGAAAATAGCAGTTCTGTAGCTGGTCCAGTGAGGCACTGGCATAGGGGTATGCCTTTATCACCTGTAACATATTGATAACAAATATATTAAGAGTCATTTGTACAGGTTGTACCCAACACTCTAACCTCTCAACATTTGAAAAGGAAACCACCCTAAAGTCTACACTCTAACTGACCTCTAAGACCCTTTGGAATAATTGGTCTTGAATCGGATTCCCACTTGACTTGGACGTGTTGGGGAGTGAGACGAGGGGAGGAGAACAGCTGCTTGAAGAGGCGACGGCAGGACCCAAAGGACCACCAAAGGAAATTGTCGCAGAAGGAGGAGGGCCATAGTGCAAGTCGGTGGCTGACTGTGGGACAGGAGGAGACGGCAGGCCTTTCCCTGGTTTAGTTTTGGATTTGGAGGGAGATTTCTGGGGAGTTGCTGGACGGTTCATCCCAGAAGCCAATGCGGTGCTCGTGGTCCCGACCCCTGCCCCGGCTCGGCCGTGAGGCCGGTGGGTCACGTGGAAGACCAGCTCCCCCGCCACAACCAGCTCCCTGTCCAGGGATTTGACCAGGCTGACCATGGAGTCGAAACCCAGGGAGGATAAGGTCAGGTTGTGGTGGTACGCCTGGTTGTAGAATACAGCCACCTTCTTTATAAGAATCCCTTCTGAGTGCAGCTTGATCAGGCTCACTATATTCTCCAGAACCTTTTCCATCTTTAGTGATTCTAGTTGGAAGAGAAATAGATCATAGTCAATTCAACATGATGCAAACCAGACGTGTCCAAAAACATGTATGTAGTACTGTACTTGCTAGACTGACATTACCCCATTCAATCCGGGAACGCATCTGTGTCACTTTAGATTTCTATGGCAATTTTTTTTTGCAAATCTTTGAATATATATTCTACAAATGTCTTCTAAATCCTAACAGTTAAAAAAAAACGTATGTTGCTATATTAGTGGTGCTTCAACTTTTCCATGTCAAGGACCACCAAAATGATATGTATTTGGCCACGGACCCCCATCTCAAAATATGTTGTTCCAGGGACCCCCAGAAGCACAGATCGGAGTAAAAAAAAATCGCTTTGAAACACGCACACGCACACACACTATATACATATACATAATTATTATTATTTTTTTCAAACATTTGCACAAATTTTCAAAAATAGCAGATAAGAAAGCTCATAGAGCGGCACCGACTACCACGCTATGAGCTTGTATATCTGCTATTTTTGAATAGCCAAAGAAATCTAAAATGACACAGATGCGTTCCCGGTCTTAAAGGGTTAACAAAGAAATTCAACATGAAGCAAACTAAGGATCCATTTTCAAAGTTATGAATCAGAACAGAATGACACAGAGTCATCAGTACCACAGCACCTAACTGCTGAACTGCAGTATGACACAAACCACCTACAAGAGTTGTTTCCTATTCATTCATTCATGCCTGCTGGATATTCAAGCTGCTGGCTAGCTGGAGAAGCTAGTAAAATGAGTACGGCAAATGCGATGATTATTATATTGACAATATTGTATTGTATCCTCATGACTAGGGTGTACTATGTACCCTTGGCAGGGTGTGTTTGTGATAGATTAGATAGATTTGCCTGGGGAGCACATTGAAAGTGGGAAAGTATAACCATCTGTGGCAATAAATAGTTTATTCACTAAACTATATTTTCTCAAGCAGAAAGTTAATAATTATTGTCCACAAAGGGATTCTGCTATTTGTAGATTAAATCCATCAGCCACCAGACAGCTTCATCCACGCTCTCTTTGTATGGTAATATATATATATATATATAGTCAATATATATACAGTGCGTGCACGTGCGTGCGTGCGTGCAGGATGGAGAAAGGGGAAGTTATTCCCTATCGTCTGAGAAGCCATCTTCATTTAGTGGTGATAGTGGTGGCATTTTATAAAAAAGGAACTGTAGGTATACAGACAATGCAATAAAGAATTTGATGTTTGCAGTTCTCAAAACAAACCACTTTCCACCTGGTGTCCCTGTTGGGGACATGTTATTATAGTCAGATAGCTAATCGATGCAACATGATCACAGGTCATTAAGGGGTTAGATTTCCAAAGATGTTTTCTAATTGTTGAAAAGTTTTGTATTTACAACCATGTCTGCATCTCTTCAATCTTGGAACATAATGACACAGCAGAGCAGTAATCAAAATATCTACATGAGAAAATATACCATAAGAATGTACAGAACCACACTAATAAATAGATAAAAGGTAAAAAAGAAAGGAAAAAAATATTGTATCTTACCAATTTTTCACCCGTCTGTCAGTTTGTAAGTGGCCGACCATCAGTATCTAAATCAGACAGTAACCTTCCTCTGTTGTGGACTTTAAATCCCCCCCTCTCTTCCCGTTTGTCACCTTCTCTATGGGCCAGTGTTTTTTATTTTACAGTGGGCCAATCCCAGTGAAGGGATAGAGAAAGGAAACTGAAAGTAACCTGGTATGCTCATTCAGGCACACTCTCCTATTCCTGGAAACAGAAACCTGGCTGCAACCAGAGCAGTCGGCAGAGAGGCCACCCTGTACCAAAACTATTAGAGCAGCAAGCGCCCGCTGCAGAATCATTTGCATGCAGTCTGTCTCCTTATCATTTGGCCTACACCCGTGTAGACTGGATTTATTGTACAGTATGGCATACACAGTCCACTCAGTCTTTAGTTCTCTATCTAATAGGTTTACAATGCCTAAAGGTAGACTTTGCTCTGTGCATGGTGATGTTGCGACAGAAATATAAACACTCTTAAGGGAGGCTAGTGTTTCCGATACAAGGGAAAAGAAAACAGAACGAAGCTGAGGGATGATGTAAGAACAAGACAGAAAAGAGGGGGAGAGCACTGGTAATGAGTTTCACTTTCCTGATCTCACCAGCCGATTCACTTGAGTTGTTGTCGAGGACACCATGTGACCTTCTGCTGATTCTAGATCACTGCAATGCCATAAAGGCAGGAAATACTAACAGTTTCCCAATCATAAATGTACTGTACAGAGAACAGCAGGAATTACATTTTGAGAGGAGATATTTATTACATACCCAGCCTTTATTTACCCTGGTGGGTGGAGTGATAAAAGGAACAAGAGGATGATAACTGATAAGCTTGCTTGCTTGATTGGGTTATACCCCAAATTAAGGGAAGATATGACAGCTGACCAATTAGCTCAAGCAGCTAAAAATATCTTCCCTAGGGGTTGCACAGCAGCTGACCAAAAACTGGCACCACATGCTGAACTGGCACCACTCATGATGAAACATGGTTGCATCAGTTAGAGCGGACGCAATAGTAAGGGTGGCAGCCAGCTGCTTTGGGTGTGAAAGTAGTTCTACTCTTTGCACTATTCCTGCTACTGATTTTACATCATACACAAACAGTTTGGGCAACAGTGATTTGACCTAGCCTACAATAAAATGAAGAAAACTGTCTGTCCGTCCTCATCTATTTTTCTCCTCAATGGGTTGACCAATCAATTTGAAGTTGCATATGTGCATTGACCAAGCATATGCGGGAGTGTTTGCATTTTCACCATGGCTATGGGATCAGTAAATGCTGTTGCGGTCGCAAATATGATCACGGGTCTTATTCACATGCAGTTCATTTTGAAAGTTTGATTTGTATATAGAATATGCTACTTGGAACGTTCTTATCCCATGTTTTTGCCGCGGGACTACACTGAGGCAGACAGGCCTCTAAACCGAAAGTCATTTATTTGTTTTTGTTGACCATCAATTTTATTATAGTGCCAAATCAAACAAGTTTTCTCAAGACACTTCACATATAGAGCAGAGACCAAACATTATTTGTCCCACCCTGTGCAAAGAACTTTTGCGACAGTGGCAATGAAACCCCCCCCCTTAAAGGGCAAGACCACTTTGTTAGAGGTTTGGGTTGTGTAGTTACCTTGCCATGATGTAACTCCAAAGGTGGGCAAGAAATAAAAAATAATTGCTCCATTGATTAGAAATTTATAATTCAAAATATGCTCCTCATTGACTTACATTATACGGTAAAACTGCTCTCAAAGTCACTCTTTTAGCACAAAAACGAACGCAAACAAAGTTGATTCAGACAATATAAAACATCACCAAACCCAGTACTGTTTTTTTTTTAAATAAAAATGTCAACTTCCTGTTGATTTTGCCATTTTTAATAAGTAGAAAACCCGGACTGGATCGGCGGATCCGGATCCAGATCTTCAAATAGTAAAATCAACAGGAAGTTGACATTTTTATTAAAAAAACAAACAGTACTGGGTTTGATGATGCTCTATATTGTCTGAATCAGCTATGTTTGGGTTCATTTATGTGCTAAAAGAGTGACTTTGAGAGCTGTTTTACCGTACAATGTAAGTCAATGAGGAGCATATTTTGAATTATCAATTTCTAATCAATGGCGCAATTCTTTTTGATTACTTGCCCACCTTTGGAGTTACATCATGGCAAGGTAACTACACAACCCAAACCTCTACTAAAGTGGTCTTACCCTTTAACTGGAATAAACGTCAGGCAGACCCAGGCTCTAGGGTGGACACAGCCATCTGCCTCAACCGTGTCGGGGGGGAAGAGACAGAGGGACAGATATAGAGGGAGAGAGACACCAGCAAAAGCAACAATAGTAGCAACAACGGTAAAACTATCACAGCAATAACAATAATACAAGGTCGGACATGTCCTTGCATGCCCATTTGTCAACGCCCTTTGTTAAACTGGCAATGAACTCTGCTCCAATGCTGTGGAAGTCACATCGCACTCTTGCATAAATTCCGTTTTGGATGTTGATATCTGAGGTGAGATCTGTTCACAATCTACGTAGTGTGACCTGCAGAACATTTTCGTAGCCAAGCGTAGCCATCCAAAAAACGTCAGAGAGAGCGTATCTGATACTCATCTGATACGCAGGAGGAGGGGCTGGGGGTAGCAAGAATGTAGACTTTAGTTCAAATAGCCTTTTTCATGTGACAATGTGGCGTCTGAGGTTAAGGCTTTCTTATGTGTGACTTGTCTTGAGGCGATAATGACCGCTGACTGTTTGAATTCACACATTAACTACTTAATAGAGCGTTATTTCATTCGGTGACCACGCGCGTGCATGTACGTGCGTGTGGGAGGGAGGGAATAACTATAGTATGCCCTCCGAAAAAACCTAGAACACACCACTGGTTGAAGTGGTTAAAACACCATCATTGAAACAAAAAATATCCACACGTCCACACACTAAAAACCAGGTGCTGGGAAGAGGTCAGAATCCCCCAAAAAATCTGTCCACACACTGGCTCATGCTCCATGCTAATTATTTTTTTGGGAAAAAAAGAGCAGACCAAGTACAGAGCCAAAAGTCAAGTTTACTTAGTATTTAGGGTTTAAGTGGTTAAATGTCTGAAAATACACATTAACATAAATCCAACATGATGTACACAACACTGATGACAGTGCTGTCAAACAAGTGTATAAAGCTATCTATGAAATCTACGAAAATGTTTATTCTGCAAAACAAAAACGTTGAAGACCCCTGGTGTAAAGGAACCAATACATTTTAACCTTTGGAGCATGATCCAATGTGTGGACTTTGTTTTTATAACACCATCACCACCATGCTTTTTATTGGCTGAGACCAACTAGGGGAGTTATGGGGCAACAATGACCCCACATCCCTTCCCTGCTTACCTTTACTGATTGTATGGTTCATCGTGGCAGAAGGGTCAGAACCTCCTGATGCTGATAGGGATGACGTAGATGATGCTGGAGACACTGGACTGGTGAGGTGCCAAACAGTAAGCTCTCCAGATGAGGAGAACCGTAGCTGAGGCACACTCCTCAGAAATGTCTCCAGGTTGCTACAAGTCAAAATGTGAGGCACTACATCAAAACACTTATTGACAAGCACTCATTCAAGTAAGACAGTTATATGGTTAAAAGTAAAGATATACGTTAGCTAATTTCACGGCATTCACTTTAAATCACAGGTTTGAGAATTGGACATTGCCTTTTTTTAATGGCCAAGGGTTTTCCATATATATGTTGGTAGAGTATGTGGATCCGATGTATGGGAATACCCTGGGGGTGATCCATACACAGATGGACAAGTTCTTTCTTTATAGCATTCATGATTACCACCTGCCAGAGACAACAAAACATAGTTTACACATAGGTAGTACTTAGCTCTGGTCCATAGGGTTCCTCTGACGCTATGGACCAGAGCTAGGTAGTACTGTTCATAGTTGGGTTTACAATCATTTCCAGACATGTGATCAGTACTGATTGTTTAGTGGGTAACAGGGTAGGTGGGCACAATGTTAGTGTGGGCCAATGTTTGGGAAATGTTTTAACGTATACATGATAGGCTGATAGCTTAAAACATTCGACAATTGGTCTAATATTTCTACACTTGCTATAGCCATGGTTCACATGACGCTCGTCTGTGGTATGACAGTCATGTTTCAGGGCTACACTTGCTACAAAACCTGTATATCCAGTCATTTGGCGCATAAACAATACGTTGAAGGATAAAATTAAGTCTGATAATGACGTTCACGTTATGTGTACTTTACATTACTTTAAGTTTTTCAACATTTTGGACAAAATGGCCAATTTTACATCGAGGTGCCCAGTCCCAGATATCCCTATATGCCCACCTATCCTGTATCCGTTTACTATACTTCCTTGTCAGCATCATTGTGTGCATTTGCTTTTTGTGAACCAATTGCTTGACTTCTTATTCTATATATTGTTCTTTTGTTCTCGACACGGTTGAAGAAGCGCGAAGTGAAGAAGCCAGACTACAATAACTTGCAGTGTTATGACAAGGAATACTCTTTAACAGATGAATGAATTGATTCAACGTCACTGTGGAATCTTACATGTTATTGTAGGGTCACGTTTAAGGAAAACAAATTCCCGGCATTCAATCTTAAGCCGAAGGAAAGGCCATGGTAATGCTATACTCGAGTTGTTAGGGAGACAGACTGACAGACGGTAAATACAATGCCTAAGTCGGATAATGTTTTGTTTCTATGATTAATAATTCTCAACAAGCTTGCACGACTTCCTCCTCCACCAGTTGACTTAACGCGCGTATCCCTTATGGAGCCATAGGCGGTTGATTTCATTCATTTAGTGTTTGTAATGTTTTTTCCACTGCATTCACTCTGCCCCTTGTTGTTGTTGGAACGAACGAGAAGGCAGATTGAATTGCATCACGATTTAATGAGAGATGATTGACTCCCCCATGCTGGCTAGTGGCTAGTAACAAAAACATTGGCTAAAGTTGCTATATGCTAGCAAAGCAACTATAATTTACGATTCTGTCGCAAGTCGTTATCGTGGTACAATGAGCACTAATTAACTAACTTGATGTTGTTGATGTGTGAACAAGTTATTCGTGATGTTTCGTCATCTGGACATCATTGTTGCAGACAGTCACGCACAAGGTGGAACTCGCTGCAGCTTCCCTCGGTTTCTCTCAGTAGCAATAAAGACGCTGTCGGGTGAAAACCTCATATATCCCAAAAGGATACAGGATAGGTGGGCTGGGCACTGACAGTGGGTACTATAGCCTGGTTCCCAGCCTTTTACTCATCTCCAAAGAGAAAAGGATGGGTGGGGGACATCTGGGCACCTCGATTTAAACTCGTCTATCTTGTCCAAAATGTTAGCAGAAATTATATATTTGTAAAATGGTCTTATGTAATGTATACATGATGTAAACATGCACGCTACGTCATTATCAGACTTAAATTTATCCTTCAACTTCTTGTTGATGCCCCAAAATGACTGGATATACAGGTTGTGTAGCAATGTGTCGGAATTGTAAAAAATAAAATAAAATAAAAAGATTTAAATATCTTAATTGTCGATTTTTTTTAAATTATTTTTTCTAACATTTTGGACAAAATAACCAATTTAACACCGAGGTGCCCACCTTGGTGCCCACTTATCCTGTTACCGTCCAAAATCCTTACTTTATTATTATTATTATTATTATTATTTGTAATAAAATAGTCAAAATAGCTGATCTACAATTAAGCTCATGTTGATCTGCTATCACTTTCACTACTTGTTGCGACACTCTTGTAGTAAGGCATTAATTTACGGGGAAAAAAACATTCAAAGTTGAAATGCGGAGATACAAGGTTTCTGCCAGACAGCAACGATAAGGTACATTTTTACCACGAGTGATAACATGTATAAGGCACGTATCAACCTCGCGTCATATCCAAGCAGTGGTGGAAAAGTACTCGCATGTTTTTCTTTAAGTAAAAGTAGTTCAAGTTTTCATTAAAAATGTCTATTGATATTAAGCGGGAAATTTATTTTTGTTTTAATAATCAGTGTTTAAAGTCGGCATAAAAGTATCTCTTCGCATAGGTTTTTGTCACGTGTTTACCCAGTTAGACCAATAGGGATGCCGCTTTTGTCTCGCAAGAATTCAAGATGGCTGTGCCTTAGCTCAGAGAGGCTGAACAGAGTAAACGAACAGACGAAATGTTCTCTAAAAAGGATTCTAAACGAGGCTATATGTATCTGTGAAGAAAGAAGAGGTAAAGCGTTTTACACAATAACAGTGAATAAAATACTTTATCGGGGTGGTGTATTTCTAACGGTGTTGCTCGCACGTTTAGGGTGAGAGACTCAGAAGGTAGCAGAAACATCCAACATATAGGATATCGACACACAGAGTGTTAAATATGTTACATATTGAACGGGGACGAGTTTATCCCACTGGACATGGACAACTTTAGTACCACGGGCTCAAGAAACAGAAAAACAACAACGCATGGGTAGTGGGTACCCGAGGCGGTATCAAGAAGACTCACTCCAAAACCAACTCGCCCCATTGCTAGGAAAACTCACTCCGGAAAACTCACCCCCAAGATTTTCGGGGGTAGGAAAACTCACCCCAGGACCTGAGAAAACTCACTCCGGAAAACTCACCCCAATGGTTTTTAACTTTGTGGAAAACTCACCCCAATGGTTTTTAACTTTGTGAGCTTTCCATTTTCACAGAATGCTTTCATAATGTGATGGTGACAAATGGTTTAAAAAAAAAGAAAAATTGTGTTGTTCAATTATATTTAGCTAATTAAAGTGCTTTAAATACAAGGTAGATTTCATCAGAAAAGTGAACATTCCAATGTCAAATTATGTTGTTCAATTACATTTAGCTAATTAAAGTGCTTTAAATACAAGGTAGATTTCATCAGAAAAGTGAACATTCCAATGTGTTTATAATCTATGTGTTTATAATGCAAACAAATACTAACTTAACAAAGAAAAATGAAGAAAAACTCCAGTGAAGGTAAAACACAGGTATAATGTTTTGTTTTCTGTGTGAACACATTTGTGAGAAAAGCTTTTGGTAAGCATTATTGAACTTTAGTTACTATTAGATACATTTCACTATTGTAAGCATTATTGAACTTTAGTTACTATTAGATATACATTTCACTATTGTAAAACATGCATTAAACACTTTTCCCTATTTTTACCTAGGATATTTAGTTACCTACTACTTTGCTGGTATAAATGATAACATTGTAGAACATTGCATTGCACACATGCATTGTTTGAGAACTTTAGTTTTTAGAAATATTACTTTGGTACATTTTGATGCCTTACTCTTTGTGTGTGTGTGTGTGAGAGAGAGAGAAAGAGACAGTGAGTGTGTGTATGTATGTATGTATGTATGTCTATGTATGTATTACGGTACAGGCCAAAAGTTTGGACACAACCCTGGCAAACACCATCTGATTCAATGTGTTTCCTCCATTTTCATGACTACAATAATCAGGCCTTCATGGTCAAATATCTGCTTGGAAATCTCTGCTTAGGAGAGGCAACAAGCAGAAGAGATGTTTTGGGCCAAGAAACAAGGAATGGAAATTAGAACTGTATAAAAAGCTGCCTGATGTCTGATTTTTGGTTCTAAACGCCGGATCTTTGTGCGAGACACAGATTGACAAACAGACTCATCGTTGAATTCAGACACTCAATATGCACACTATGCAAATAGCATGGTCATTTGCTATGTGTCTCCACACCTTGCCCCATCCACCTATAGATGTCAAACAATGAATGGGATATTAGTGTGTGATTTGCATACTGGTGATCATTAAGTGGAATGGGATATTAGTGTGTGATTTGCATACTGGTGATCATTAAGTGGTCTCCCCCCACCCCCCCCTGCTGTGGTCAACCCCCCTCCTCCCCTTCACTCCTGTGCCCCCCATCAAACAAATTTCAGTGCGTGTATGGGGGGGGGCACCTACGGCACTGGTAGACAAGGCCCTCTGGCCAGGTAGGAACCCAGAGGTATGATGCCTAAATCTATTTTACAGTTTTTCACGATTGTTAACACACAAAAATCGAAATTTCTGCACAATTTGCACAACCTTATTAGTGTAATAGAGTATAGCGCAATCGTGTAATAGTGTTAACACCTTTTACGGTCAGCTACTCCTGGTATTCTCATGGTGGCTGCTGCCCGTCGTGACAGATGATCTAAGGGTTCTGGTAGGTTCATAGGGTTTAATCATGTCAGAGACATATGAGGGAGCTAGACCCCTGATAGTTTTAAAAACAATGAGAAGTACTTTAAAAGTAATGTGTTCAAGTTTCTTAGTTCTAGTTAAAATTCTAGCAGCAGCATTCTGAACAAACTGGAGTTTATGTAAACACTGCTTTGTCAGTCCAGTATAGAGAGCATTACAATAATCCAATCGACTAGAAATAAAGGCATGAATTAGTAAAGTGTACACACAAAACTGTACACACAAAATGCTAAACCTGACACTCCCTTTGCAAGCTGACTCCTTGCCATCAAAGGGCTCACATATTTTACTTACAATAAGTAAGTATCAATACTCTGTTACAAGTAAAAGTACAAACCTCCACTTGGGTAAATGTATGAAAGTCTTGGCATCAAAATGTACTTAAATGTATAGTAATGTACAAAAAAAGTACTAAATGTTTGAAAATAGCAAACCCACAAGATCCTTGTAGATCAGCTATTTTCAAATAGCCACAGTATAAAATAGGGTTACTGTAAAGTGGTTTGTGTGTGTGTGTGTGTGTGTGTGTGTGTGTGTGTGAGAGAGAGGAGGGGTTGGGGGGGGGGTTGCGGGTGCTGGGGTCGCCAAAGAATCTCGCTTATTATATGGGGTCGCGGTATGAAAAAGTTTGAGAACCCCTGGATTACACACACACAGAGAAGAGAGAGAGAGGAAAAAAAAAAACATTATACCTGTGTTTTACCTTCACACTGGAGTTTTTCTCCATTTTTTTTTAAAGTTAGTATTTGTTTGCATTATAAACACATTGGAATGTTCACTTTTCTGATGAAATGTATTTAAAATACTTTAATTAGCTTATTTCCTATATGGCCACAACAGATAAACTGACCTGAGGATACTCAACTGATGTTTTGAGGTAACCACCACACCAGTATGCAAATCAAACACTGATAATTGCCCATTAATAGCCCATTCATTGTCCCACACCTAGCTAAATGGGGCAAGGTGTGGGTGGGGCCATGAGATGTCCTTAAAAGGTCAGCCACAGACAGTAAAGGTTTAGTACAGTACTGTCCATTGCAGTGCAGTCATGTCACGTCCACAGAGAGCTGCAGGGCGACTACCACCACGACACTTGGATGACTATGAACTAGCTGGGAAGGCTCCGAAGGCGAAAAGACCACGAACAGCTACCGAAATAACTGAGGATGCTATGGTTCCACCTCCAGACACTGCAGATCCATCCATTCCACCAGTATCTGATGCAGCAGAAGAAGTAGTCCTACCTCAAGCGGGACCTGAAGTTGTTCCAGCCATGGTGATGCCAACTGAAGCGGGACCTGGAGTTGTTCCAGCCATGGTGATGCCAACTGAAGTCCGTTATACAACAATTGAGGGAGGCACGCAACGTGGTGGCACCCTCTTAGTTGATAGTGATGGTTACAGCTACATTGTGAAGAGATCCGGACCTACTCATACGCATTATCGCTGCGCTGTAAAAAGAAAGGATCTGACATGTCTTGCAACAGTGAAGCAAACAGGGAATGACTACACACCAGGACCTCACGATCACAATCACAATGGAGAGGATGGCTTTGAAAAAAAGGTATGAGCAGCACTAGTATATTATTTGATGTATCTTATGCATTTTGTGTTATGGGGTTAATGTAAATTAGCATCAAATTGTCTCATTTCTGTACTAATTTGTATATAATTCTATTCTCTAGGTGCAGATCTACATGAAAGTTAAGAAGATTGGGCTGGAGAATGTCCACCAGTCAGCTGCAGTCATCGTGGAGACTGTTTTGAGAGAGGACATGCCCACTGATTTGCTGTGTATTGTCAACCCAAGGAATCTGGCCAGGGTGGCAAATCTAACCAGACAGAAAAGAAGGCCACGAACAGCTACCGAAATAACTGAGGATGCTATGGTTCCACCTCCAGACACTGCAGATCCATCCATTCCACCAGTATCTGATGCAGCAGAAGAAGTAGTCCTACCTCAAGCGGGACCTGAAGTTGTTCCAGCCATGGTGATGCCAACTGAAGCGGGACCTGAAGTTGTTCCAGCCATGGTGATGCCAACTGAAGTCCGTTATACAACAATTGAGGGAGGCACGCAACGTGGTGGCACCCTCTTAGTTGATAGTGATGGTTACAGCTACATTGTGAAGAGATCCGGACCTACTCATACGCATTATCGCTGCGCTGTAAAAAGAAAGGATCTGACATGTCTTGCAACAGTGAAGCAAACAGGGAATGACTACACACCAGGACCTCACGATCACAATCACAATGGAGAGGATTAACATTTTTCATTTGTTGTCTATTGTTATCAAAATGGCTTCATCTATTGTACTTGAGTGTATTTGTCTTGTTTTATGTTGAGGACCACAATGGAAATAAGTCCTAGACTTTATTGTGTATTATCTTCGAATTTGTGTTAACCACAAATTGCTCCCTCCTACCATCTCGTTGTACTCCTGCCATTGATTGATTGATTGAAAATTTTATTAGGCAAAAGAATGTAAAACAACACAGTTACATTAATAATGCTTTTGTCTAAAAGGTTAATTTCATAGACATATATAGTAGCAACCAAACAGTTCAAAAATCAACATGAAAATACAGATAATACAGAAAAAATACCACTATGTACAAAAAAAAGCATTTAAAAAATATATGTACAAAAAGGGGGGGGGGAGCATAGAAAAATAAAAATTATATACAAAAAAAGCATGAGGAAATACAAAATATGTACAAAAAAGAGGAGGGGGGGGGTCGTCTGTCTACAGGGAAACTGGTACTAGCTCCTCTTTCGGCCTCCAGAAAGATGGGTTTTTAGGGCTGTTTTGAATGAGCCCAGCGAACTGCATTTTTTGAGGGATGGGGTTAGACTATTCCATTCCTTGGTGGCTGTGCTATAGAAGGAGAATTTGCCCATGTTTGTTTTATGGGTGGGTGGTACCAGATTGTTGTTTACGCTCCCTCTAGTTTCGTGGCCGTGGGTGTCACTAACTTTTTCGAGGTATTTATACAGATATGTGGGTATAGGGGGCATATCGGGCAAATCTGCATTTACAATTTTGAAGACCAGACCCATTTTTAGTTGTTTAACCCTGTCTTCCACCCTGAGCCAGCCTAGGCTGGCAAAGTGAGTGGGAGAGAGGTGGGTCATGGGCCCCAGTCCGAGAAGTAGTCGGATCAGTTTGTTTTGGGAGGTTTGAAGCTTAGTCTTCAGTGACACTGAGGTGTAGGAGTACCAAGAGGAGCTAGCATGGCGGCTGAATCAGGGCCCCTGAGAGGGTCCTGAGGGCCTGAGGGTTGACAAAAGAGGAAACTCTGCCCATAAATCTGGTTCTCTGGTTTACTCCTTTGACCACCTTTGCTGCCATGCTTTCACCTGTCAGGTATTTGTCAAGAATACATCCCAAATAGGTAATCTCTTCTTTGCTAGTGATGATTGTGTCATCAACTTTGACCTTGAAGTCAACTACCTTCATTTTACTGAGGGAATGTTTGGTCCCAAATAGGATGGATTCAGTTTTCCCAAGGTGTAGAGACAGTTTGTTATCAGTAAGCCAGGTACGGATTTTTGAGAGTTCAGAGCTGAGAGCTTCCTCAACTTGCAACTTGTCCTCACCCGATATCAGGAGTGCCGAGTCATCAGCGAGCAGGAACAGTTTGCAGTATTCAGGCAGCATTCATGTCGTTAATGTATAGAAGGAACAGTAACGGCCCTAGAATGCTGCCTTGAGGAACCCCGCAGCTCACCGGGAGGGACGAGGACATGGTTCCGCCATCTGGTAAGAGGCAGAGCATGTAAGCACCAGCAGACTTTTAAACAGTTTTTCTTCCCTCAAACCGTCAGAACAGTGAACACTCTTTAAATACTGCCCCCAACATTAACACCATGAGATGAACAGCACTTTGAATATCACCTCACCGACAGTACATATTGCACATTTGAATGCATCAGCACTTTTCTACCTTTTTGTTTTTTCTTTCCTTCTTTTTTTTGTGATTTTAATGTCTTTATCTCTTTTGAATGTGTCTGTCTATAATGTGACAAGCATTATGAGTTACGGAGAACTGTATTTTACTGTCAAATATGTATGCTGAGTGTGTATTATGGAAGTGACAAATTGATTCGGATTCAGTACTTTGTGTGAAAGTTATGTGCTTCTTCAAATAAATCCCAATCAAAATATACTTTGGCTGTTCGCAAATAGTTCAAGCTCACAGCGCTCAATGCATTTATTGTGAGATTGTAGATCAGCTATATATCCTTTTTATCTTGACAAATCGTCCCATTAGGAGGATTCAATTTTTGGAACTATTGGTCACCTGATGGCAAGCATTCTTTTACATTCTTTATTATTATTTCTGAGCACACCAAAACAAATTCCTAATTAACTGTAAAAAATAAAAATCTATATATGGTGCTGGATAATATTAATAGATAATGTGACATTTTAGTGACATCTAATACATTGCAATGAGTCAATTAGATAGTCATATGGGGACACCTAGTGGGCAATTCAATATTCACACTCCCGTTCTAACAACAAATGCCATATTATTATTATTGGATTTATTGGAACAACATCATTTATTTCATCTGAAATGAAAGACGAGGGACAACAAAAGTGGCAAATGCACATTTCCAACCTGCCACATTTAGTCCCATATAAAATTGTATTTGACATCTTTCATTTTGTCTTTGTAAACAGCATCAAAATACTCTGCTTCTGCCACCGTTAACTGGTTTTTCCAGTCTCCTGAAATTCCTGTAAAACATGACAAAGGGAAAATCAGCAAATAAATACTACTTCAATAGGGTTTTGTTCATTGCATCAATAATAATAAAAACAGACTTAATAAAACAGCATTATACATAGATACTACAAGAGCAAAATAAACATAATACTGAGACACACCTTTCCTGAGAAATTCAGACTTGCTCTGGTCCATGAACTCATTGGGGACCAGGGAGTAGTTCGACATCTTGTTCTGTTTCATGTTTTTGAACACGCATCTGTCCGCTATCTTCTCTATCACCTCAGAGGTCAGAGATTTCCCCATGAACTTAGACATTCTGGTTACCGAATCCTTCAGGTCCTGCCCCATGCACAGAACATTTGATTTAATCCCAGTAGTGACGTTGTGGAAGTATTGTGACATCATAATTGTTGAAAAATAGCCTCACCATAATCATTTCCTCGTAGGAGATGAACATGATGCGTTCTTGATCCTTAGCATTCAGCCAGCCCTTTACATGATCAAACCATGAGCCAAACATAACTGCAAGAGAAATAAAACAAACCTTAAGCATTCTATTAGGGTGTGTGTCTGTGTGAGCAAGAATCCCTTTTCTTTAATCAATTATTAACGCCAACACAATTATTTAGATAGAGTGGCTTTTGAACTTTGCCCATAGATCTTTATTCCATATCTGGCCCTAGCTTTCAATATCTCATTGGATAGATTGTTATAAATTATATGACTAAGAGATGACTGGGTGCAGAGCTCAACCTTTTCCGTCAAGGAACTTGTGTAAGAACTCAGTCTGTGTCCCTGGATTCACCAGGTAGGAGGCCATCCCGTAGTAGTGGAAGGAAGATGTGAACACATCCCTGGGGTTCCTCATGACGTAAATGACCTGAGGAGATCCAACCACATCCATTAATAATTTACTCATGCTTTGTTGATAGTCTACCACAGTGGTTCTCAATAGCCGATCTACCAGCTCACAACGCGTCGCACTGCAATGCTTGTAGATCTGCTATTTTGGAAAACTTTTGACCCATTTTTACACATTTGAGAACTTTTTACTTTAGTACTGTAAGTATATTCTGATGCCAATACTTTTGTACTTTAACTCAAATAAAATTTGGAATACAGGACATACTTGTAACTGTATGCTTTCTATTGTGGTATTGCTACTTTTACTAGAAGAAAAATATCGAAGTACTTCTTCCACCACTGTGCCCAACGTGGGATCTGGGGACCCCCGAGGTCCC
Source organism: Gymnoscopelus braueri (assembly GCF_963280865.1). Classification (NCBI taxonomy): domain Eukaryota; kingdom Metazoa; phylum Chordata; class Actinopteri; order Myctophiformes; family Myctophidae; genus Gymnoscopelus; species Gymnoscopelus braueri. Next base: position 32,075,813 of record NC_137617.1, on the reverse strand, counting down.
AAGGGGGTTCCAGGGGGCCCCCAGCTAAATAATTGGTAGTTACATTATGAACCAGATGAGAGGGTACAAATGTACACTCTCAGAGTTAATTTAACACTGAGGTTTTTACAGCGTGGTCCCAGAGATACAATTTATGAAATGGGGTCCTAATGCATGACTGGGGGTCCATCCATGAAATTAAAAACTAGAATCAGGTCTATTATTTGTTTTCTAATAAGCAAAAGGACAAAGGCTCCTTCATGAAAAGATTGTGCACCATTCCACTCAACATCCTTCAGTGTGACCGAAGTGTACAACATTAAACAGATAATAGGGTTAGATCTTGTATTTGTTTGGCGCTTGCACGACAGCTGCTGTCTTTCAGACAAAAAGCAACACTACCTTCGGCTTGTCTTTGAAGAAGGACGGTGGCATCATGTTGTAGTGGAAGTGTGTGGCGAAGATACGAGGAGAGGGCCTCTCGTCCAGGTTAAGAAGGTTGGCTCTGTGCTCCTCGAGCCAGGGAACCCTGTCCCAGTTGGGCACGGTCTCAACCGAGGTTGGATCCCCACCACTCTGGATGAGAGGAGCAACCTCCTGCATCCATGTTGTACCTGAACACACACAGAGGACACTATGGTCACAAGCCAACTGTACTGTCCAGTGCCATCTTGCAAATCTCTGTTTGTAGAATGTTCCTTATAGGCCCAGACGGTTGGCGTAACCGTCTGGGCCTAAGCCAGCATGACGGTATGTCGCGGGTTCGACTCCCGATCCCGGCGACCATCTCTCTCCCCATTTCCTGTCAGTCTACTTTCCTATCAATAAAGGCAGAAAAAGCCCCCAAAAATATCTTAATTTTTTTTTATGAGAAGAATAATTTGGTCCTTTCAGCTCTAAATACAACTATAATGTATACATGGCGCTACATTAAAATCAACTAAGGCCTCTTTGAAGTTCAGTAAACTAGATTGCAAGACATTCCTCTGCATCCAGTGTTAATCCCCCCACATAATGCACCGTGACATGTATGGCAATGAATGAGCATCTATAAGTGTTCCTGTTGAGCTAGTTAGAACTCAAGTTAGAATTTATGGTTTATTGAGTCTTTAATCTAAGACCAGGAAGGATAAGAGTAAAACCTAATGACGCATAAAGCGCACATATAGGGCGGAAACCCCACCTGCACTACTTGTTCCACGCCTCTCCATGCCTGAGATATGACTAATTATGTCATTTTGAACCTGACCTTGATTGTGACCTTGACCGGCTTCGACCCTTTTGTCTCAAAAGTTGATAATCTCTTTGCGGGAGCTTAGTGATCATTCCCACCAGGTTAACAACATTCACCTATCCATTCTCAAGTCATTCTGTTCAAAGACAGACATACACAAATAAATGTGTCTGTGTATTTAATACACACGCAGAGATTACAATACGTAGGATGGTAACCTTTCAAAGGAGTAATCTCTCCTACAAGAGTTTACTCTTGTGTTTCTCTATTCTCTGACATTCTTACGCACAACTACAGGTACTGCTCGCTGTCAGAATTTGGATCATGGAATGCAGGAAAACAAGACGCAGCTTGTGAAACAAATCAAACGATACATACCAGCATGTTAGAATAGAATGTTTTATAATTATGGACATGTTAAAAAAAAAAGTTAGTGAAAAGTTGTTAAAGTTCCTGGTGGCTGTCTGGCATTTTTGCTGTGAATTAATTCAGACAAAAAGCAAATGGTAATCTGTAACTAATGATCAGTGCAAAAAATAAAATCAATTTGGCTACATAAGAGGCATAAATTGGGACTATAGCTGTAACGTTTAGGGTATAACACTACTTACCAGACTTGGGATAAGTCACAATGACAATGTCATCTGGCCGGAAAGAAAATTCCTCATAGTGTTTCAGACACTCTGGAGGATGTAGAAGTGAAGGGACATAAACCCCCTTGTAGACGGAGTATAACTCTGCTTCTGTCATCGTTCAGCTGGGCAAACAGACTGCAAATAATCAGATATAGTAGACTCACATGCAGCTGTGTTCAGCACCGTGATGGACTTTGGTCTTCTAAATTATTTGGACTTTGCTATTGGTTGTTCACTTTGGGTTCCTCACTTCCTCTCTTCTGTGTAAGATTCTGTCGTAACAACGGAGGTGTTGTAAATGTGTCCCCATGTCTAAACTTGTGGCAGAGTCTAGCCGTACATGAGGAAATAAATGAGGTATGAACCTACACCCCTCCTCGTACAATTAGATCATCTAACACAGGATGTCTGTCCCTCCCTTCCCTACAATGTCCACAGTTCCAAATGACTTAATGTTTGATGTCTTTGCTGCTTTGAATAATAAATAGCCCAAAGGGCAGGAGCCTAATATCTTCTGTTTCTGTTGCGTGAGGCGGCCTGATGTAAGTTCACCCCCTGGACACCAGTCAGTAGTAGTATGTCGCAGGGACCCCAGTCCAACCCTTGATACTGAGTGCCAAACAGGGAGGCATTGGGTTCCATTTGTATTTTCCTAAACTATCCCTATGTGCATACAAAACAATTCACAATATTTGAGAAAATTCACTTCAATTGCTATAAATATGACATCCACTGGAGGCCAGTGTCAATATACTCATTCACTATCAATGAATATGCATATCAAATATAAAGTACTATACAAGGAGCAACCGAAACCTGTTTGTTGCTTTGAATAATAAATAGCCCCTCTTCTGTTTCTGTTGCGTGAGGCGGCCTGATGTGAGTTAACCCCTGAACACGAGTCAGTAGTAGTATGTCGCAGGGACCCCAGTCCAACCCTTGATGCTGAGTGCCAAACAGGGAGGCATTGGGTCCCATTTGTATAGTCCTAGATATGACCCGACACGTGTACAAGAACATGGCCTGTGTGTGTTTGCATGTTGCTTGCGGAATCCACAGTACAGTGTATGAAGGTGCGTGCCCTCTCTGTGAAACAAACATTCATACAGTATACAGTATATAGTATACAAACATACATACATACGTCCGTCCGTACATACATACATACATGTACTGTATATATATACTGTACATACAAGAAATTTATCTCCAGGCAGCAGTCACGAGGGAAAGATCAACATGAATAAACAGAAAGTAAAGGCTGAGGTGATCTTACCACAGCTCTTTGCTCCACAAAAAAAGTCTATTTTGTGTAATTAAAAACAATTGTTTAATGCATTTTTGAGAGGTATTGAACATATGAGCTTTTGACCAGAACAGTTATGTAATTTTGTGACACTCGATGCAATATCAAACACCAAGGGGTGATATGCGTTGTCAAATTGCAGTCATGCACAATTAGATTGATCTGTCATTTTCGATGGCTACATTATTTGTAAACTATCCCTATGTGCATACAAAACAATTGACAATATTTGAGAAAATTCACTTCAATTGCTATAAATATGACATCCACTGGAGCCCAGTGTCAATATACTCATTCACTATCAATGAATATGCATATCAAATATAAAGTACTATACAAGGAGCAACCGAAACCTGGGGCTTGTCTGTATATATGATTCAGCACAGGACATACATGAAAGGCATACAAACAGTGCAAACAGTGCATTTGTTTCTTTTCATCATCGTAATCCTTATTTCAACACACATAGTGCACCACATCTTCATCTTCCGGGTATGAAGTAAGGGCAAAATGCCCGACGTGTGAATATAGACAATTGGGGACTTTTAGAATGCACTTGTGGTCAACTGGTAGTCTCACGATAAACAGCTGCATACTGCTGAACACGTTTAGCATTTACTCTGTAAGGCCTTAGCTGTCCAGTCAGATCTGGCCACCAGTAACCTTGGTCTTTCACCTGAAGACTGAATCAGCTCCTTGCCACTGAGAGAGTGTGAGAGAGAGAGAGAGAGGGGGGGGGGGTGAATAAAACAATTAAAACAATTTATTCTCTTATCTTTTGATGTTTTTACTGGGAACTCAGGGCCTCCGTTATCTGTCATGCAAAAGGATTTGAATAAGGAATGGTCCATCAGAGACGGTTATTTCTCCTCACCGATGATAGTCCAAGCCAAGAAGGCTAATCCCATTAATGGCAAGGATCCTGTCTCCTGGTACCAGCTTCTCACTCTGGGCCGCAGGGGAGTCTGGGACGACTGCTCGGATGAATATACCATTCAGCCTCAAAGGAGTGTCCTGGAGATGGACAGTGATGGACAGTAACTAAGTACATTTACTTGAGTAATGTACTTGAGTACATTGCAAACTGATGACTTTCACTCCGCTACATTTCAAAATATTGTTCTTGTACTAACCACTTAAGCCCTATTTCAAATATAGTGATAGTACAATTTCTGAAAATTTACTTCGTACATGAGTATATACTTTCCCTAATGCCTGGAGATGGATGCACATAGAGAGGCATAACCTCATCCATCTCTATTGCAAACCTGTATTTAGTTATACAATAACGTATCGTTTGTATCATGTTTTTCAGTGGAAAATCTGTAATTTTCGGTCATACACTAAAGTATAAATTAATTAATTGCTTTTGTTTGTCATTATTGTTTGTCTGTTCTATTCTTGAGATCTAAGTGAAAATAATGAGTGGAAGGATAATATTTGTAATGTCACTTTGTGACCAGCAGGGGATAGTATTATATAACATAGAACACTAGAGAAAGGAACAGACTAGTGCAAGTAAAAGAGTTAACCCATGCCCCAGTGATTGATAATGGTCCCCTTTGTATTACAATAACAAACATTCACTGGACCACCCTGCTGTTTAAATTGAGGACAGGTGTGTAAAGGAGATAGACGAGAGCATTACAGAAACACAGATAAGAGGGGAATTTCAGCTCTATTGAACCCGGCATGCTTTGCACACGTTCCATCCTCAATCTGAACTGAGGGTATCGATACAAAATATGACGCATCGCTAACAGCAGTCAGTCTAAGACAGGCAGTTCATTGAAATCACATTTATTGTTGATGATGCTGACGCTTCAGAGAACAGAGAAGGGAAGAAGCTGAGCGTAATGGGATGCCCCTGGAACCTCAGAGCAGATGTTTCATCTGTCACAAGAGCTTTTATGAATTTCACCTTTGACCTCACACAAAGGCTAAAGCACTCGCGCATGACAATCAGGATAACGTGGGAGGTCGAGCGTACTTACGGGGTGCTATCGCCTATGAGTTATTGCCTGCCTAGAATAGGATGGAACCACAGGACTAGTAGTAACTAATAGGGGCCAACTATGTACAGTCGATGGAGTTCGTGGAGTATCACTTAACAGATGTTCTTTCTCACTCACCCTAGCATCAACTAGAGCGAGGCCGAGTCCTCGTTCGCCACGCTCCAGCTCGAGGCTGAAAACCTCTTCATCATTGCCGTCATCTTCTTCACCCTCCTCGTCGTCCATCTCGCCTGCCTCTTCCTCCTCCTCCTCTTCTTTCAACGATACGGTTCCTCTCTTGTCAGCGCTGTCCGGCCGCAAACAGTCTGTCATCAGCGCAGCCAAACATTCAGACACAAATCCACCTGAGAAGAAAATACAGCTTTTATGGGGTTTGGCCGAGAACAGACAGACCGCAGCACCAGTCCCAGCAAACCAAGTGAAGATCGTAAGCCAAAGTGAGGAAACCTCTATTGACATAACCCATTAAGACCTAAGATACGATTCTACAAATGTCTTCTAAATACTAACAGTTTTCTGAAAAACATAATGTTGCTATATCAGTGGTGCTCAAAATGTCAAGGACCCCCAAAATTATATGTATGTGGCCACGGACCCCCCATCTCAAAATAATTTGTTCCAGGGACCCCCAGAAGCAAAGATTTGAGTTAGCCTACTAATGTTTGCTTTAAAATATATTCAAAGATTAGCATTTTCAAAAATGCAGATTATACAAGCTCATGTATGCACTCTGTGCATACACTCTTTTCAACTGTACCATCCTCGTCTTCCTCATGTACTGTAAATCTACAACCTAGGACCAGGGGGCTTCACCCCAAATGTGAATTATCTCTCTATCTCTGTCTCATTCTTTCAATCCCTTACCTTCCTCATGTAAGTCGACACCAGAGGACCAGCAGGGATCTTCACAGAGTTGCGAGTCGCTATCTTCCTTCTTATCTCGCTCCTCCTTCTCCGGGTCAACCAGCTCCAGGTTGTGGGGGGTGTTGGGTGGGGTGAGGAGACAAGAGGGGTCCAGCGCTGACTTCCTGAGCCCGGCGGTGTCTTCCGTCTCCCCACTTTGCAGCTTAAGACTCCTCAGCTTCTGGGACAGAATGAGAGCCCCGCCGGAGCTGGATTCATCCAGGCAGTGGGTGGAGGAGGAAGGTGATGGAAGTGGCGAGGAGGCTGAAGCAGCAGACACGGGAGAAGGCGACGCACGGCCCTGAGCGGCGGGCTGAGGTAACACCACGTCAACCGGTGACGAGTCCAAAGATTCGAGGCTGGCTTTTGGGAGGACATCCATCTTGATCAACTTAGCTTCCATGGGGAGAGCACAGCTCTAAGACAAAGAGCATTATAACGTAACATAAAAAACACTAGAAATGTCTCTCGTGTACTAGTTTGCGAGATTAGCAGTGGAAAGACAAACGCACAAACAGGGGTGAAAAAAAACATAACATCCGCCGTGCCTGGGACCCGGCAGAGGTAATAACATGGACTTGATCGAATCAGCGTGGAAGCATAACAATAGCAGCAAAGCTTTTTTTACCTGCTGCTTCCTAACAACCGTGTCTCCAGAGGACTGTGAGTCCGGTAGGGCAGAGATGAGCTCTCTGAGCGTGCCCAGCTGTTTCCTCAGGGCCGGGTCGGTTACCGCTCTCCTCAGCTCCAGGTGGTAACCCCTGCCAGGCAGCACCAGAGGGTGGTGGGTGTCAAAACTCTCCAGAACATCAGCTGAAGTTAGTGGAAAACAAAAACGAATTACATTGTGCTGTGATAGAGCAGACACCCACAAACCTTTAGCGTATAACCTTTGGGTATAATCGCACAAATTGTGCCGTTAATTATAGTTATTATGAGGGTTTAATTTAAAAACAAAACAGAGGGGGGTAAATTTTCTGAACCCCTTAAGCCCGTTAATTCTTCATTCGGCAAATAACAAAAATAGCCAAACTACGTGAAATTTGATATTGTCAAACATAAATATGAAACATATCAGACAGTCTACATTTCCCCAAAAAGAAATGCATGTATTTAATTCAGTCTGGACAGAAGCAGGAATAAAGCATATCCCACCGGTGATGAAAATGAATGACCAGAAGGGGGTTGGTATCAAAAGCAGGGGGGTGGGTATCAACCCCCTCAAGGGGCCCTTGAGGGGGTTCCAGATTGTCCCCAGCAATATGATTGATAGTTAGGATTAGGAACCAAATGGACGCTTACAGATCTGTAACTCTGACAGTGCGCAAATTAATTTGGTTCCATTTGTACACTGTCAGAATTATGTAGAGGGCCGTGGCCTAATAATACATACTGTACCAAACTGGGGGGGTCCTTGAAATGTAAAAAATGGAGAAGCCTGTTATAGGACACAAAGGTCTGTTTTAGTCTTCTGAGTCTCACCAGTTTTGTGCGCCGCCGGTTGGTCTTGTGGACATGGAGCCCAGGTGTGTGGACGAGGAGAGGCTGGACTGTAAGCACTCAACAGGTGGTGCAGCTGAGCCGCGCTCAGGGCTGAGAAGTCGGAACGCAGGGACAGCCAAGATGTCTACTCGAAGATGTACACACACACCAGTTTAAATGAGACATAACTCCAACCACAACCCCTAAACCTAACCTCTAAAATGCCTAACCCTAACCCCAACCGCAGTCTGAATCTTTTCCTAATTGTAAGCCTAATTCCCTAAATCTTTTTTTTAACCAAAAAACATCAATTTATTTTGTGAGGGCCAGGAAAATCGTAATAATGTCTTTTTCTCAAATTCTACTATACTCGGCCTTCACAAGTATTGTAATACAAGTACAAACACACACACATACACACACACACACACACACACACACACACACACACACACACACACACACACACACACACACACACACACACACACACACACACACACACACACACACACACACAGGGAGAATGAAGCATGCAGCTTCTATAAACCAACGCATGTTTGACAGTTACACTCATGCAGGCGTATGCTTTGCATATATTTAGTCGGCATCGATTTTTAAATGAAACAACCTTTGAGAAGTACATTTTAAACAGAGCCAAATGCAAGCAGAGCAATCCATCTCTCATTTTACACACACACATTAGACATCGCATTAAAAGACTACAAAGAAAATGTTGCATTAGCTAAGTGTCTAGGGTCAAGGAAAATGGATTTAGGTAACGTCACTCTTCCTCTGGGTGCATGAAAGCAGCATTGTATTCACATAATTAAATCCTCACACTGTAAACTCTCTTGTTAATTATTTCCATTGGATGACAGTCCCAGCTCCATTGAATTTGCAATAAATGTGTTGGGCTATGCGTGTGCGTGTGCGTGTGCGTGTGCGCGTGCGTGTGTGTGTGTGTGTGTGTGTGTGTGTATATATATATACACAGTACAGTACTGTATGTGTGCTTACCTGCAATAAGTTCTCTCTAGGTGTTGCCAGTAGATTAACAGCTGATGAGAGAGTGTGTGTGTGTTCCAGGGCCAGTTCTCCAAGTCCGGAACCAGAGCCCTGGGCCCAATCCAGAAGCAAATCAAGACTGGCGCGGATGCACACCCCTCTGGACCACTGGTAGAAGCCTGCCTCAGACCCTTCACACAGATTATGGAAAAAATTATTAACCCATTAAGAAGACCTGACGCAGATTCTACAAATGTCTTATAAAGCTTAACAGTTTTCTGAAAAACGTATGTTGCTATACAGTGGTTCTCAAAACCTTTTCATGTCAAGGACCCCAAAAATTATATGTATTTGGCAGCCGACCCCCCCATCTCAAAATGTCTCGTTCCAGGGACCTCCTGAAGCAAAAAATAGAGTTAAAAATGTCAGCTTTAAAAATATATATATTCAAAGATTGGCGTAAATTGTCACGATTAAAAAAAAATAGCAGATCTACAAGCTCTTTGTGCGGCATGAAGTGCCGCACTATGAGCTTATATATCTGCTTTTTTTGAATACCTTAAGTATAAAATAATGGTTAAAGTGGTTGAAATATAAATGACACAGATACTTTTCCGGTTTTAATGGGTTAATGAAGTCATGCATTTGTTCAACTATGTTAAAATGTCTAAGGTGTTGCTCCAGTACCACAACAATATTATTATAATTTTTGCCTCATTGGGAGCAGTTTTGGGTTCAGTGTCTTGCTCAAGGACACTTTGACCCTAATTCAGGGGGAGCCTGAACTGGGTGTGCAAGCATGCATGTGTGTGTGCCTGCATGAACCCATGTGCCCTGATATGCGCTCATACATGGTGCAGGCTATACCCACCTCTCTCCATGAGGGAGTTGAAGAGTGAGGCGTTGATGAAGTAGAAGATGTAGGCAAGGAGTTGAGAGGAGATCTCTGGGTGGACGTGACAGTCCAGGAGCATGTGCCTGGTTTCAGTTAGGACCTCCAGAACTTGCTCCGTCTCACCGGGGACCTGTGGAACACCATTGCCCAGGACCTGAACACTCTGGGCTGGCGTTTGCAGCTCAGTACCCTCCCTGAATGGGTTGCTGTCCAGAATGCCTGGTAGGATTGGGTACAGGACCTGGTTGGTAAAACAAGACGAAGGAGATTGCTATGAAAGTAAGCAAGGAAATTGGGTTCCATAAACCCTGTACAGAAAGGATGCCTCAAAATCTATTTGTCTTACATGGCCAAATATGTATATTTTACAGAAATACCACATTATTATTTTATCTAGAATTTATAGGGGAAATTTAATTTATGGTCGGAATCAAAATATTTGTTTATATATATCTTTCCCCAATTACTGTAAATTTTCCCAGTATGCGGCTTCCTTGTCCGTTTGGAATTGGGGATTGTTGACCATTCCTGTGGCTTCAATTGAGGTCGGAAAACTTGAATTCGGATGGTTGATGCACTGATCACTGGGATAAACTGGAACATGTAGCTCTCTAGACCAGAATGCTTCAGACCACCCATAATGTCTCTCCCTCTGTCTGCCTCTATCTTACACAGACACACACACATATCTACATAACACAGACACTAAGCAGTCCAAACCCACCACTACAGGCAGAGAGAGAAAGATAGTAAGAGAGAGGGAGAGAGAAAGAGAAAGACAGAAAAGCAACAAAAAAAAGGCGACCGAAAGCGACAGAAAGCAAAAGAAAGCGAGACAGAGACAGTCAGAGAAAGAGAACGAGAGATGGAAAGAATAAACCGTTTCCTCCTTTCAGCCAAAGCTTCTTGTGCTCTTTGGAGCAGGCCTGGACAACGATAGCTTTGTTCAGGCTAATTGTACACAGACATCCCCATTCCCCTCCAACCCCTCTCTCCTACACCCACCAAGACTCTTTGGCCAGCGCCAGTCATAGATCCACATTCCTCAAAAGCTGAATATGGCGCATGTGGGCTTGGCATGGCCCAGCTACAGGACTGCTGAGTGAAGACTTTTGAAGGAATCCACCAGAGCAGATCATTTTACATTACTGTAAGGCCCCGCAGGGTGAGTGTGAACAGTACAATATACAGCCACATTTCCCATTACGTGAGACAATGGAAATGGGTGGATGCGAAGCTAAATACTGTAATGTCCCAATGTTTTTCAGATGGAAAATGTCGCTCAGTGGAACCAACCACCACTCATTCGGACAAAAGTCCTCGCTCTAACTGTTAAACTTTAGTCTGTTGTCGGTTTGCCTTGCATGCTAAATTGTAAGTTCTGTTAATTAGACGGTTGTGACATGCAACAATCTCTGGGTCCTGATGACAGGATCTGAAACATGCATCCGTGGAATTGTTCTCCTTTAGCCTGCCCTCGAAAATGCTTTGTGTGCCTTGTGTGTTTAGGCATTTTTTGTGTCTATGTGTGTGCGTGCGCGCACAAGTGTGTTTGTACGTGCCATGTGTTTTCAGTCTGGTCTCTGTACGACTACTTACGTACATTATTGTTGTGCACAATAAACACGCGGTGTGTGTCCCAGACTGGATCAGCAGGCCTGCGTCATGACACGTCCTCCATGGGAATAGCTGGTCACCAATGGCGCCTTTTGTCTTTCATGCCACAACAGCAACCATTCCCCCAGATTGAAGAGCATGAAATACCCCCAAAAGTAAACACAGATTGAGTCTATGTTATTCTTGCTATGGCTGGGTCTGGTGGGGCTTACTTTGCCTGTTGGATTTAGATTTGAATGCAACAGACCTATAGCTTCTCCTGCTGTGGAACTCACTGGTTGGATGAGAGCAGGAACAAGAAGGACTATTGAGGGCTGCTGCGGAGAAACCAAGCTTCTTGATCTTGTTCACAAAAACTCTCTGTTTCCTTTCCCCATATACTTACTGCCTTTAGTTCGTCTTGTCTGAACTCTCAAACCGATACTATGCCACCCAGTTAAGACCCACTTCACACCATCAGACCCGTCTTGCAAGCATGGGACAAGTGTGCGCTTAATGTAAGCCAATAAGCTTCAGCGATTCTCTTCTGTGAGATAAAGGGGAAGGGTAGAGATGCTGGAATAAATCATTATGCTTAAACATTAACCTTACGATAACCTTGCATTGGCTGCCTGCTTGCCTTATTTCAGTTAGTATCCTATTTCAGTGTAGCTGTCAGTCTGAAAACCTCAACCTACTGACAGCTATGATGGATGAGAAACTCATGGCCAAAACAGCCTGCATGACCACAAATGGCAAACACGCTTGCAAGGGAACACCACACACACACACGCACGCACACGCACGTGCGCACGCACGCACGCAAGCACGCGCGCGCACACAAACACACAACAATAAGTCTAATGATAAAAAGCAAGAGGATGTCTTACAAAATATTTAGATGACATGCCAATATTCTGTCAAGACACATTACATATTGTACTCTACAAATGTATTGGATTTATTAGGTTTCATGTCCATGTATGCCTCAACATAAGGCATCTGGAAGTCATTTGCTCCAGCACACTGACCAGCATTCCTCCATAAGAGGACAAATGCTGACTGAGGACAGGTAGTTAGACAACCACATCCTCTTATACAGCAAATAAATATACCGTATATACAGTATATGCAAGTCATATAAAATCACGAGACCAGCTACTATTCAGGAATGTCTCTGGTTTCCTCCTTGGAGACATGATAGGACTTTTCCTTCCACTTCCTTCCTGCATAGGAAACAGAGATAGAGGACCCCTGGACTCTGGGTGTATGTTTCTTTGCGAGCAACGGGGTCCACCTCAGTCCCACTTGGCAGAGCATTATGTGGCTAATGTGAAAACGGGTTTATGCTAGTGTAACGACCCCACAAAATACCCGGCCGTAACTTGCTTCTCCAAGGGAGCTAGCTCTCTTGGTGTTGCTTGTTACCTGCTGGTCTACTGAGTTTGAAGGCCGGGGTTTGACTCCAGCTCGGGTCGTGAACCGATACATTGGTGTCAGAAGCGGTTGCGGACCGCACCTCTAAACAGCTCTGTGTTAATACTATCTCTGAGTTGCTAATGCGTGACATGACTTCCTTTTTGCCCTGGCCCTGTTCTCTTTAAACTGGGTGGTGCTGTTTCAGAGCATCCACGGGTCACTGACTGTACTGGACAGGATGAGATGGGTGTGATACTGATATTTTCCCTCGACATATGATAAACATACAAATCATAATATTTGGGCACCCAACCTTTATGACGTAATTTCTTCTTTGGCAATAATTGGGATGGGGCGGTGCATTTCCAATGTGCAATTAACCTCATACAATGCAGGGTTCGTGTGATTGACGAATGAAACATTCAAATATTAGAGAATGAATCCCTAAATTATTGTTGAAACGGCTATCATGATATAAGATGCTAAAGCAGGGGTGGGCAGAATATTTTTCCAGGGGGCCATACTGACTTTGATAACGTGAGTGAAGGGCCACACATTGGACTATTGGATTGAAACTTGAAACACATAGTGGTGAATTATGTTAATTATGACACTACAGACTACTTCACGATTAGGCCAACTATTAAAAATATATTATTTTTTTTTACAGCTGTACTGTATCACTCACATTATCAAACACATTGCATCATATTATAAATATGGACTCAAGGTAGACAGTTTCTCTGTCCCATAATAGACATTTAACACTTGAGACATGGAATATGGAATGCAGGTATGTACTGCTATGGTACATATTATTTACTAATAATTAATCGGAGTTGAGTTAAATTAATTTCCCTCAAAACCATTAACATAAAATGCTGCCTTTTAAGATGGGGGGTCTTCGGGGTCTTTTGGGGGGTAATTTCGTTTTTCTGTGTATGTGTGTGATAAAGCCTACTGTGCAGCCCTATATATGGTTATGACATCTGGTTATGATAACGGGTTGATTAAGAGATGAAAAAATCTCAAAATATTAAGTAAGCTGACAGGAGGAATGTTGCTGTTCCGCTTCACATTGGGACAGCCCACTTCCACATTTGTAAGTGAGTGTTTTTAGAATTGTTTCACCCACGCCCACCCAACTCAACCGGAAATTTGCCTGAAACTTACCCACCAAGATTCCATGTAGGTAAACATACCAAATGGGAGTGAGGGCTTCTGTGGATGTAACCTACCGCAAGTCCACTGCAGCTATGCTATAACACTTTTTTTCACGAGTTAATAGTACGGTTTCTATTATTAGTACAGACATTTCAGTACTGCATGTGGACAAGTTCAACAGTCAGCTCTGACCAGACGCAAGTATGTCTCACGACTTTAAATACATACTACGTGTCTGTGTATAAACAGTGTTATCGCATTGAAAGGTCTCCCACATTATTTGAATACCTAACGTCTGAAAACCGAGTGCTCCAAAAGTCACCTGGCAGCATTTCAAGAACCTTCGCTGGACTCCTTCATCACACGACACTACACACACACACACACACACACACACACACACACACACACACACACACACACACACACACACACACACACACACACACACACACACACACACACACACACACACACACACACACACACACACACACACACACACACACACACACACATATATACAAGGACCCCGCTGTCCTCTCTCCCCTCTATCATAATGCCCCCAGTGTGGCAGGGCAATAGGACAGGTTGGCCTATTAGAAACCCTTGAGTGCATGGGTAACTAGGCTCTTTATTCTCAGTCAGTCTGTGATTATTTTCTTTTCTTAAGCTACATATCATAACCGCCAGAGAGACGGCCAGGTGGAGCTCACACAGAAGGTCAAGTATGCTAGTGGCTAAACTGGCTATACAGGAAGGAGGGTAGCTGTGCCTAAGGTCTGGTAAACCTCATCACCTTTGACCCGGAAAGTCTCCTCGTTGACTGAGCGGTAGATGTTACCTTCGCTACGCTTTATACGCGAGGAACAAACCTTTACATCTATGTAGAGCAGCGGCTCCCGGCCTTTTCTTGGTCAGGGTCCATTTGAACATCTTGAAAGCGTTCGCTGCCCACCCGTCTGACAACTCAGAGCATGTTTATTTCAATGATATAAAAATAATGATAATCGATTATGCTCCGGCTTGGATCAATGGAACTAACATAGTGCAGCCTACTTTAAGTTCCTATTTATCGGTATAACAATGAAAACTCATGTTTCCAGGTTTTAAAGAAAAAATATATATTTTTAAACGTTTTGTATTATCATTAAAATCACAGCGTTTTGCTAATTATTTGGGGGCCCACTTGCAACATCCTCCCCGCCCACCAGTGGGCCCCGGCCCACAGGTTGGGGAATCGCTGATGTAGTAGCAGAACGACTCCCACTGCCATGATGAGCCTTCATTACTGGGATCAGGAGAGGGGCTTAGGGGCTACCCTGGACGGGGTGGAGGAGCTGACGAGGGTGCGTATAGCAAGGAAGCTGGACGCTATCATGGACGCTATCGCTCCAACCCCCTTCACTTGGAGATTGTGGGAAGGTTCATCAGGAGGGGTAATGACAGATTCATCTTCCCCAAGGGGACAACCCACTAGCTATGAAGATGCATAATGAGGCACACACAATCTCATTCGTCTCGTTCAACAGACTAATTGTGCCCGGAAAACAACAGTTCAGTAGCAGTGGTGTAAAGTAACTATACATTTACTCAAGTACAGTACAATTTTGAGGTATTTGTAGATCTTTTCAAAAGATTTTTAAACATTTGAAAACTTGTGAAACTGGGACATTCTGCGTAATGAGTACTTTTACTTTTGGTACTTAAGTATATGTTGATTCCAATACTTTTATACTTTTACTCAAGTATATTTTGAATTCTGGACTTTACTTGTAACAGCGTATTTTTACATTGCAGTATTGATACTTTTATTTAAGTTAATTTGAGTACTTTTACCACCACTGTTCACTATGCAAGCTGTTGAGGGTGTATATTGTATATTTCTCTTCAAATCTTTCATGGTGTTGCGTTGAATGTGATGTCATTTCACCCTTCTGTATCTACAGTACTTTTTCTTGCCCTGTAATCTGTATCTTAACTGCTGTGTGGCTTTCGGCGACTGAATTTCCCTCCCGAGATCAATAAATGTATTATCTTATCTTATCTAATCTTATCTTATAGGAGTTCAACATCAGATGGGTTTTACAGACCAGGAGGAGGTGCTTGTCTCCATTTCGACAGACATGCACTACTGTATGTGTGTGTACCATGTAAATGTATGCAAAATGTACCCGGGAACACGGTCATTCTTTTACCTTGGTGATGTAATACACACACTGCTGGAAGGTGAGCATGACCGCCTCCTCCAGCACCGTCATCGTCTCCTCGCTGGCGGAACGGACGCATGACAGACGCAACTCCAACAGGGCTGAACACGCACACGCACACGCACACGCACACGCACACGTACACGCACACGCACACGCATGCACACGCACACACACATAGATGCACACACACGCACGCACGCACGCATGCACGCACACACACATAGATGCACACACACACACACACACACACACACACACACACACACACACACACACACACACACACACACACACACACACACACACACACACACACACACACACACACACACACACACACACACACACACACACACACACACACACACACATGTTTGTATTACATACTACACTTGTAGTGACAGTTGACAGTGATTTTATGAATGCCATTTTTGTGTAGGCCCCCAGGGGTCTTTGAGGTGCTTCCATGGGGTCTCCGGCTCAATGATTAATAGTTGGGAACCAAATGGACCCATTTGTACACTCTCAGAGTTACACACCCATAAGGGTCCATTTGGACCCCTGGTGGACCACGGACCAGACGTTGAGAACCGCTGTATTAAGAGTAAATAATGAAGGCACACGGGATACTGACCCAAGTTTTCCTCTTCTTCTCTTTCATCTTCATCCTCCTGTCCTTGCTCCCTTCTGATCCTCCAGGCCAGAATGAGAGGCAGCTGGTGCTGGATGAAATTCAGCAGTTCCAGGCCAGTGGACATCCACACCACCAGGGGGCGCAGGCCCGTGGTCACCTCTTCCAGGCTGAGGGGCTGCTGCAGTTCCCCGGAGTCTGGACCCGCACTGCGGAGTCTGGAATACATTGGGACAGATCTGGTTTAAGTTTGCAAGTGCTGACATAAAACTCCCCATATCTTATGGTTATGAATCCAGAACAGTGGTGTAAAATAACTATAGTGCATTTACTCAAGTACTGCACCTAAGTACAGTTTCAAGTTACTTTTACTGCGTTATTTCCATTTCTTGATACTTTATTCTTCTACTCCACTACATCACAGAGGCAAATGTACTTTTTACTCCACTACAATTAGTTGAACATTTTTGTTACTAGTTACTTTGAGGATTTGGATTATTATTATAAAACATTCGTTAACCAATTAGGCCCTATGTTATACTTTGGCTGTTCAAAAATAGCAGATCTGCCATTTCCGAATGCTTGCAACACATTTTGAAAACCTGAAAGAACTTGTGAAATGGGACATGTGCCTAACAAATACTCTTACTTCCACCACTGATCCAGAATGCTACATGCACACTTCTACACACTGAACAGACAGAATGCACTCACGCTTCAGGCTGAACTGCAGCAAACTCTTTTGTGCGGTCCTATGTGGTGGGATAAAAACAAGTCTGTGATCAGTCCATGAACATACAG
>NC_137617.1:31956032-32053532 GCF_963280865.1 Gymnoscopelus braueri | reverse complement strand
GGCTGTCTGTCTGTCAGACCAGGCGAGTCTGTGGTTTACTTTAGAACGTTCCAGAACTGCTGTGTAAACGAACAATTTGGCACACATAGACTATGTATGCTATACTGCAATTATAATAAACAGCTGTCTTTAAGAACAACAGTTGAATTGACCTTTGTTGATCTCTAAATATGCCAATTGTAACAATATGCATGTGTTCTCTCTTTATCACTGGCAAAGGTTTTATACATCAAAGAAATATTTCGTAGCTTTGTACTGTACATGCAATACATAACACAATAGGAATGCAACAGAGTAAATAACATGCAAATGAGTGGATGGCTACAGTATATTAGAGCTTTGAGGAACCAATGCTCCCCTCAGTGACATCAGGGGTCCTTCACGGGGTTACCAGATAAATTATAGTTAACAACCAAATAGAACCTTAGTGCTCTGTAACTCAGAGAGTGTACAAAATACTAAATGGACGCTCCATTGAGTTCCACTCTCCGAGTTATATTAACATTGAGGATTTTACTGTGTAGATTTGGGTCCCAGAGATAAATATCAAATCCATGGTGTGTCCATGGCCAAATGCTTATCAAACTGGGGGCCATTAAAATTAAAAAGGTTAGAGCCAGAATCTAGGATTACAAGATAAGCATGGGACATAATCTGAATGTTCTCCCAGAAGTATTTGTTGTTCAGCACTGGGAGACATGCTTTTACAATCAAAGGTGTTAATATGAATGGGACAGAGATCTTAAAGCTGAATTCAAACTGGTTTTAAATATATTTTTCAGACTTGTCATTGTTTCCAAAACCACTCTTTTTTAGTAAATGTTTGCTGTGCCTATATTTTAGTTATTTATCTTTTTCCCCCCTGCACAACAAGCATAAGTCGTGTATTTGCAACATAAGGATTTTTTTCCTGCAAGACAGGGATATAAGGGGCTATGTATAGTGACGAGCTAATGCTGGCTATGCTAAACAGCACTCTCAAATGCTGTGCTGGTGCTATTGTATATTCATGAAGATCATTGTTTTGTTCAATAACCGACAACTACATTGTCTCCCAGTGGAGTCTTTATTGAATGCATGTGTGTCTACTCAGCTCCTTTTATAATTCTACTTTAGAACACAGGGACTGAGCACATGCATGAACAAACACATCCATAAATGTCCACATGCTGTATATGTAGACACAGTCACAAACATTACACATCAGGCACAGATGCACATACTGTAGCGTAGCCTTACCTTTCAAGGGCTTCTTTTACTAGCTCCCGTGCACTGGAGTGTGTGGTGGCCAGGACACTCTTGTAATGGGCTCCTCGACAAATTTCACTGCCAAAGATCTTCAAGATGCCCGGAGCTGTTATCTGATTGGAAAGCTCTGATGGGTCATCCTCCATTGAAGTGTCTCCAGGTGTCACTAGATGACAGGACATGACAAGCAAAAGAAACGTCATTAAAATCTCAGCCACGTGGTATTTCTGAGTTGATGCCAAACTTTTTTTACCCACACAAATAAGATGTCCTCCAATGACAACAACATGCGAGAACAGAACCAGGCGTGCAAAATCAGATATAGAAAAAAACGGCCATTGTGATGTTCTATATGACACTGTTTCTCAACGTCTGGTGGGGCGTCCACAAGAGGACCCTTAGACGCTATAGGTTCATTGTTGTCACCTGGTATCCGATAGTTTTAATGTACAGATTATTTTTTGATAGTATATTGTTTAGACTGATGCTATGGGTTCTTCTTGGTTTACCTGTGATCCTAGTTTACTGGGGCATTACACTGTCTCTCTGCATTTGATGTATGTGTTTACCTTTATTTTGAAGTCGCTCTGGATAAGAGTGTCTGCTAAAAACCTAAATTGTAAATTGTTGTAACTCTCAGAGTGTCCATTTGGACCATTTAGGGCCCACAAGACCCCTGGTGGGCCCCGGACCCGACGTTGAGAAACAGTGTTCTAACAGTGTTCTAGAGAGCCACGGACGTACTGCTGCCCTTCTGGGACTGGCCGGACAGCGATGACCTCAGGCCTCCGGTCAGGGCTGTCAGACTGGGGCTGGAAGCTGGGCCACGCAGGAAGACACCAGATAGGCGGTTGGTATGACGGCGGATGTGGCTCTTGCTGGGCTGTCGGATGGCCACACCCACACTCTCCACTGACCTGGTGGATGAACCGGAGGAGCCCGACCTGAGAGGGGTTGGAGAGGGATGAGGAGGGAGGAGAGATTAGGGATGGAGTAGGGATAAATATTTAAACAAAAAAACGAGAAAGCGACCCGAGGAAGATGAAATATTTGAGGAACAGGGTGGTAGATGTTAGAAGGAAAAGTGAAGACAAGAAGTCATTATCTTTTTTGGGGAGAAGATAAAGACTGGTAGTGGACAGAAGTAAAGAAAAAGGGAAGGGGCGGCAGTGGCTCAGGGGTAGAGTAGGATGGTAGGATGGAGGTAGGATGGAAACCGCAAGGTTCCCAGTCCGATCCCCGGCTCCCCCCGAGTTAGTGTCGAAGTGTCCTTGAACCCCTAATTGCCGCTGAACCCCTGATTGCTCCCGATGAGCAGGTTGGTGCCTTGCATGGTTTCCTCCGCCATTGGTGTATGAATGTGTGTGTGAATGGGTGAATGCAATGTACAATCTATGCAAAGCGCTTTGGATAAAAGTGCTATATAAATGCACCATTTAAGGACAAAAGAGTTGACATAATAAGGGGGAAGTATTATAAAAGTTATAACTGAATGAGAGAAAACAAGTAATAAAGATGAAGTGAATGATTAATGACTACGTGACTAGTGTCCCCAGAAACTGAAAACATCCTTCATCTATAAAGGCATCAGCAGCTGAAGTTATCCCTATATATGCAGCTAGCTATACATTTCTGACCAGAAAGCTTAAAGGTATAAATCAAGAAGCCACACATAGGCTACTTACGTTTCTACCACCAACACAATGCTGCAGTATCCACTCCTATTCGCCGTACAGTACCTCGCTCAGCTCTTTCAGTTCATTAATGAATGATAAAATAATAAAGTCTTGTTTTGCCTACCTCAGACCAACCTCCTTAAGCTGCTTATCACAATGGTTCAAAGGCTCTCTGCCGTTGCACCACCACTTGGATATAAAATACTTCAGATTTTAGATTAATACCATTAGTATAGCAGCTAATGCACTCTGGGCTTTTCACTAATGATAGAAAAACAATGCGAGTGCCTCAAAAACTGATATTGACTGGTGGTCTGTCCTGTAGTGCTGGGGAGGAGTTGAATAACATGTAGTTGAACTTTGGCTGCCAATGAAAATACTACAGTTTTCATTAGATCTTTGTTGCTGTGCTGTGCATGATAATTGGATATTTTTTTCCTAACATTAATTATTGTTCAGCAGAGTTAGGCTACTGTAGACCTATATAAACAAATGTATCAAAATGTCAGACAATAATTATATTCTTATATTGGCCTATATACTGTATGTATATCTTTTGGATGTCTAAGGCGGCTTTCCATCTACATGGACTTACAGACCTTTCTGCAGACCTTAAGTCTGCAGACCTTTCCTCTTGATTCCTCCTATTTTCATCACCACTTTATTTTTTCCCCATCTAACAAGCTCTGACTTGTCCCCTGGTTCTGAGATGTGTGTACAGTTTGTTGTGAATTTTCTATACAATATTTTGTAAAAGCATTATACTTTGACAAAATATAACTAATTGCAGGATGGATGAAGTCTTAAACAGCTCCGTTTTGCAAAATGTTGGCCACACATGCCCTATAAGCAAACAAGTCAGAAATATTCTAGCTACACAGTTCCGTAAAATTACTTAGATTTTGTCCTAAATAGGCTACTTACCAGTGGTGTAAAGTAACTAAGTAGCCTACACATCTACTCAAGTACTGTACTTAAGTACAATTTTGAGGTATTTTTCACTTTACTGGAGTATTTACAAATTTCTGTACTTTTCCTTCTACTCCACTATCTCAGAGTATTATACTTTGACTCCACTACAATTATTTGAAAACTTTAGTTACTAGTTACTTTGTAGATTTTGATTATTATTACAAAACATGCATTACCCACTTTGAATTTGAAAATAGCCGATCTACAAATCGTGATTTTTATTTTATACATTTGATAACTTGTGAAACGGGACATTCTGCATAATGAGTAGCCTACTTTCTACTTTTGGTACTTTATTTTGATACCAATACATTTATACTTTTACTCAAGTAGCCTAAAATTTTAATTCTGTACTTGTACTTGTTGTAACAGAGTATTTCTACATTGCAGTATTGATACTTTTACTTAAGTAAAACATTTTAGTACTTTTTTCACCACCACTGCTACTTACTGCTGAGAACCATCACTTGTCTTCCTCCCCAGCTTGAATCGTTTCTTGGCGGTGGCTGCAGGTAGACGCACCGGCGAAGAGGCGGCCGGTCTGGGTGGGAGAGATGTCAGATCCTCCGGGGACTGGGAGAGCCTGATAAAATTCATTACCGTTCCCACGAGGCTTGGTATTGTTTCCCCAAAAAAATAAAGACCCAGCTCGCTCAAGTTACTTTTTGAACATCAACGAAAAACTCCCATCACCTTCCATTGGATATGATGGTCTGCAGGCAGCACAGCTTCTCTCTGATTCATCGTAGAGAACAGGCAACTTTCATTGAATTGACGAAACCGCTGGGCTGGTTCAGTTTACACAGACGCATACCAGAACATGTGGTGCAGATGTTCAGGCTCCCATACAGCTGTTGTAACTGTTGAACTGTTGAAGTTCCAACAACCGGCTTCAAGTTACAGCTTGAATCTACTGTTACACTGACTGACGGAATAAGTGCTAACAAATTCCAACTCTCTTAAATGCCCCGAAAGCTTAAACATGGTTTAACATTTTACCCAAAACTCTAAAAATCTCTGTTATAGAAAACGGGTTGCAGGCCAATTTAAATAAAATGTTATACAGTTATACTGTAGAATAGGCTATACAAATATCATGTATTGTAGAGCCAGGCATACAGGACAATATTCCTTTCCTTTCTCTTTTTTTTCCAAATTCAAGACGGACGCGGACCCACTTTACAGATGTGTGGTGAGAGCACAACTGCTTGGAGATGCCAAGCTCACACCCACCACAGCACCGCAGACCCGTTGAATGAAATATTTCATTGTCAAGGTCTCCTACGTGGACTAAGCTTATGGGAACATCATGAAACGATATCCTCTTCTCTGGGGGAGAAAAAAAAGGGTCAACTCATGGAAATAAAGCTCAAAAGCTGCCCTCCCGTGCGCCATGAAGACTCTATTGTAGCTCTTGTAGACCAAACGAACTCGCATAGCTCCATCTTCTGGCTGAATCAAGCATAGATTTCAGAATTGTTTTTACAAATTGAGATGCTGGATGCCTGACTGGTTGGAACCATATAGGGTTGGTTGGAAGTGAACCCATATGCCTATATGTTGATGTGGATAAGTGGATGAGATGAGATGAGATGAGTTAATGAAGACATCGATTGGTCGAGAGGTAAAAGCTTTCAATTAAGTACAGATAAGGATTGAGGGTGTTTGGTGTTTGGTTTAGGGGTAAATTAATTAATTAATTAATTAATTAATTAATGTGTGTGTGTGTGTGTGTGTGTGTGTGTGTGTGTGTGTGTGTGTGTGTGTGTGTGTGTGTGTGTGCGTGTGCGCGCGCGCGCGTGTGTGTGTACCACAGTGATCTAATTAACCACTAGATGGAGTACTTTGCCCTTTTTAAATACCTGGACCAACGTTTGGCCAGCCACTCTAGGTTGTTATTGAAGCGTTATTGCTGCTTTTGTTATACTAATAAATACTACTACTAGCAGAGGTGAGTAAGAGTAAAGATACTCCCTGGTTAACTTTACCCCACTACAAGGAACAGTAGTTCAGTCAAAATGTTACTCAAGTAAGAGTAAAAAAGTACTTGCTTTTAAATATACTTAAGTAATCAAGAGTACATGCTTTTAAAAATACTTAAAGTAAATGTACATTTCTTATTTTTCACATCAATTAATTGCTGTAATTTTTAGGGAACAGCGGGAGGAACAGTCTTCCGACGGGAAACGGGGTCAGCCTTCCAACTCGGACAAGCTGTTAACTAACAGAAAAAAATATATAATAATGCTGGGAAGTCACATTGTGACTGGAAGAGGTTCCGCTCAAAAGTCAACATGTGACTTCTAGGCAGTGAGACTGTGTTGTCCAGTCTGATATCACGCATGCATAGAGCGTAGTGTACTTTGTATGTTTGTGTCCAGGGAATCTGTTTGGGGCCCACTTCCCAGCATTATTATTTTCTTTTTTCTGTTAACAGCTGGTCCGAGTTGGAAGGCTGACCCTGTTTCCCGTCGGAAGACTGTTCCTGACCCTAACCCTGAGGTGTTGGTGTATTTTATTAGCACAAAGCATAGGCGCCGGAGGGGGGGGGTCACACGGTCCTCTGTGTCCCCCCACTTTTCAGCTATCGACTTATTTTTTATATATATATATTTAGTTTTTTTTTTTTTTTTTTTTTTTTTCTGTTTTTTTCTCTACCGGCGCTATAGCAGTAGCTCCGCAGACTCCGCCCACCCCACCGTTCCCATTGTCAAGCGGCCCCAGCCAACAAGTCATGATCTCTGGCTGTGCTATTATGTTCTGCAGGTTTTGGCTCTGCAGTCTGCCCTATTGAAATGAAGGGTCGCTATGTGTCCCTCGACTCCCTCGTCCTGTGTGCACTAAGAGTCACTCACTGCATGCACTGAATACCAGTGGTGGAAAAAGTACTCACATTTTTTACTTAAACAAAAGTATCAATTCTGCGATGTAAAAATACTCTATTACAAGTAAAAGTAAGGTATTCAAAATGTAAAAGTAGAAAAGTATTGGTATCAAAATGTATTTAAAGTACCAAAAGTAAAAGTACTCATTATGCAGAAGGTCCCATTTCACAAGTTTTCAAACGTGTAAAATGTATACAAATTCTTTGAAAATAGCAGATCTACAAGCTCACAAAGCGTCGCAAATCTGCTATTTTCAAATTGCCAAAGTATATACTGTAAGTGGTTTTGTAATAATAATCAAAATCTACAAAGTAACTATAGTAAATAAAGTTATCAAATAATTGTAGTGGAGTAAAAGTACAATATTTGTCTATATGTAGTGGAGTAGAAGTAAAGGTATTGAAAATTGGAAATACTCCAGTAAAGTAAAAGTAGGCTACCTCAATTCTTCTATATGGTACAGGTATTTTATTATTAGGCTATAATATTATTGCAGTTTGTCCAGCTGTGGACAGTTATTCCTTTATTATTATTAATGCATGTCATTATTAATGCAAAAGTTTGGGAAACACACAAACTTCATTGCTAACATATGGTAACTATACCCAAATAATTTAACTGATACAAAGGGAGTATAATACAAGTGATATTGCATTAGTTATCTATCTATCTATCTAAAATAAATAGTATGTCCTAAAATGTTATTTGCTATTTGGCTACATGCAGGCTACTGTTGGGCCATGCCATGCAGTTGCCAGACATACGAATACACATTCTATTCAATTTGCTGAATAGGCCTATTAGCCTGTATTCATGCCATGAACTACAGCTATTCACAGGATAGAAATATGTGTATTGGTAAGTCTCTAATTTTTTTTTAATTCTACATTGCATTGATACTTTTACTTAAGTAAAACATTTGAGGATGGGACACACACTGAAGGATGGGTAGAGTGTTGTTAATGTTGTTTTATGGTCATTTAAAGAATGAATTAAGCCCAAAAAATCTCGCGCGCGCTACGCGCGCAGAGACTTCCGCGACGCAGTGTGTGGGGTGGGGAGACACCAAAACGGAACGTGAGCGTGATGACGTCACCACTTGGCCACGCCCACTATGACGTCATCGCTGTCCCCCCACTATTTAACCCCTTCCGGCGTGCCTGGCACAAAGCAATATGTTCAGCTAAACTAAATTATTTTTTTTTGCCAGAATAATGGGTATCAACACACTAGTTCACGTCGCGAACCTAAAAGTAAAAAGTAAAAGTAAAATATTTGTCTTGGAAATTTACTCGAGTAAGAGTAATAAGTATGAAATAAATCTAATACTCAAGTAAAGTACAGATCCTCAGAATATGTACTTAAGTACAGTACTCAAGTAAATGTACTCAGTTACTGTCCACCTCTGACTACAGCAGCAGCAGCAGCAGCAGCAGCAGTAGGCTAGCAGTAGTGGTAGACTGGCAGTAGTAGTAGTAGTAGTCGTAGTAGGCTAGTATAGGTCGTAGTTCAGGTGGATCATAGAATTCAAGCCAGGAAACCAAAGAATAAAATCCCCAGGGATGTATGTATGTATGTATGTATGTATGTATGTATGTATGTATGTATGTATGTATGTATGTATGTATGTATGTATGTATGTATGTATGTATGTATGTATGTATGTATGTATGTATGTATGTATGTATGTATACGTATGTATGTATGTATGTATGTATGTATGTATGTATGTATGTATGTATGTATGTATGTATGTATGTATGTATGTATGTATGGCAGATTCATCTGGTTTAAAGGCTAATGTCTCATGACTCATGCCTTGTCATGCCATGTCATGCCAATGAATGATTAGGCAAACACAGAAGGAGGGAGCGCACACCTATGTTGATGAGGTGCTGGCCACGGCAGGTAATAGTATTGACAAAGGATGAGTAATACCAATGAATGATGCCATCTCATGCTACAGTATGTCATACCATGCCATATATGCCATGTCATGCCACGAGCTGCCAGTGCCATGCCATGCAACTTTTTATATTATGAATGTAGTTGAACTACCAAGCTACAGCAAAATGACCTTAGTTAAGTTAAACTACATGTATGTTAATGTTCCCTAAACACTGGTTTGGGTGAAGGCTACATAAATCCCTGGTATTATTGTTGTGTGATATGATGTGTAGGTCAATATGCTGAGAAGTGTGAAACATTTGTGAAATTTCCCACATTTCCCATTTATCAACACTTTTTATTTTATTTTTAGTATCGGGAGGATAATAACTAGCCTTGATATCTGGTATCTGACCGAAAGGAAAATCTGTGCTGGCACGCCCAAGTTTTTAGTGTGTGCGCGTGTGCATGCGCGCGCGTGTGTGCGTGTGTGTGTGTGTGTGTGTGTGTGTGTGTGTGTGTGTGTGTGTGTGTGTGTGTGTGTGTGTGTGTGTGTGTGTGTGTGTGTGCGCGCGTGTGTGCGTGTGCGTGTGTGTGTGTGTGTGTGTGTGTGTGTGTGTGTGTGTGTGTGTGTGTGTGTGTGTGTGTGTGTGTGTGTGAGTAAAGGCGGGGCCTACGGTGTAGTGGGCGGGACCGTCTCTCCATCACGACAACCTCCGGATGGATGACTAGTTCTGCAACGGAAGAGTGTGTGTGTGTATTTCTACTGACCGCGGAGGACGGCGAGAAGTGAAGGCTGTGTCGAAAGAAGACTGGCTGTTGTTTAAAGTGCCTCACCACCACGGCTCCGTTCGTTTACACGTGAGATTGGCATGTGAGAAACAAGTCTGTTTCCTATGCGAAGGACTAAACATAGTGGTGGCAGAAGAAAGGGAGCGACCTGTCAGATCAGAAGCAGGAAAAGATCCGATTGATCCCCCACGGAGATGGAGCGGCTCTGCGGACCAAAGCTCCCGTTCTGGGTATGTAGAGTAGACTACAGTACTGGGGGGTGGAAGAAGTACTGAGTACTGACATGTTTTTACTGACAAGTAAAAGTATCAATACTGCAATGTAGAAGTACTCTGTTGCAAGTAAAAGTCCGGAATTCAACATTTACTTGAGAGTCCCTGTCCCGATTTTGTACAGTTGTTACCTGGCAACGTTTTGGCTTTTTTGAAACAACTATAAGGGGAAGTCCGTGAAACTGCATTGTGAATTCACTGCTAAAGTCTGTCCTGAACGTACTCGTCTTCCAAGCTGATATACTGCTTGTCTGTGATAGTAGGTACTAGGTAGGCTAATGTAAACAACTCTTTTAATTCGTAACGTGTCCATAGTTGTAGTGCCTGTTGCAGCTAATGTGAGGTCAGGTACGCCAGTGAAGTCGAGACACTGAAGTGTTATCGTGTCCACATATGTTGTTTACAAATAGTACTTACTTAATCCTCACGTAAGGACTTAGTAGCTTAATGCAGTGGTTCAAACAAATATGATTATTTTGGGCGCCCTGAAAAGGTTGAGAGCCATTCTGTATAGACCACCGTCGACAGGACCCTCTGTTCAGACTCAGACTAGGGTTGGGCTCTCTCTTGGGTTAAGAATGTCCACCTGACTTTTTGACTTCCCCGGTATTCCAATAATGTCTCAGTGGCTTAAAACTCTGAAGTTCATTTGAGGTCATCTAAAGCTGTTGTGTTGTTGCTCATGTCCACATTCAGTGGTAGTGAACACAGGAAAGTTGGGCAAAGACTTCAGGTGCCCACTCTTCTCCCCCCAAAGTGCCAACACATTTCCCTAGTGCCCACTCTTCCTAGTGCCCAGTTTTCCTGGTGCCCGATCTTCCTGGTGCCCACTCTTCTCTAGTGCCCCCCCCCCAAGTGCCCACTATCCTGGCATTTTTCCCTAGTGCCCAGAATGTTTTGGTGTCCACCTTTCCTGTTACCCTAGTGGTGGGTTTGGTTTTCAGTTAGATCAGGAGCCTCCCTGACAACTCAACCCTTGTCTAATTAGTATAAGATCAACCCCCATTCCCTTTGATTGCACTGTCAGTGTTTGTAGAAAGGCTGTTGATCACAATTCATTGCAATATTCAGCAGCCCCACCAGCTGATGGTTCAGAGTAGGCATTGCCTTAATAAAATATGCACGGCTTTGTTGTTTTTTTCATGATTCTCAGAGCTGTATTTCAGCAAACTAATTGTGGGGCTGTCACGATTACAAATTTTACTTGACGATTAATTGTCACACAAAGAATTGCTATTACCGATTTAATTGTGTTTTTGGCCTTGAACATATGAATAAATAATTAATTTCTGTTTGTCTTTTAGGATTCGTAATAAAAAGTTGCACAGGGCAGATATGACAAATAACTTAAATATACAAAAAAATTACTGACATTTAATAAATGTATACTTTAAAAAAAAGAAATGGCGGTTAATAGAAGATCTACAAGCTTACAACGCGTTCGCGACGCATTGTAAGCTTGTAGATCTGCTATATCTGCTCTTTTTTATTTTATTTGAAAATGTCTGAACATTTTTCAACATGGAAACGATTAAAAATAATTGCGGTTATCTCAAATAATTGCGATTAGACGATATGTAATAATTGTGACAGGCCTAACTAATTGGAACAAAAAACAATTATTAAATGCTCTCTAACATTTTTCAAGCTTAGGTACACTGTTTTAAGCCAAGAGACACACAGACACACTAAGAACAGGAAGTGAAAATGACAAAATCACTGTGATGATTGGAAATCAAAACAGTGATGATGACTCATTATTCAGGCTGCTTGTAATTTAGCCCTCAGCTTTTGATCTCATTCATTATTTCAAGCCAAGGCCACTACTTGTCATTGGCCGCACCTTCATGCATCGAAACCTTTGTCCTTCCTTAGACCGTGCTATGAGAAGGCATACTTCATAGATGGTTGTGGAGTGTGGGTAACAACTTCCTGTCTCACTTATTTTCCTTTGTTAACTGTTGAGACGGAGTGGGGATGCTGGGAGAGTGTGTAGGATCGGTACAGAAGGCTTCTGGCAGGACTCAAACCAGCCGGCATGTGTGGAGGAAGGTGTCTTTAATCAAAGTCCAAACTGATTTAAAACCATGACAACAGAACATGAATGTGAAGTTTGTGAACTTAGGTTAGTGTGTGGTGACTCTGAGTGGGAATGCTTCTATACACCAAATCGCCTAATTTGACCTTATTCAGAAGTCCGATTTGTGGTAAATTGAGATAAAATGTGGAAGTAGTACAGCACATTGTTGTGTAATTCAGGAAATCTTGTGTTTTCATTTGGACATTTTTCCCACAATGGAGTGCTTACTTTCAGACCGCAAAGACTGCTAAGCTCACAGAAATTCAGGAAATGAGAGTTGTGAAACTCCTGATTTCACTTCAGGGCGAGAGGGATCTTGCAGCTTAAGGCGGCAGGCCTATATCACATTTCTGTAAAAGAGGTACAGTATATACTGTATGAGACCTGTAACATCAAGGACGCTGTGTCAAAAACATGTTTTGCTTGCTGTAGTTGTGGTTTGCAGAATGTAGTTTCCTTAGATGTGTTAGTAGGCCTACTGGTGCAATACCCTATTGTTTTTGTGTCACTTAATGTTAGACTAGGCCTATATTATAACATTTTTCTGTAAGAACAATTATGGTCCTAAACATACTGAGGCAACACACCAGTCTATTTATTGCTTGATCTGCGACATGACCCATCACCTACATGTTAACTGCCCTCTTGTGGAATGATGACAAACGAAGAATACCCCAAAACATAAACAAGTCTATACCCAACACAAAAAAACCCCCACCTATTTTGCCTCCAACATCTGTGATCCATGAATCTCACACGTTGTGTAGCTCTGGGCACTTCCTCTGGTTTTTTTTATTGGGTGTTGGTGGTTGTTGCCCATAGGCCTAAATTTATAATGGGAAAATTCCTAAAAATCATAACCATATCCATCAATGCACCAAAGAGTGCATAACATTTCCCTGAATTGAATGTTAGAATCAGTAATGGCGACAGAAACACAAAATCCGGAGCATTTCCCTCAAGCACGAAAAATTAAATAAATAAAATCACAGAAAAGCATACTGACAACACATGGCTACAGTCAGTTCAAAGGACATGGACAACTTAAAGCCACATCACAGTCAAATATGGCCAACAGCAGTTTCCTCACCTCCTGCAGACAGCCTTAACAGTAGTCTTATCTCCCACAACTCAAAAGCTATGGGTCTAACAGGGACCATGTGGTGACCATGCTGCAGCCAACGTAGTCTCAGAAGCCCCTGAGCGCTTCATGACAAAAGCTCAGAGAAATATGTCACCTCCCAGGCTCCCACTCTACTGGGACAGTTGTATAGGAGCTTTTAAAATCACACAAAAATCTGGTCAAAACTAGTGCTTCGTATTAAGAGTACATAGTTACGATCTGCCCACAATGTGTACTGTATGTTGGAATAATGTGATACTGGCCTGGGTTTACAATAGGATATTTATGATCACAATATGAATCATAATGTAAACCTTTTTTTATGAATAACCCCTGGTAGAAAAAGTTTAGACTCAGACTTGTCTTAATTCATTTCCTCCTACCGAGTTGTCAGTTCTGTTTATTGTCTCTATAGACTAACCGTCAATGATATCACTTTTGTGCCACAATGCATATTGTGAATTATTCCTATCACTTTCTATCACTATCGCTAAAACACATTCCCT
Organism: Gymnoscopelus braueri; assembly: GCF_963280865.1. NCBI lineage: Eukaryota > Metazoa > Chordata > Actinopteri > Myctophiformes > Myctophidae > Gymnoscopelus > Gymnoscopelus braueri. Next base: position 32,040,091 of record NC_137617.1, on the reverse strand, counting down.
TTTAACAGGTATTTTCATTAGATAGCCTATATCTGATATATTGCATATAGGGGTGTGCCGATACACTAATTTCACCAAACGATACGATACGATATTTGGCTCACAACTTCGATACGATTTCGATACGATACGATACGCACTTTTTTTATTATGAAAAATATATGGGGGAGAAAAAAAGCAAATGCAAACAAATAATTCTGTTTTTGCATTATTCAGATATGCGAACTTGTAGCTTTTCAGCTACAATAGCCGTTTTGAATCCAAATAGGGCACCTGACCCGAAAAAAAAACAACATGTTGTCACCCTTTTCACCTCGGGGCTGTTTGCATGCCTGATTATTATAATTGTAAAAAAAAGAAAATAATTTAAACGATTTTTTTTCCTTCAAAACGATACATATCGTCACAAAAACGTATCGCGATATATCGCGGGACGATATATCGGCACACCCCTAATTGCATACATTTGCTTCACATTCACAATTGAGTGAGGTCAACAAATGTACAAATCTATTTGCGTCATTGTGACTTTGAAAATAGTCTTTCATGTGGTGGCAACAGTCCATTGACTGGACTGTTGCCACTAACATCGAGTCTCCGTCTGTCTGTCTGTCATAGTACATAATTATTGCCCATCAATCATCTTCGAAAGATGTCCACTTGCTGTCACTGCTTCAAAGAGCCTTTTCTTTTTTACTATTATGATTAATGTGATGACTGTCATTGTAAAGTCAACCAACTGTTAAGAAGATTAGTATGTGGTTCCAGTGGAGTCACATTTAGTTTAAAGCGGATCTCCTGTCTGTGCCTTGAGTCCTTTCTCCCATATCTGGACTCTGCCCAAATTAATGACATTTATTTTAATATTAATGAGAGTCGTCCATTGTCACTCACTACCACTCCTCCCTAGAACAGGTGTGAGATGGTGTTTGTTCAAGTGTTTCCCTTTTGTTCAGTACTGGCTTGGGTTGGGTGGATTTCAGAATGCATGGATTATGCCTGTCAATAACATACCATGCTTACTCAATCAGCCTAGAATATTTTCAACTGACACCAGACATTAAATTAAGTTTATATCTTGTGTATTACACATAATTACCCACATATATATCGTCTTTTAGAATGTTGAAACTGCCATTTTACTAGAACTACCCCAGTAGAGGTATAACACAAGTGTTTAATAACTGCTTAGCAGCTTTTTATTTAAATGTTATCAACTTTGATACAAATCTTTTCAACTTTAATCAAAGTTTTTCAAATTGATTTGTAAACGTAAACATTTCTGACAATATTTTGGTCAAAACACCGGTAATCGGTGCTGTACGACTCTCCAAAATCGCTTTAATTGTTAATTGGTTAATTAGACACTGGATTTCTAGCTGTTCTAGTACAGTAAGTCTGATGACAGTTGACAAAATGATATTTTTGTCAACTGTTAAGTCTTGAAATGCAGACGTTTGGCTGTTTGAATTTTTTGTAATATTGCTATAACAATATGTAATCCTTGTTTTTCAACCTATAGTTTGATACGTAGAATTTAAAAAAAGATGTCAAACTAGCAAGTTTATCAGCACTCTCCTCTCATGTTGTTTTGTTGTCTTCTCTTCTTCTCGCTTGAAGAGCTGTTAGACGTGTGGATACATTTGTAAGTTATAGCTCACAGTAAAATACAGTCACTTGAGGAGGTAATAACAGGTTAATGTGAATTTAGAGTTTCTTTGGGTGTACAATGGGTTCAGCTCCTATAAAGAAATACACTTTTTGCATCATACAACTCAAGGCTGCTTACTTTGCATATACTGTACTGCAGGCTATTACTATACAAATATTGGGAGCCATCAAAAGCTATACATCATTTTTCCTTACAGTGCTCAAAATATATTTTCAATGGCAGGCAATTGACTATTGGAACAGACCATACTACAATTGTTTGACTCATTTCTTTGCTTTGTGAGTTTTCTCCAGTTTGAAACCTCCATCAACTATTGTTTATCACATTTAATCAGGGCTATAATAACACGGTCCCTTCCTATACAAACAAACCCATTGTAACTGCAAACTCTATTTTAACCATGATAGATTCATTGAAAACACCGGTCCTTGCTTCTGTTGACTCATACTGCCCTCCTAATATGTGAGGGGGGCATGTTTTTTCCATTACTTTTTACATTCATGTATTTTTAATTTTTTATTGTATTACATTTTTTTTCATTTCCCCCTAAAAATAAAAAAAGATATATGATATTGAAAAAACACGGCCCCCTCACGCATTAGAAGTACAATATCAGTCACCAGAACCAAGAACGGGTGTTTTCGATGAATCTGTCATGATTAAAATGGAGTTTGAAGTTGGACAATGGGTTTGTATAGGAAGGGGGCTGGTCTGATAAAATGAATATCAAATATCTAAATACTGGATCAAGTAACTTAAAAACTGTCTGGGGTGCTCACAAAAGCCTGAGTAGGTGTGTCTGATAAAAATGAATATATCAAATATCTAAATACTGGATCAAGTAACTTAAAAACTGTCTGGGGTGCTCACAAAAGCCTGAGTAGGTGTGTCTGATAAAAATGAATATCAAATATCTAAATACTGGATCAAGTAACTTAAAAACTGTCTGGGGTGCTCACAAAAGCCTGAGTAGATGTTAAAATGACCCCAAACATGTTTGAAAGTGAAATATCCCTTTGACCCCCAGAGTAGATATTCCTTGTCCATTTTCTTGTCCAATGACAACAACACAGTAATCATAACGACAGTAATGGCTATTTGAGAGATGGAAGAACGATGCCATCACAGAAAGTATATTTCGTCTCTGTCGTGTGGAAACCCCATATGTCCAAAACTGTTACTTTTCAGGATTCAAATTCAAAAACGGCAAAAGTACAGTAGCAGATCTACAAGCTCAAAGCGCGTCGTTTCGCACCGCATTTCGAGCTTGTAGATCTGCTACTTTTGATACTTTTGTGTGACGGCTAAGTATGATCAAGTGGGGCATTCATTTACGAAAAAACACAAAGAGTTAGAATATGGAGATAAGAGGTTTCTGGCAGCAGACAGCAAATATATATAATATATAAAAAAATAAAAAAAAAACTTATGTGTAAGAAATAGGTGCAGAATGCCAGAAAGCATGTTGCATAATTTGTTTGTCTGTAAATCCACATGGGACATTCCCATACCTTCAGGGTTTTAATGGACTAATTATGCTACCAAACATTTTATGCCTGTTACTAGGTTATTAATTCCCACCGTATTGACATCAAACCAGATATTGTAAAAGTTGAGATGGCTAACATAACCAAACAAAGCATCAAAAGCAGGCAAAATTCAAATAATCAATACATAAACCACCTTATCAGGATTCACATCCATAGGAAATAATTGCGCACTCCTCCAAAAAGCTTTATTTCATGAGTTCAACAAAGAGAATGTGTTTCACAAATGTGCTTTGTCAGATTCATTTCTAAAGCGTTGAACAACACGTTTCAGGTTCATTTCTAAATCTAGATTTGGAAATGCTTTACAACGCATCGCGATGTGACTTTCACATACAGGCGATACAATATGTATAACGGGGAATGTACAGTATGTAATGGGGAGAGAGTGTGCAGTGTGCACTCTGCTAGTGTTTTATTTCCTGATTTCCTTTTCCCCATTGTATATAGTACAGTATACAGTAATCTATAGGGCTAGTATTTTGTAGTTGGGAACGGGGCCAGATGGAATTGGACCAAATCACGTGCAACTATGCAATCCACCAGGGTTTTTTTTTTCTTTCACAACCTTCACTGCCACCAACAAAGTCAGACTGAAATGTGATTTGGATATAATTTGATTAACAAAACCCTTTGTCCTAATTCCTACATTGAGAGAACCTTGGTCTAAAAGGTATCCTTCATTTGAGACATAATGTCCGCAAGTATGGAGTTAAACTTTACTCACATGTAAATAATCTACGTTGTGCCTTCAGGGTTGATCACTGCATAATGGTATATAATTGACATTGAAATCCACAGATTATGTTTCTGAAACTGTATGACTAAAAAAGACGCACAAAGCTAAATCTTACCATCAGATTCCCATGGTCCTGTGGCCCTGACTTGCTAGGTGCTATGTGACAATTCCACTGAGTAACAGGATTCATTAGGTGGAAAATTACTTGATTATGTGCGGAAATGAAAATAGCTTCAGTTCATCATCATCAAAGGGATTAGGCAAAATTATATCAGGGTCACATTTTATTTCGTCATTGCAAGGGAATTGTCTAGTTGATTGATGTAATACAGCTTCTCAACATTTTTTGTTTCAGGTTTCAGCTCTTAGTGCTGCCGATACCCCTTCATGAGTGAGAAATACGAGAGAGGGTACATAATGCATTTAGTGGAGACTGTAGCAACTTGAAATCATGGCAATTTCTGTGCCTTTCTAAACGTCTGCTTTCTTCTGACCTTTAATGGCTTATTGGCTTTTACTTCCCATAATAAGTGGTCTCTGTCAGCTGTCTGCTTGCAAGTGCCGTGGCATGAACTATAAAATATATTTTATGTGGTTGCATCCTCCTAAAAGGTTCAAATAGTTCAGTTAGCATGTGTACATGTATCTTTTTGTCAGCTGCGGGCCATTATCTAAACACTTGTCTCTGTGCACTCAAACATTTATCAGGCTTTCGCTGTGATTAATGCCTGAGTTGAAACCACCACCTGTGTCTTCCACGATAAAAGTGTGAGGGAGTTGAGCTTGTGCAAGTAACGCATTCTTTAGTGCAAAAAAAGGCAAATTTTACAATTTGCTAAATAACTGTACATTGGCACAGTCTTCTAAATATATTTGATAAGCACCTATACTTTATTTTCTTGACTTTGTCCTAATGTTACCTTTTTACTAGTACGCTGCAGGAAAGATTTTATGCAGTCATTGCACATAATCAACTTTAGAAGCGTAATCACTTTTGTTGTACCCACAAATAGCGAAAATAGCCGAACTACAAGCTCAGTAGCACACAACACATTGCAATCTTGTACATCTTCTATTTTAGACAGTTTTTGACCATTTTGTTAGTTCCTCAAACATCATGTCTCACCGCGCCACCAGCCCAGTCCCACTCGGTTGTCTTTCCCTATTTTGTCTGCCCATGTCTGCAATTTGCATGGCCTACATACATTTGCTCTACCCAGATACAAAGTGATTGTAGGGAATTGTAGAGATGACTCTCACCAGAGAGCAGTGGAGGATTGGAAGCCTCTCCTACTGTAGCATGAGCCACTGTTGTCCTTATTATGCGAAGGACCCATGATTGAAGTCATTTGTGATCTGACTCTTTGATAAGGTGCAGAATGCATTAATGCAATGTGCTTGGCTGCTTGCCATCCGTAATCTTGCAAAACCGTAATCTTTAAACTTCTCAAGTCTTGTTGGTCACCAACATCAAACTTGTTCAAACAGATGAGATCTGTAAAGGGTTATCAGGTATTTCAATTTGGCATTTTTCTTATTAGGCCAACCCTAAAGTTGCGTGGTGCCTGAGTAGGCCGGCGTCCGAGTAGTTACTTACATGAAGGATAAATAATCAGAATAGGATAAATCCTCTCCGATGTCCTACAGTATTTCCAATGGTGGGGTTTATTCATTGCATGTTGAATCATATGTTTTAAATATGTCTGGTAGAAATGTCCCCATTCTTCATTTCCATGTCACTTTAAGGTATTAAGCCAGGGTTTCATTTTTACTCATGACTAGTGCAGTACAATAGCCTACCTGTTATCAGGGTACTTAAAGGCCTGGAGCTGTGTAGAACTCCATGTATGGGTCGGCTGATCCCTTCTTTGTCCTTCATTAGCGGTTCGGGGCAGTGACGTCATATGGATCATGTCAGTCATCTCTGTATTTGGGCAAAAACGAACGACTTAATTGGGCATAAATTGGACAGACACACACACACAAATACGCATGCCTGAAATGTATAGATGGATTTATAGATAGATCTGAAATAGACAATACTGTAGATGTATGTGCCTTTTACTTGCCTTTTGTGAACACTTGTGTTTTTGAATGATTTTCTGAAATGTGAAATGTTTCTATTATTTAAATGTTTTACAGAACTGCCGTTTTATTATTTTTTACTTGGTACTTGGTAGGGCTGGTAAATTAATATTTGAATTTCGAATATTCCTCGAATATGGGTAAAATATGTATATTCGAATATGAAACCCTTTTTTTAAAATGTTTATTTGACGGGGAAAATACAAAAAAGTTATAAAAACAAACAAAATATATGTTTTAAAGACCAATATTCGAATATCCTTTCTGAGGAAAGTTACCAGCCCTAGTACTTGGCTACTTGCACTGTACAGTACGAGTTTTCTCCCCCACTCTCTTCAGGATGTGGACTGGAAGTCAAGGTTGGCTACTAATGTACATACTGTATATTGGAGCCTTTTGGCCATTTGCGTAACTCCATTATCTTGGATTGACCAGGCTTAATTTGGAGGAATGGAGGCTCCAGCCCCAGGCTTCCCCCTAAGCCTAAAAGGGAAAATACAAATAATGACATTATGTTTGGGTTAATCGTAAATGCTTATTACATCTTCTGTCCAGTCATTCATAGACCCTGGGTGTATCCATTTTCGTTTATTTTATTTGGGTGACAACCACAGACAAATAACAAGTATCAGTGTACGACATAAATGGAGAAAAACAAAATCTCAATTAGAATCAAATTATCCCATGCCCTGAGAGTAATCTGAAGAGAACAAGGTTGTAGCCCCACCCCCAAAATCTGAGGATACATGGGACAGCGTTACGATATCTGACGTCGAGTAGAGAGACGATACCGTAACAGCTGGCCAGGGATGAACCGTCATAGCACTAGACCATACTATACACAAACACACAACAAAAAAAACAAATGTCGACTATTGCTTACATTGCACACACACACACACACACACACACACACACACACACACACACACACACACACACACACACACACACACACACACACACACACACACACACACACACACACACACACCTACTGCCATACATTTCCACATACGCCCATGCCCATCCACAGACACAGATGCTAGTGTGTGTGTGTTGTATGACAGATATCTACAAGCGTGCAGCTGTGTTTATCTTCTGTCACTTCAGTGGGTGGGCCTATACAACTGTTAGTCCATGGAAACACATTTACAGCTGCCTTATAGTCGTAGCCAAAATGTCATTCACACGCATGTACATGAGATTGCTATGTGGAATGCGCTCCCCTCTGCCTGTTTTCATTCTTTTAGCAGCAAAATACTGTTAACATAATCACAGTCATAGATTGTTAAAGAATATTGGACGTTGTTGTCAGGACTAGTTGCCAGTCGCTCCCTGGTGGTGACATCTTCATTCTTCAGAACCACACTACGCATCCTGTAGTCTTATCTCATGTTGGAAGATAAAGTTATTTACTCAATTGCTTGCTGATGTGAAATTTAATCTCCCAGCAACAGAGGAGGAGCCCTAAAGTAATTAAAGATTACACAAGCCATCTCTGATTCTGAGATCTAAATGTATTGGTGCTGTCCTTGTGCACTGAGTGTTAAGCACTTAAACCCCATTTGGTTGAGCAGAGTCCCTCGGGACTCTATACTACTGTATTTTCTGTTTTCACATTAAATATCTTCGCTGAAAATAGCAGCTCGACAAGCTCACGCTTTATTTTCAGCAAAAGGTTCCCCCAGAATGTGGAATACGGATGCTGGCATTCAAGTGGTTAATTCAACTGTGTGTATTCTATTAACACAGTTGATTTTTTTTCTTCTTTAGAATCAACAATTAAATAGATTAGTTGATTACTTGTTGCACCTCGTATGTGGATTATCTGTGTACGTGTGTCTAGGAGGGATGATTGGAAAGAGATATTACGGTAACCATGTGTAAACTTTTTCTCACTGCACAGTATTCTTAGACTGGGTGTGTAACTCAGCTGCTTTTCATTTTTCATACGTTTCATGCAAATTAAAGTGCGTTCATGGTTTACCATTTGTAATTTGTAAGAACACATGGCATGCTTTATCGTGTAGTTCAGTCATTTTTGTTTTCATGCATTGCAGAGCATTTTCATATATAGCTGCAATAGTTTGAGGCATTGTTCATTATTAATTCACATATTCTTATGTGACATGCAGGATTTCATGTTTTACTTAAAGAATTTAAACTGGTACAGTTTAATAATAAAGTATACAAATATGAAACATATTGATAGTTCAGGCAGGCACGGCAGTCAGGCAGTATTCTACATTCAGCCTCACACAAATTCCCTTCATTCTCATTCGCTGACAAGCTAACTGTCTTTTTAAGCAGAACACTATTCACTCTTCATACTGCATGCTCAGCGTTTGGTTCACAGCACCGTTCCTGCAGCCTGTCTGTCAGTGGTGGAAAAAGTACTCAAATGTATTTAAAAGTAGTTTGTAAGAGTACAAAAGTATTGGTATCAAAATGTACTTAAAGGTATCATGACATTCATGTTTACACCACATTCAGAGATTTTGTCCTGGTCCTTCAAACGTGTACAAAAAGTTTTAACTGAAAATTCCACTCCAGTGATTCACTGTAGGTGTTTTTGTCTCACATTTCTAAAGCCTTTTCAACTGCAATGAAAAAATAAATCTTTGCCTGCGGGTGTTGCTGGTGAGGGATTTTGCCTGTCAATCATCGCCTCTGCTCCGCCCCCCCCAAAGGAAAGGATAGGGAAGGGGAGGGGCGAGGAGGAGAGTGGGCGGGATTAATCGACTGTGACCTCACTGTCGAAGGGCCAAGCTCAGATTACTTTTCAGCCTAATTATTCAGAAAACCCCAGACCACAGAAAATCCACTGAATGTTCAAAGTTCAGATTTTTTGGGTGTAATTGAGGTCATAAAACCCCCAAAAAAACATAAAAAATAAAAAATGTGAAAATGAATGTCATCGAACCTTTAAAGTACCAAAAGTAGAAAGTACTCATTATGCAGAATGTCCCATTTCACAAGTTTTCAAATGTATAAAATGTATGCAAATCTTTTGAAAATAGCAGATCTACAAGCTCACAATGCGTCTCATCAGGACGCAATGTGAGCTTGTAGATCGGTTATTTTCAAATGGCCGAAATGTATATAGGGCTGAAGTGGTTAATGTATGTTTTGTAATAATCTAAATCTACAAAGTAACTAGTAGCTAAAGTTTTCAAATAATTGTAGTGAAGTAAAAGTACAATATTTGAGATGTAGTGGAGTAGAAGCAAAAGTACTCCAGTAAAGTAAAAATACCTCACAATTGTACTTAAGTACAGTACTTGAGTAAATATATTTATTTACTTTACACCACTGCTGTCTGTGATCAAACTCCCTCCACCTCCCAGCCTCCTATCTGTGGCATTTAGTTCTTCACGATGTTGAATGTATGATTCTGTGGATTGTATATGATGTCATGTCTGTGTATCTTAACTCATGCCCTTGAAGGGTTCAATGTTATGTTTATGCAATAACTCTGTTTCTTAGCCTCTGATTCTGGGGGTTAGTGATCTCAGATTCATAGTCATACCGCCCAACCGAATGCAATATCATTGCAATAAATGATTAATTCTGTTGAAAGTGTCTGACTGAAAATCAATGCTTATGATAAATTAAACTGCATGTGTAACCACAACAGTAATAAACAAACTAGCAGCTGTTTGTTGGACTAGAAACTGGTTACCAAGACAACATAGCTTTAAAATGATAAACACAGCCTCTCACAAGGTGTCCAAATATTGCATTGAGTGGACCACTGAGCTCAAGTTTCTGGGGGCTGAGCCGGGAAGGGACATTCTTTTTAGCTTGCAGATAAAATCTGGGTGTGTCTGGTGCACTCTATTACCTGAATTTAATTGTACAACATTTTACAACTACTGCAAACATTGAATGAAATGTTCAGTTTTTTAATGATATTGGTCAGGAGGAAAATGACAAACAGGGCAACTAAGAACGCTTCAAATCAATGGTACTTGCTACATTCATTCTATATTGTCTTCCAAAAGCTGGTGGACACTAACCTTTTCAGAAAAACATCTGATTTGGTGTGTGTTTTTGTGTGGGTGTTGATGATGGGATTGTGTTTATATCATTTGTATAGTTTTCAGTCAATCAATGAAACTTTATTTATATAGCACATTGACATTATATATTAAGTGCAGTTCAATGCGCTTCACAGAAGAGGTTAAAAGAAAAGCAAAAAAGACAGGAGGGTAAAAAACTAAACATTGCGAAATATATAAAAGTATGTTAAAATTTGTATAAATAAAAAACACTGCTCTTAGGGTTGGTTCATTGGTTGACTTTGCTCTGCCAGATTTCAGAAAAAACTGATAGCATCTTTTGAACTTGATAAACACTCCGCTTGGCTCTAGCAATGAATGTGTTTTTCAGAGATGTGTGTCTGATCTTTGTCTGTGAACTCATCTCTATGTCTGTCACAATTAATCGCCTGATAGCAATTATTTTGCTTAATCGTTAAAACGTTTCCATTATTCTCTATGAAAACAGCTGGATAAAATGAACAGAATTGTCATATTTCCATCATGAAAACGGCTGTATAAAATGAACAGAAATGTCATATTTCCATCATTATTTCCATCATTATTTCTATGTCATTTTAACCACTTTTCTTTAACCACTTAAAACCTTGCATCTCTATTTTGGGTATTTAGGGCAAAAGAAATAAAATCACAAGTGTTCTTCTAAAAATAGCGTGAAAGAACACACTGGAGCATATGACTCTGAGGAAATGAATTGCGATTGTTTGTATGACCATTAATCGTCCACTAAAATGTCATGATGGTGACATCTCAACATATCGCCTACATCTCGTCTGTCCCTACAGGTAGCCAATCAGACAATCCACTCGGAGAGGCCCGACCTGTCAACATGTTTCCAGATGTCTGTACTGGCATGGTTGCCCTGCATTTATCTGTGGGCCGTCTGCCCCTTCTACCTCTTCTATCTCCAGAGGAACAAAAGAGGCTACATCATGATGTCCGTGTTGAACCGATTCAAAACGGTGAGATGGGTTCATCCTAGCTCAGACGCTCCTGTCTCCTCTCTCTCTCTCTCTCTCTCTCTCTCTCGTGATAATGAATTGAAAGAGTTGCTTTCTGTCTTGTGATGTGCGATGGTTGCGCTGTGTTTACTAAATACACTGAAAAATCCCACAGATGGTCATCAAAATGTTTAGATGAGTCATTTGGCCATGATAACATTCCAAAGTTCCCGCCCACCCATTCCAAAGATGATACATTTTCTTCTATGAGACATTCTTTGACCCAATCCATTCCCATTTTTACCCTCCCGTAGGGCTAATTTATTCTTTGTTGCGTTACCTTTTCAATTGGTGTCGCTTGCCAAAAAATAACAAAGTGTCGGTTAACACTTTTTTTCATTTAAATAGCGCAATTGCTGTCAAATTAAAAGCGCTAAATGACGATGACAACACTTGTTGAAGGGGTTGTGCGATGAAGAGTAAATGAGCATGGACATTACAGTATGTATGTATACACCCTGTTAACCATTTCAACCCTATATACTTTGTTGACCAGAGTCCACCAATGGTCTACCGATCTAGAGCTCTTGTAGATCTGCTGTTTTTGCCAATGTTTTCCCCAGAATAGGCTTCATGTGGTTAATCTCTTTTCCTTTGTCTGCTCAGGGGTTTGGCTTGGCGCTGTGGATCGTGCGTTGGACAGATCTCTTCTATACGTTCTATGAGTTGCACCATGGTGTCTCTCAGCCACCCATATTCTTTGTCACTCCACTGGTGGTCGGCATGACAATGGTGAGACACGTTACAATCACAAGTATTACACTTTTACATGACAAAGGCACTTTTAAGCACAGTACGCACTTTGGGATACATAGGGATATAACTTTATCACGTTACCAAAAATGGACTAGAATAGATTACTGTACTTTCAAGTATTGACTAGTATCAAGTAATTGTTCAGGTCCAGTCTAACATTCACTACTCTTAAAATGTAGCTCAAGAACACTAATATGCATGCATGTGTTGGTGTGTAAAACAGTTTCTTTAAGAATCATTTCTCTCGAATCGTGTATTGTATTGTAATGTATTGTATTGTTGATAAGAGGACAGAAGTACACAGTATTAAAAGTCACACATGCTGCAGAGCTGCCTGAGGGAATTGACACAGTGCTGGCTATAACGTGTTGTGTCTTGCAAACGTTACGACTGTGAAACACAGTCATTTCACAGTCCAAGTGAAAGATTTTTCCCAGTAAAGGTGGAGAAGGCTACGCGTTGTGTTACCTTCTGTGGTCTCTCTGTTTTCAGCTGTGGCTAATCTAACTCAATCTTTCCCTCTGGCTCGCCCACTTCCTCTCCTTGCCTCCTGTTTAATAACTCCCCACCCCCCACGCCTCTCCTCTTATCAGTTGATGGCCACCTTTCTGATCCAGTTCGAGAGGTTACGCGGGGTTCAGTCCTCGGGGGTGCTCTTCATCTTCTGGTTCCTGTCTGTGTTGTGCGCCATCGTGCCTTTCCGCTCTAAGATCATACAGGCGTCCAGCGAGGTGAGAACGCACCGCAGTCAGTCCTCATGTGTGGCATTATGTCTTCATCATCCTCGACCTCTGTCTACCTCTCTCCTTTCATCAAACTCTCACTACCTCACCACTTACTCACCACTGCCTCTCCTCTCCCCTCCCCCATCCCACACACCTCTGTCTGTATTGGGAGCTTACAGTAGGTAGAGGTTTTCAAGGGGTTATGCAGGGACATACTGTAGCGAAGCACAAAGCAGCTTTCGATAGACCTGCTGCCTACTGGCTCTACACAGTATCTCAACCTCCAGCGCTGTAGGGTTAAGTAACACAGACCGTAACTCGCCACAAAACGCCACAGCAAAAACCTCCAGCAGAACAGACTGACTGGCAGATTGATCGTGTAAATTAGGAGCACAGAGATTAAGACACAGGAAGTGGTGGAGGTTAGATACGTAGATACAACTTGCAAAATGCATGCAAAAATATAAATGGAGCATTGTGCCATAGAATGTAGGGAGAGGAACTAGCAGCCACATCAAAAAGGCAAGGCAGAGTTCATTTGAGTTTTTCCTATTGTCAACAAACTAAAAGCCCATGAGACCAAAACTTAAAATGCATGCCGCATGTGAACATGGCGTGTACTTTTCTGGCAGTCAGTCAAAGAAGTAGAGAGACTGGCAGGCAGCTGTGAGGCAGGGCCATCCCAGGCCACTACACTCCTTGTGTTCCTGTAATCACGTTGATTCAACACATTATCCCATGCACAAATATGATTTGGAAAATACCCAAGCGTTTTCAGCGCCTTAGGAGATAAAGCTTTTCATTATACAATAAACTGATCGAGATGTTTTGAGAAATGGATGGTATTCATAGGAAGTGGAGTACGCGCTTTCGTGCATGCTTCAAGAACCAGCATAAATCACAAGTAAATCGTGTGTTACATCAGCGTGGTGCAACCAAACATAAATCAGGCCTTACAGCACCTTGTGTTGTTTGGTGTTTCAGAGTGAGGTCCCAGACAAGCTGCGCTTCGCCATGTTCTACCTCTACTTCATCCTGGTGGTGTTGGAGCTCATCCTCTGCTGCTTCAACGAGAAGCCGCCTCTCTTCTCCAGCGACGTCACAGACCCGGTGAGTCAGACCCGCCACTACAGACAGCCTAATGATGTTTATGCCTTGGCCACAAGCGAAACGCACAGCCGTGCGTGATACACAGTGTAACGGCAGGCCCAGAATACCTCTTTGTCTAATCAAATTAGCCGACTGGAACCAGCTGTTGTATAACCTTGTCTGGCCTATTTTCTCTACTTCTCTAATCTACTGTATTTCTTTGCAGAATCCCTGCCCTGAGTCCACAGCAGGCTTTCTTTCCACTATAACCTTCTGGTGGTTCACCAGGTAGGCCTCCTCTGCTCTGTGGAGGGCCAGTCACACATACACACGTTGCACGCATACATTATTTATCTGTTTTTTCTTTGTTAGCCACTTAATCACCTAAACCCTATATTCTTCATTGACCGGCGCCCCCCAGGGCTCTCTACTAGGCCTCCTTTTTTTCCCCCTCTACATAAAATCTCTTTGCTGAAAATAGCCTGTATCTACTGTACAAGTTCACAACGTGACGCATTGTGACGCACTGTGAGGCACTGTGAGCTTGTAGATCTGCTGTTTTTGACAAATATTTGCCAGGGACACTAGGTTTCATGTGGTTAAACCCTACAGTTTATACTTTGTTTACTGGGGTCCCCCAGGGGTCAGTACTTGGCCCTGTCCTTTCCCCCCCCCCCCCTTCTACAGCAAATCTCTTAAAAATAGCCACTCGCCGATTTAAAATAAAATGTTCACCTCAGAATAGGGATGCTAGGGTTCATGTGGTTAAGTCGGGGGCAAAATTCGATTTCTGTCTGCACCCATTATTGTCATTTCTCAAATAATGATTAATTGATCTAAGACTTGGAAGTGCTTGTGATTACATTGCGTTTCTCTTTCAGCATGGCCATTAAAGGCTACAAGATGCCCCTGCAGGCTAAAGACCTGTGGTCCCTGAACCACCAGGACCAGTCCAAGGAGGTGGTGCCCAAGCTCCTCAACGAGTGGGACAAGGAACTGGCCAAAGAACACAGGTACAGTACCAACACCTCATGTTATGGCAGGAGAGCCTGGTGGCTCTAGGTGGTTTTTGGTTAGTCGCATGGCTTCAACTAGCTTCAACTAGCCACGTGGCCACCTGAGATATAGGTCACAGGCTTGACAATAGCGAGTAATATCCACCAGCGTGTCCGCTAAATCAGTGGTTCTCAAACTTTTTCATGTCAAGGACCCCTCAAAATGATATGCATTTGGCCGCGGACCCTCATCTCAAAATATTTTGCTCCAGGGACCTCCAGAAGCAAAGATTTGAATTACAAATGTTCGCTTTAAAAATATATATCCAAATATTTGCACAAATTTTCATGATTTAAAAAGAATATAGCAGATCTACAAGCTCATAGCGCTATGAGCTTGTATGTCTACTATTTTTGAATAGCCAAAGTATAAAAGGTTAAAGTGGCTAAAATGATTCTGATGCTATATGAACACATTTTGCTGGGGACCCCCAAGGACCCCTGGGGGTCCCCGGACCCCACTTTGAGAACCAATGTGCTAAATGCACAGGTGAGGACACTGTAATCTTGTGTCGTAGTTTTTCTGCATAGTGCAAGATAGTTGTATGGGTATACACTATTGTACAGTATATACTGTTGTTCTGTATTGACGGTGCTTCTTATTGTTCTTTTATACGACAGTACTTTCCTTCTCTGTATCTGTAAATAAAATCAATAAAAGTACTGTATCTATCGAGGTGGTTGGAGAATGGGAAGGAGAGAACGAAGTGAAAGTGTAGAAAGGAAACACAAATGAACCAATGGATGGGAAGATGCAAAGTTGCGATGTCACTGTTTGTGGAAATATGATTGCAGTTGTTCAGATTTGCAGTCTCAAACTATTACAGTATGTCTGTCTAGCCTCCACAGAGACACGTTTTTCTTAGATTCACCAATGCCCACCGTGAGTACAACTGCTCCCTTTGTTCATAAGGGTACAAAGCCTAATATGGCCTTTTGCCAACAATAGTTCCACCTTTCACTCCTTTCTCAGAAAGACACACACACTCTGTGTGTGTGTGTGTGTGTGTGTGTGTGTGTGTGTGTGTGTGTGTGTGTGTGTGTGTGTGTGTGTGTGTGTGTGTGTGTGTGTGTGTGTGTGTGTGTGTGTGTGTGTGTGTGTGTGTGTGTGTGTGTGTGTGTGTGTGTGTGTGTGTGTGTGTGTGTGTGTGTGTGTGTGTGTGTGTGTGTGTCCCATACTTATGCGGGTGTGTGTGTGACACACCCGCATAAGTACCCGCATGTGTGTGTGTGACACACACACACACACACACACACACACACCCGCATACGTATGGGATTTCCCCTTTGTGCATGCCACTGCATGCACAGATAAGATTTCACTTCAGGTCTTTCCCACTCCATTCTATTAAGGCAGCTACATCTTAACCATTCAAACCATTACCACTGCTGTAACATAGATCTTCAGTTATCTTCAGAGATCAGTAGGAAAGCAATGGGGGAGAACGTGAAGTGGACTGAGTGGGACGCTGTAAAGAGTGTTGTGTACACAGAACTAATCTCTGCAAAGGTTAAACGCCTGGTATAAGAATATATTTATACCGTTGCTGCACTGATATGTTTTGTATACATAGAGAATTTTTTTTGGCTTTGAAAAAAATAGCTTTTAAAGCTTCACACCCATCTCTCAGACTCCCACTGTTCCATATGCTGTAGAACTTGTAGTTCTAGACTTCTTGCAGCACTGCATTCCTCAACCCAAGAAAAGTACATTTTACTCTTATGTTACGCACCTCTATACAAGACGTAACAATGAAGAACCTTGAACCTTGGAACTTAATCCAGAACTGCTGTGTAATGTGCTTATTTAACTTCCAAGTACAAAGCAGCTTGGTTGCCTCTAAGAATGGGGCCCCAGGTCCATGTGGTTATACAAAGGCAAACCGTTCTCAGTGAACGTCTCTTGTATAAGCACACTTAACAACAGCTTGGGAACTACAGTATGAGTATAACCTCCATTATTCTTTCATGGCATGCTCTTCTCTTCTTTCTGTGGTTATCCTGTGGTTTCCCCGCCAAACTTTTTTTATTGTCTTTCCCCGTTCAAACTACAAAGACTTGAAAAAGGATATCGAAGAGTTGTGGAAACCGGTTTGGTGGAGTGCTGAATCCACATCTCAGTTGTTCGGTTTCACACATTTTCAGCAATTATACCACTGCTGCAGCCTAACTCTACTTAACTAAAAGATAAGGGAGAAAAGCATTATTTGATAAATGGCCAGCATCATAATAAAACCTCAAGGAAAATGTTTGAGTGTTTCTTGTCCTAGTAATGCATTATTAATATGTGTGACGCTTGTTTAACAACTGTAACCGCAAATCAACCTTACACTTTCGTTAAATGGACCAGACTCCAGAGTGCAAACTTGTACACACTGCTGCACATCCACAGGGATCATTTAGTATGTCTTCGGTTTCTTAATTGTTTTAACTCATAAACTATGAACATAAAAACAACAAAGGCGTTCTAGTCCTTTGGCTTCAGCTTTTGGTTCATGCCCCAGTATCTTTCTTCTACCCAACCACACCTGCACCTCCCCTCTTTCTAGCGAGCAGAATCCTGCTGCAGAGGCTCTGTACACAAAGCCCGGGTCAGCAGAGACGACCAATCACGTAGGAGGTGAGAGCAGCCCGGAGGAAGTGGAAGTGTTGCTGTCTAAAAAGAAAGGCCTTCCCAGAGAGCCGTCTTTCCTGCGAGCGTTGCTCAAGTCCTTCGGACCCTACTTCCTGATTGGCTCAGCCTACAAACTCCTGCAAGACCTCATCACCTTTGTACAGCCTCAGCTCCTCAGGTGAGTCAGGGACAACAACAGCCACAGTGTAAAAGAACATTACTTGCATGCACTGTTCCATGGAGTTAGCTTTGCATGTTGTTTTTTTGCATATTGATTTGCATGATAATTTGCAATAATTTGATAACATGCAAATTTGTATAATACATGTAGCTGTATTTATTCGATATTATGCGCTGTCTTTGTTTGGGATGCAAACTCAGTGTAGTATGGAAATCTGTTTCATCTTCAAGCCACAGTGACAAGGTTGCAAGGAAACATGTGTATTAAGGCCTGCTCTTGATCAAACTGTTTTGATTGTTTCCACTGACGTCATATGAAAAACAGCTACACAGCTGAGCTATCTGAGTCAACATGTTATTTGCAGACCATTCATATAGATTTATTTCATTTGGGTTATTATGGCATAATACAGCCAAATAACTACAACAAAATAAATAGTCCCAGTAATTTATACCCCTGTCGCACTGTTGTTCAGCAAATCAGTTGCTTAAGTAGTTTATGTAGCGTTGGTGACTGCCCACTTCTGCTACTGTCTGTAGATCAGATATATTTGGTGATTTGCCTCAGGCAAATGGTGTGTAAATTAACTTACTATAAGATCATGACATCTTGGGCGACAAACCACGGAGGATTGTGGAGATGATTGTATGATGGGTGACATGCTAGTGAGATGCATTTGTGTTTTTTGCATGGCAAGAATTGTGTGTGTGTGTGTGTGGGTGGGTGGGGGTGGGTGGGTGGGTGGGGGTGGGAGGATGGGGTAAGAACCAAGATACGTCTCATATCTTCCCGGTCCCGTCGGGTCCGATCCCTGTCTCTTCCTGGCTGTGTGTCAAACTGTCCTTGAGCAAGACACTGAACCACTAACTAATCTCGATGAGCAGGTTGGTGCCTTCCATGGTTTCCTCTGCCACCTGCATTTGAATGTGGGTGTAAATAGGTGAATACAACGCACATACTAAAGCCCTTTGGAGAAAGACGCTACAGTATTTAAAGGCACCATTTAGCATTTATCAGTCAGTGCAATCAATGCAATGATTTTACCAACGGAATGCGGTTAGGCCCTGTAGTCCCTGCTTTAAAAATACAACCTCCAATTAAATGCTTTTTTTCCCAACCCTTTCCCAATTTCCTCAGGCTGCTGATCCGGTTCACACAGCAGAAGGGAGTTCCTGACTGGTCGGGCTATGCACTGGCCTTCCTCATGTTCTTCACCGCCCTTCTGCAGACACTCATCCTCCACCAGCACTTTCAATACTGCTTCGTCACTGGCATGAGGTTACGCACAGCTATCATAGGAGCCATCTACAGGAAGGTACACTCGCTGACACACACCAGCGTCGCGCACACAAGCACACTTAAGACCAATTCACACCAATAATTCGCAGTGCAACGGGCTGCAACTTTCAACCACTTGCAACAGAACCCCCTGCAACCGGGCAATTCAGAGTGCTGCAATTTTTCTCTGCAACGTATTGCAACGGTTTCATTGAATTGCGAATCATTGGTGTGACTATGGACTAGCCAGTGGTAGGCAACAGGCGGCCCGTGGGCCAGAACTGGCCCGCCAGCCTTAATATCTGGCCCGACAAGTAATTTTGTAAATAATTTACAATAGCTGACTGACAGTCCAGGTAGGATATGGACAGCAATAGCTTTGAATTGATGAAATCAGGTATGATGAACAAATAGTTCTATTTCCGTTCTTTGAATGTTATGTTTTCACTGTCAACTTTCCTCTTGAGACTTTTGGATGAAAATCTCCTCTCACGTTTAAAAAACACACCAAAGCTGTGTTTCACATGCCTTAAATGATACATTGTTTCTCTCCATTCTAAGAGACCTTGAACCATGAAAGAGCTCTTGTTCGAAAAGGAGTACTGTCTGTCTCCAGATAAAATGTTCACTAAATATCCTTTAAGTGAAACATTCAAGGATGACGCCTGCACAAAAAGGATTAGATAAGCATTTCTGTGTGCACCTGTAACATTTGATTCCACATGCTTTTTCTGTTATACCACATCTTTATGTAGTAACTTTTATAACAATACAGTTATTATTATTGTATATGTTTGTTTGTTGCAAGTTCCACCTAAATTAGCCATTGATTGTGTTCTGGCCCACCATCTAATGGCTTTGAAAAAGTTTGGCCCGAAGCCAAACTTACTTGCCGACCACTGGACTAGGCTTTGCACACACGCACGCACGCACGCGCGCGCGCACGCACGCACGCACGCACGCACACACACACACACACACACACACACACACACACACACACACACACACACACACACACACACACACACACACACACACACACACACACACACACACACACACACACACACACACACACACACACACACACACACACACACACACACACACACACTCTTAGGTCCATTACACACTCAATTATGAATTGCAATATACAGTATAGATGCATATAGACGCTCGATTAACATTTACTACTCAACTTGATGATAATCTAAAGATTTACATGCTGTGCGCTTCACATGTACATGCCACAGTTGTGAATGTGCGCATGCCACATTAAGTTTAAATTTCACTAAGTTTGCCATTTTGAAGATAAATATATTATTCTCTGTGCCCTGGCCCTCCAGTCGCTGATCATAACCAATGCAGCCAAGCGTTCATCAACAGTGGGAGAGATTGTTAACTTGATGTCTGTGGACGCGCAGAGGTTCATGGATCTCACCACCTTCCTGAACATGCTGTGGTCTGCTCCACTGCAGATTGTGCTGGCGCTGTACTTCCTCTGGCAGGTAATAAATACAATATAATACTCACAATTATCGCTGGGTGGGCGAAGCCCCACCAAAACGCCACGGATGCTTTCACAGTTTTAATGTGTTAAAGTAACATTTAACCTTTTTACAACCATACCTCCATATTGATCCTCACTAATGCTCAATTTTACGACCATCAATTTTACGACCATTTCTGCCATTTCTATCTACTTGCTCTGTTTCTCAGAGGTAGTGGTTAACTAAAATGTACCTGCCAATGACATCATCAGTGAGGAGTTCAAGCTAGATTTATATTTTTATTGATGCAACAAAAGCGCGTTGATGTTCCTGGAAAACAAAGGCTGTACTTTCCTTTAGCTTATTGCCATTTTGTGTCTGTGTGATATTTGCATCAATGTAAATGCCCAGTGAATTGACAATGTCTATCTGTCTGTGCATTATTTGTGCTATATTTTCTAGACCCTCGGGCCATCGGTTCTGGCAGGCTTGGCTGTGATGATCCTTCTGATCCCGTTAAACGCAGCCATAGCCATGAAGACACGAGCCTATCAGGTACGTGCAGTCATACCATTTAATGTAGTAGAGAATACTAGAGGTCAAAAAGCCTTCGAATGAAAAGTGTGCTCGCAGTTCAATGCCTTACATGTATTACAGGTGTGTCTGCTTTGATTTCATTCTCAAACATAAAAAAATATGTCTCTGGTGTCCTTGAACTATCTACTGTACCTCTCTCTCCCCCTCTCCCTCTCTCCCCATTCTCGGCGTCAGGTGAAACAAATGCAGTACAAAGACGCTCGCATCAAGCTGATGAATGAGATCCTGAATGGCATCAAAGTGCTGAAGTTGTACGCCTGGGAGAACTCCTTCAAGGATAAGGTCCTGGCCATCCGGGAGAACGAGCTAATCCTGCTGCGCAAGACGGCCTACCTGGGAGCCCTCTCTACCATGGCCTGGACCAGCGCACCTTTCTTGGTACGTTCCGTCCAGTCACAGACGGTAGTGGGGAAATTGCACACCTGAATTGAGCGGGTATCTGCAGCGAGCACAATGGTATCATACAACACAGTTTTTTTTACCACAGTTTTAAAATGGTCCCCACAAAACTCGTAAGGTATTCAGTTGACATTTTGATTGGCCACATTGACAGCATTTAATAGAACTTAAATAATGAGCAATAATTCTTTGTTTTCTGTAAGTTTATTTTTTAATTTATAACAGTTTATTTCTGGGTAAACTGCAACAGGAAGTCTTGGCAAACAGCCGCTGTGTAGAGAAGGGGCGTCTGACAGGCGCGCCATATCGTAGGAAAACAATGGTATTGCTTGTGACGTGCTTCTAGCAATGCGTTTCGGTGATAGCCCCATTAGTGTGATAATGTCAAAACTGGTACCTACTCCACTGTTTAGCCATTACTAGGTTACTGTAGCTAGCTTGTGGTGTTCAGCCTCATTTGGTTCCATTGCGGTACAGACTGCTGTCGGTACAGCCGTACCTCAGAGTTGCGTGCCTTGGATGTACGAGTGTCCTTTTTTTCTCCCGATTTGCTCTCAGGTTGCCATGACAACGTTTGCTGTGTATGTGACTGTGGATGAAAATCACATCCTGGATGCAGACAAGGCCTTTGTCTCCCTCTCTCTCTTCAACATCCTCAGGTTCCCTCTCAGCATGCTGCCACAAGTCATCAGCAGCATTGTGCAGGTAGGAACCTGTACTCTACTCTTCTCTACTGGGGTGGTTTTCAAACTTTTTGTGCTCCGTTTTGTACTCGTAGGAAAAATTCAATTACCGGTAAGATATTTTTTGAGCGGTGCAACCGCTCCTATAAGAGGGTTTAGGACCCATCCGTGGTGAAAGTTTTTCTTTCCGTCGTGAAAATTTGTCTTTCGCTGTGACGCCATGCTGTGGAAAACACGCCCATAGGCTAAGCTTTGCAGGACGTGCTGTGATTGGCTAGCGAGACACATGATGAAATTAACTTCAAACTTCGCAGACGCGCTGTGATTGGCTAGCGAGACGCATGATGAAATTAATAATAATGTAAAAAATGTAAGCACGTCACTTTGCAGGACGTGCTGTCATTCGCTACCGAGATGCATGATGAAATTAATAACTCATAAATAGCACCGCTCACTTCACACTGGGTGTGATTTTTTTTTTTTTTATTAAATTGAAAATGGAAACATTTCTATAATCATTTGCCCATAATAGGGACACCAGTTTGAAAATGGTTAAAATGTATTTCTTTTAGGGTATAGAATATGCCTCTATATTGGGAAAGTGAGTGAAATGAATGAAAGGTACTGATATAGTAAATTAGAAAATAATTAATAATTAATAATAATTTTGCAGCTGTATAGTATGTGTGGTTGTCACAAAATCCCAAGGCACACCTGGACTAGTCTCACAGCAAACCAGTGTGCCTCAGCACACCGTTTAGGAACCATTGCTTTACTGTACTGTACTGTACTCTATTCTACTCTTCTGTATTCTTTGACCCACTCTGCCTCTGGTTTTCTCTCCACTCCTCTTTTCCCCAAACCTCTCTTCTCTTCTCCACTCCTCTCTACTCCACTCCCCTCCTTTCTACTATTTTCTACACACCCACGCACACATCGATCATTCACTGTGTGTGTTTACTCTGTCCTTCAGGCCAGCGTCTCTCTGAAGCGTATCCAGAATTTCCTGAGTCACGATGAGTTGGACCCTGAGTCAGTGGACAGGAAAAACACGGCTACAGGTAAAAATAAAGCATGGCTGCTCCCATCCTCTTAACATTACACATGCTTCTGTGCCCAGCGGTGCAAACAATCCCAACTGACTAGGACGGTTGTCGTGGCGCTGTGCCAACATTAAAGGATGTGCATTGTTATTGTCTCAATTCAGTGCTATTTCCTGCAATGGAAATACCACTGTTACTGCTGCTCATGCCCACATTGTCTGAAACATGTTGGGTTCTTAGAATAGAAGCTTTTAGCAATCAGTCATCAACTCTCACCTGTCACCTCGTGGCTGAGAGCCCATTTGTACAAGAGTGATGGGGGTTTGAGTTCATTTTTCATTAGCTCTTGGTTGTCGCCGATGCAAAAGTGGTGTGATGAATATAAAACCGATTACTTTTTGTTGTTTAACAGATTATTCTGTGACTGTTGTCAATGGAAAATTCACCTGGAGTAAAGAAGATCCTCCATTTCTGCACAAGTATGTTCAGCACTTCCAAAACGTTCATACACTAACACAGATCACTGACTCTTTGGCATGTGGTTTGGTCTGTTGCTTTATGCTGTACCTGCACAGCAAGTGCTACCATAACAACGTGATGCATTTCAACATGTGTGTTTTCATGCCTGAGCCTGCTGATTTGAAAAGTGTTACTTACGCATACTACTGTCCTGTGCTTCACATTTGTACTAGTACCCTGCAATTGTACAGTAGCTGGTAATGGTCCTATGGTAAACGCTAACGTCTCTTTTACTTTATACTTTACTTTATTTGTTTATTTGGACGGGACAATGTATGTTAATGCACATTCAGTACATGTACGTGAACACAGTCAGCTGAACATGATCTCATGTAAACATGCCAGATTTAGCTTATTGGAGCTCATTTCCATCCCTAGTCCCCACATATAAAACAATACAGTACACACACAAAGTTTAAATGTTATCGATGTTCCCATGTCTGTGACATTTTTAACCATGGTTTTAGTTGTGTTTTAAAGGTACATAGGATGGGGCTTTCTCTTAGACTGACTGGGGGGGGTGTTCCATCGTAGGCTGCCTCTGATGGACAGGACATTCCGTCCAGAAGTGTGAGGCCTACGATGGACCTCACAGTCCCCTCTGGTGTCTGCCCTGGTGCCACAGCCAGTGTCTGTCTTCCTGTGAATACATTCTTGCACTGGAGGAGGAGCCAATCCATGTAAACCTTAGTGGCTCTCTTAAAAATCTGTTCTATTTGCCGCTGTTCTCCCCTTCCCAGTCTCAGTATGATGGTGCCCCAGGGCTCCCTGCTAGCTGTGGTGGGCCATGTGGGCTGTGGGAAGTCCTCGCTGATTGCTGCTCTGCTGGGGGAAATGGAGAAATTAGAGGGTGACGTCTCCATTCGGGTAAGCGCTCGCCTGCAGGATCGTACATTAGTACGTACATAAGTAGCAGGCTGTTCCTTCCGGCATCATCACATTGCCTTTCAGTTCACATTTATGTTTTTATCTATTTGTTTATTTTTCTTTGCTGTTTACCCTAATTCTCACGATTTTTTAGAAATCTCGAGAATTTGAAATACACACATGGTTCGTGTGTCCTAAAAGTCACATTACGCACATGGCTCTAGTTCCTCAACCATAACGGCCTCTCCATCTCCAGGGTTCGGTGGCTTACGTGCCCCAGCAGGCCTGGATCCAGAATGCCACTCTGAGGGACAACATTCTGTTTGGGAAAGCTTACAATGAGCAGAAGTATCGCTGCGTCTTGGAGGCCTGCGCCTTAACCCAGGACTTGGAAGTCCTACCTGGAGGAGACATGACGGAGATAGGAGAGAAGGTGCTATTGGGATAGGTCTAAATATTACTTTTACTTTTTGACTCTTCTTTAGATGCCACTCTTTCTTTGTTTTCAGCCATCATTATCACAGTTCTGATCTTTTCACCCGTTTACCTTTTCGTTGCTGTCGGGCAGAAACCTTGTATCTCCATATTTCAACTTTTTATATTTTTCGTAACTTACTACATCATACAAGAGTGTCGCACAAAAATAGTCACAACGCGTCGCCATGCGTCACGTTGTGAGCTTGTTGATCGACTATTTTCGCAATTTTTTTTTTAAATTAATAATAAAAAAGGAACAGTTTTGGACATACAAGGTTTCCACCCGACAGCGACTGACTGTCTCTTTTATCCCCCAGGGTATCAACCTGTCCGGTGGCCAGAGACAGAGGGTGAGCCTGGCCAGAGCTCTGTACAGCGAGGCTGATGTCTATCTGCTGGACGACCCTCTCTCTGCCGTCGACGCCCACGTGGCCAAACATATCTTTGACAACCTCATTGGTCCCGAGGGGGCACTGCAGGGCAAGGTGAGGACAGGAGATAAGTCTTACTGCGGGCTGACACTTATACCCTCACCCCTAACTAAGTTAACCTCCACGTCATCCTGTCATACTGCACTTCCTGGAGCCGGAATTGTGTGTGTGTGTGTGTGTGTGTGTGTGTGTGTGTGTGTGTGTGTGTGTGTGTGTGTGTGTGTGTGTGTGTGTGTGTGTGTGTGTTAGTTTGAGGAAGGGACCTGTTGAGCTTCAAAACCAATTGTCAGTAGCATTGACACATAAATACTGAAAAGTCACGTGTCTTAAATTAAAGACAACAGTCTTTTGCATAAATCTCTGCATGTGGACTGTTTCGAGGCTTTCTTGCCCAGGGACATTGGCGTGCTGGTATCTCTACCTCTTAACCACTTAAAGGCCTATTATTCTTAGTTGACTGGGGTCCCCCAGGCCTCACAACATAACGCCTTGTAGATCTGCTATTGCAGAATGTTCGCCCCAGGGTAGGGAAACTAGGGTAACTTCAGGTACTTAAGTAAGTATGTCCTCTATACCGATGCACCCAAGACAACTTTTTGATGTCTAAAACATTACCAGCAGTGCAGTATCATACAGTTTTGACAGTGAATTTCATGTACCGTAGATTAGATCAGTGTTTCCCAAACAATAAGTAAATATCCCCTTTTTTCGTTTCCCAAATTAAAAAACAAATATATTATTTCAAAAGTTTAAGCAAAAAATCACAACTTTTCATCAATTAAGAACAATTCCAACATTTTTCAAAAGTATTTAATAAAAAACTAAAAACTAAATTGAGAAGTTGTGAAAATAGACAGATTGGGGGCTCTGATGGCCTATTAAGGTGAGTACCATATATAGGCTCTAGTGCAGCCTGACAGCGAGTTCAGTTCCCGAGACCTTTGCTGCGTGTCACTCCCCACTCTTTCCCCGCTTCCTGTCAGATCTCCAATGTACTATCAATAAATGCAGAAAAGCCCCAAAAATATAAAAAGAAAAGAAAAAAGATAGACAGATTGGCTCGGCATAAAAGAACATTGTCAGTAATTTATTTTGCTACTGAAGACGCTGTAAAAGTATTGTAGGTTATTGTAGTTTTATTACATTGATTACACCCTCCTTACTCTTTGTTGGTTTTTCATATTCATGACACCAAGTTCTGATAAATGGCTGTATACCGTTTGAGGTTGATTATGTCTGACGGAAACATGTAGAATTCAGCGTGTATTATGATGGGAATTGGCTTTTTCTTGTCTGTGAGCATGTGATTGAATGAACGCATATTGTGCACAATATGGATGTCAACATATTATGGTTAGCCATTTATTAAAATATATCCAAATATATGCTTATACCTCATATTTATTTGCATAATAATGAATAGCATTGTGCAAACTTTACGCTCAGCAGACTGTGCACTAGATCAGTGGTTCTCAACCTTTTCAGGTTGTGGCCCCCCCAAAAAATCATATTTGAACTGCCCAAAATGTTTGCCTCTTTCTTATATTATTTGACAATTTGGCCATGTTTGACCATGCAGTTTTTAGTTTGTTTATTACTTTTGATGCAGTAATGGTCTCCTTTCATTTAGGTATTTAAAAGGTCTTAAAATTCCTTAAGTTATCACTTTATACTGTCATCTGGGGACCCCCCAAAAGCATGTGGGGACCCCTCAGGGGGGTCCCGACCCACAGGTTGAGAACCACTGCACTAGATTGACACCAGAACATGTTGACATGAGCTGCGCAGATTATGATGCAGTTATTAAATTATTATTCTGCTATTTGCATGTACGAGTGTTGGGTAGGTGGGTCATCAACACCTTAGGCTAGGTTACACCATTAATTAAAAAGATTACGTAGTTTTTTTCCTCTCTTTAAATAACCGTTTATTAACCGAATAATTATGTCAGCTAATCAGTTGCAAAACCATCTTTTTTTACATCACTATTGCACACTGCACAGTAACTCACAAACGGACCCGGCGGGAGGCTTTGCTGTGAGAAAGTTTGATAATAACATAAAATCTACAGGTATCAGATTTACAAAAAAAACAACAACATGCCAACACATTGTGACATCTACACAGTTCAGTTTTTATTCAAATTGACAGACGTTTCGGTCCCTCTGGAGTGTGTCTTCAATTTGAATAATGCTGCTGAGCAAGAGCAGTGTGCAGGATTTTTGTTCATGAATAGTTTTTTTCATGATTGCTTCACTTGTCATTGTCCAAACGCACCTGCATCTGAACAAAGTGGATGTGTGAATATTTCCTTTGCATAGATATCTACACAGTAAAATGCAGAGAGTTCATTTGAGGTGAAGTTTACCTTGCATCAAACGTCTCTACCAGTGATGGATTGCTCCTGTCATTTCCCTGCAGACCCGTATCCTGGTGACGCATGGCATCAGCTTCCTGCCCCAGGTGGACAACATACTGGTGATGGTGGAAGGCAGGGTTTCTGAGATGGGCTCCTACCAGGAGCTGCTAAAGCAGAACGGAGCCTTCGCAGAGTTCCTCCGTAATTACTCCCTGGAGGACATCGTCGAGGAGGACGAGGCAACTGGTATATCCATAATATGCTCTTTATCTCGTTTTTTTATATGGAGTATAAAACTGTATGCTTAAGTACGTAAGTTTGTATTTAACCCATTAAAACCGGGAAAACATCTGTGTCATTTTAGATATTAACCACTTTAACCATTATTTTATACTTTGGTTATTAAAAAAATTGCTGATATACAAGCTCATAGCGTGTCACTTTGTGCCGCACTATGAACTTGTAGATCTGCTATATATTTTTTTATCGTGCAAAAGAAATTGTGAAAGATTGCATTGTATTCTTTGAATAATATACTGTATATATGTATTTTAAAACATTTTTAACTCAAATCTTTGCTTCTGGGGGTCCCTGGAACAAAGATATTTTGAGATCGGGGTCGGCGGCCAAATACATATAATTTTGGGGGTCCTTGACATGATAAAGTTTGAGAACCACTGATATAGAAGCATGAGTTAAAAAAAAAATACATTCGCAGAATCAGCCTCAGGTCTTAATGGGATAAGTTGCAATGCAAATGAGTTGTACCATATGAAGTGTAACCAAAATAACGTCATGTTTACAGCAGATTTCATGGAAGAAGATGAGGAGTTCCACGAAGACACCCTTAGTAACCATACAGACATGGTGGAAAATGAACCGGTCTTCAATGAAGAAAAGCGAAAGTTTATAAGGTACTGGGCATTTTAATCAGTAAAGTACCAAAGGTTATTTTATTGGGAATTCAGAAATTGCTGAACCAAAGAGGATGGCTGTAGCTTAAGGAGTTAAAGTCATTCTTGTGCACTTGATCAAAGCACATGAAGAAAGGCTTACATGCATGAAAAGAAACAAAACCATGTATTTTATAGAGTTTGGTAGGGTTAATGGCCTGACAGCTTATTTGTTTATCTTTGATAAGCTGCCCTCAGATTCATTCATTCATTCATTCATTTTGTCTCCTCTTGTTACAGGCAGATCAGCATCATTTCAGCGGACCAAGAAAACCCCAGAAACCGCTCTGTGAGGAAGCACACATGCAGCCTAAAGAAACCCTCAACCCTCGAGCCTCAAGCGGAGAAGAAGCCCAAGTCCAACAAACTGATCCAGGCAGAGACCGCAGAGACCGGTCGGGTCAGTGCTTTGTCTCTCTCTCTCTTTTTGTCTCGCTCAGTTTACTGCCTAAAGTGTTACGCCTCTATTACTCTCCTCATTCCCATGCAAAGAGTTGAGATTGTAATCTTACCTATTGACCTAAGGACTGGTGCGGGGGAGGCAGTGCATGACTAAAGGATTAAAAGGGTTTATCTCTACAGTATGGCCATGTGCTGTATACTATAAGATTAGCTTGATAGGGGACATTTCTGACATTGCAAACATTACCCCTGCTATGATTCCTATCGCAGACTGGCCTTAATAGAGCTACCTTTCGGTTTAGAGCAGCAGATCTGCCCCCTGTTGGTGAATAGTGCAGTTTACATTAAGCATGACTTGACTGTAATCTAAACAAATTCAAGGCAAGTGCTTGGAGGAATCCGAGAAATATTTGGCATAGCTGACACTATCTTTGAAAGTATAGGAACCGGATGTATACTGTAAGTTTGATGTATTATATATTTTTCTTTAACTCTTACCATCTTAACCACTTGAACACTACCGTCCCTATTCTGGGCAGTATATCTCTGCTGTCTGGCATTTTTCATGAAATGAAAAAATGTGTAGTTAGGAGGTTTTGTTCATCATTGATAAGAACAGCTGAATGGACCTCCAAGCTCACAATGAGGTTGGAGGTCAAAAGGGGGTGGAGCCTGGAGTCAGCAAAACCAGCTAACTCCGGTGGACTTCGCTGGTTTAGCAGAAAGTTTGAGGATCCAATGGAGTTAGCTGCTTTTGTCAGAAGCGCTTTTTAATGCTTTTCATTGGTTCAATATTTTTTTAATCAACACACAGACGTAAAGGGTGTTCAATGGCCCTGATTTATGGAAAAAAATGTTAAGCTGGTTTCTGCCGTACAGCAACGATATGGTAGTATCTGGTCAACAGAGTATATAGGGCTTAAATGATTACCCTCTCTTCCTCCACCAGGTGAAACTGAAGGTTTATATGGAGTATGCCAGGGCGGTGGGCGTCGTGCTCTCCGTGGTCATTTGTATCCTGTACGCCCTCCAGAATGCCTCAGCCATCGGAGCAAACGTCTGGCTCAGCCACTGGACCAATGACGCCGCACAGAACCGAACGGACGTGAATGTTCACGGCAGGGTGGGAGTGTATGCGGCACTGGGCCTCACACAAGGTGAGAACAGGTCTACTGTTAAGTGGGCATTCAAAACGGCAGGTGTCACGTACAGCCATGTTTCGGCATTTTCCCCTTTGTTTATATTAGTTAACTTTTACCATATCGTTATCGTTCAGGTCAAGGCCACGGAATAAAGAAGGGGTGGACAATCCAATAACTTGCTAGACATAAGGCAGTTTTTAGTTGTTGTTCAGCAACATTATCATAATGTGAAAAGAATCTGAGCTCATTCAGCTCTCAGGTCTGATGTACTGTAGTTTGAAGTCAGTCTGTATGTTACCGCCGCCGCGGGTTCCCACAGCAGATTTCAAATGGAATTTTTGCATTGGGTTTGGAATAAATGAAGAAATTAAGATCTGTAGCAAACAAAGGCTCATGATATTAACATGTTTTGTTCAGCAAGATAAGCTTCACAAATCAACACACTTTATGTTTAATTATAAAAAAGAAACCACATAATTACTTCAAAATGAACGGTTGTGATTATAATGGCTGTAAGTCAATTGACAATTGTGGACAGTAGACAATTTGTAGGTTGTATATCCACACAGCCTGACCTTGCTGATTTTCTGGTAGTTGCTTAGCATGTGAACAAACCATGGACTGTAAAGAAAACTAAAAATGATATCTTCCAGTATGCCTATGGGACAAATTAACAGGACATCGCAACACTAATAGCTTTGAGGTTCTCACAATAATTGCACTGTGGACTCTGGCTACATGATAGTAGTTCTCTGTATACAATGAATTATTATAGGATTAGGCAAGAACACTTAATTCTACTGTTGAGTATGTACTGTACTATTGTGTTGCGTGCGTGTGCCATAATTCCTTATGATTTATTCATTATGCATCATTTCAGCCATCAGTATTCAGTTGGAACACGTATCGCACTGTTTATTTATATAGATAATGTAGTATTGTGACATTACTGTTCCTCTTTCAGTGAGGGAGCGCGCACTTAACGGGCACACGTCTCGCACCTTTGGATTCAGGAGAGGTGCTGCGTCCGTGTCTCACTTTAATTCTACAGTCCTTCTAAATCCACACAAAAACCTTAACCCTAACGTTTTATCCTGCCCTCTCCTCCACTGGTGACCCCCCTTCCCACACCCCCACCTCCATCTCAATGTAGGTATTCTGGTCATGTGCTCGGCGTTCACCCTGGCCATGGGGAACATCGGCGCGGGCAAGAAGCTGCACTTTAACCTGCTCGTCAACAAGTTGCACACGCCACAGGCGTTCTTTGACACCACTCCCATAGGGCGCTTGATCAACCGCTTCTCCAAGGACATCTACGTGATCGACGAGTCTCTCCCGTCCACCGTGCTCATGTTCCTGGGCTCCTTCTTCGCCTCTATTTCCACCATGATCGTTATCATTGCCAACACGCCAATCTTCGCCGTGGTCGTGGCGCCCCTGACTTTCGTATACGTGTTTGTCCAGGTACTGGGACCGTTTTAACGAGGCTCCGGCACCGCTGCGGACGTCCAATAACAACCCCTCTTTTGCCCTTGGCCCCCCTCTTCTTCTCCTGCTCAATGCAAGTCTGTGAGCACTTCCTGTTCCCCAAGTGGCGCTCTGCATGGCTTTCTGGTGCAGCAGCTTTTTTGTTGACCTCTGAACTTTCGCCTTGGTTCCTCCTCCTCAGCCGTTGATGTTCCGGGTGTGTTGACCGTCCGCTGGTCTGCTCTGTCCTAATCGTTGTGCCTTTACTTCCCTTTTACCCCCCTCACAGCAGCCCACACACTTCCTGTCCTGCCTGCAGACTGCGCACAGACACACACACACACACACACACACACACACACACACACACACACACCGCCACCTACATGTGCATGTATGTATATTATTATAATACATACCTGTACATGCAGGTAGCAGTTTGATGTTGCTTTTAACATGCTGAGAGAAGTCTCTTTTATTTATTTTATGATTGTCATTACATTAATCACCACAAGAGGTAGCACTTCTTACACATTAGCACCAAAAACGAAACTGAGGACCATCCTACTGTATTTTTTCCACGCAGTCGATACAAAAATGAAGCTAACTCCAGTCATAACACCAAGACCTTTTTAATACATGTCTGTGGGTGGGTACAAATCAGTTCCATCACCTGAGAAGCACCTTTATTCTATCATTATGAGTATATAATATATTCACATAAAGAAGTATGTTGTAATATTATTACGGCATACTCACGAGTGCCACGCCCTGTTACATCATGCACTGCATCAGCCTGGCCTCAAGATCTATAACGGTGGTTCTCAAACCCTTTTCAAGTCA
This sequence comes from Gymnoscopelus braueri, assembly GCF_963280865.1. NCBI lineage: Eukaryota > Metazoa > Chordata > Actinopteri > Myctophiformes > Myctophidae > Gymnoscopelus > Gymnoscopelus braueri. Next base: position 32,007,610 of record NC_137617.1, on the reverse strand, counting down.
ATGACCCCCCAAATGTATTTGACCGCGGACCCCCATCTGAAAATGTTTTGTGCCAGGGACCCAGAAGAGAAAACAAAAAAAAAATCAAGATTATTCAAAGAAATTCCAAACATTTTCGATATTTTTCAGAGATTTTCAAAAAATATACAAGCTACAAGCTCGCAGCGCGGCACGAAGTGACGCGCTGTGAGCTTGTAGATCTGATATTTTTGAATAGCCAACACAGTCACAGTGAATGAGAGAGGCCTGTGTGATGGAATACAGGTAGAGAGGATATACAGTAGTTCATCTGGTAGTTGTCTTTAGTGATGTTTGGTTCCCTCTGGTGGTTGTTTAGGGAGAAAGCAGCTAAACTAATTTACTTGCCCCTTTCTGACTAAATTGGTGTTTGGATGTGTTTTAGGGGGTTACACAAAAACATATTGTCTGGCCCTTGTAGGAGAGGGGGCACCTTTACCAATGAAATGATGCCAAAGGGGGAACATGCTTACCACAAAAATAGTCGAATTTGGGAAATCGACACTGTGAGGACAATGCTCCCATGGACCTCACAAGAGAAATGGTAGTTCTATGGTTACAAAGTATTTTTTAGAAATAGGCTTACAATTAGGAATAGATTTAGTTTGGGTTTAGGGTTAGAGTTTTAGGGGTTAGATTTAGGTGTTAAGATTGCTCACAGTGCATTTCTTTAATACAAACGTGTGTGTGTGTGTGTGTGTGTGTGTGTGTGTGTGTGTGTGTGTGTGTGAGAGAAAGGGTATTGTTTGGATTTATTATTTATAGTATAGTGCTGCATCAACCTCTTCAGTTCCCAGGTTGCATATGGAGGCTGATGAATGATTCAAACAATCCTCAACATCGCCCCACCTCTCCACTTTTTTCATATACATTTTACTTTTTTAAATAATAATAATATGTACATAACTGATCTTACTGTAGTTGTGCGGTATTGCACATCTACATGCTCACAATGCATCGAGCTGCGATGTGTCCCATGCCTAGTTAACATTTACTTTATTAAATTTGATGGACTGATTGTTTCAACAAATTTGTGATACATTGAACAAAGGTACATTATATATATTTTTTTAATTTTAAAACATTTCCCCACAGACCACCTGTAATAATGCCATGGACCACTGGTTGAGAAACACTGACAAGTGAAGCACTCCAATTAACCCTTTAGAACCACGAAAGCATCTGTGTCATTTTAGATTTTAGCACTTTGGCAATTAAAAAATAGAAGCTTTACAAGTTCACAGAGCGCCTCTGCGAGCTTGTACATCTGCTATTTTTGAACATTTTTGAAAAATCTTGAAAGTGTGAGAAACTACTGATTTAGATGGCATTTGTAGAATCGGCCTCAGGTCTTAATGGGTTAACATGGGTGTCTGATGTCACCTGTACCCTCCCTCCCTCCCTCCCTCCCTCCCTCCCCCCTCTCTCAGGTGTGCTGGTGCTGGCCACCTGCCTGCTGTTCAAGGCTTACAGCATGCTGCGCGCGGCCAAGCTCACTCACGACAACATGCTCCGGGGGGTCTTGCGGGCGCCGCAGGCCTTCTTCGATAGCGTCCCCATCGGGCGCCTCCTAAACCGCTTCGGCAAAGACGTGGACACTATAGACATCTACATTCCAGAAAATATTGACATATGGATGCGCACTTTCTGGTACACACTGAATGTGCTGCTCGTATGCTCTGTCCTCACCCCCATGTTCCTCGTAGTCGTAGGCCCGTTAATGGTGTTCTATTGGTGGGTTCAGGTAAATAGGACGCTCAGTTTGCCAACTCATTAATAGCATGCTGTCTGAGAGTGTTGTTGTGTGCTTTGTTGGAAGGCGTTTGTCGTCATTGGATGTGACATGACGGTCACTGCTGTCCTAGTGTTGTAGTGGCAGTGAGGCTCGGCCTCCGGTAGTTGTTGTAGTGGGCCAGCGGACAGCCTCTGGCGAGGCTATCTGGCGCCCCGTAGTTTGTCATGACGGCTGTTCTAGACAAACAGCACCACTGGAAATAAGAATGGGAATTGGAGATAGAACCACCCGGAATGTTTTTTAAAGAGCTGCTTTTAAGATGAACATTCCAGGAAACATTACAATTCAGACCCCTGTCTCCATAAGACACTAAGGTGGTCTCTTAAGATCAGAGCCTGACCAATGAATCAGTCGGATTCAAATCATCCTTTTTCTTTTTTTTACAACGATGGTCAAAACTATTATTAAGCCGATGTGTCCCAATGTTTAACCACGTTCAACCTGGCATCCCTATTTTGGGCATTTCATTATAATTTAGGTAAAACATTTTCAAAAGTTGTGTCAAAACAATAAATAAAATGAAGCTCACACTATTATATTATATATTTCACATAATATTTTTTTTTACCATTTGCTAAACTATAATCAATTCCAAGTTTCTCAATTTGATTACAAGATTTTACACCAAATATCAGTCACAAGTTCACAACATTGATAATTGCTGGGCTAGGACTCAATCAGACCCAAACATCTGGCATCGGTCAGGCTCTGCTTCAGATACTGTGGTAGCTGATGAACAGCCGTTCAGTAGTTTGTGCTCGTAGTGGTGTGTGTGTAGAATTAGGCATGGTTTGTTTTAATCATTATTTGATTTTTTTTTATTTCATTATCAATCATTCTAATAATGTTTCATTACGCAGCACTGATTCATGCAAAGTAGTGGCTTTTTAACTAGCATTTTTCAGAACACTAAGTACCATTTCTTTTCCCATTCTCTTAAAAACAATCGGTTTTCTCCTCATACGTCTGAGCCTTGCAGTGATTTAGGTGGGAGAAGATGTAACAGCCCCAAGTTTGATTTTAAACATGAGGGCCACTTTGGGCATTTCATCCTCAATCCTGTAGTTTGCAATGTCATTGAATCTCTCTTCGTAAAAAAAAAAACCTTGTCTCTTCTACTAACGATCAAACTGAAACGGCGATGAAGGTTTTGTCGACGATTTTAAAAAGAATCCTGTACCTGGCCTCAAGGTGGCGTAGTCGGTCAGCATGGAGCATTGCGATCTCTGCTCACCATGTGCCTTAACACCAATTCATACAGAAACAACTAACTTTAACAAAAGGCTTAATATTTGTATTCATGTATGTTAATGCTCGTCTAGAAGAACTGTATGCGTGTATCAAGTTGTCTACTACCTAAAATATCTTTCTTTCCTCGAGTAACATCTTTATCATTGCTTCCTTGTTGCATGGCCTTGTTGCTTTCTGCACTATTTATTACCATTTTACTAACAAATGGGCTCCAATTGAAGCCGCCTGATTTACACATGTCCTATCTCACCTTAATGAATGATGCTTATACGCTATGGAGGGAAATAGTCAAAAGTACTCTACAGTATAGAAGCCAAAACAGTCACTACAACAATATGATAGCATATAGGCAGTAATATCTTTTGAAAATGTTACCTCAGGTTTCTAGTTTATATTTAAACGACTGTATCTTATCTTTTAAGATACCAGTAATGCTATTTTTGATAGATGTATTTGCATATTTTGATTTAGGAATTAGGTTAGGTGTGAAAACACCTGCAGAGTTTAATATCAGTCATTTTTTAAAGAATTGGTATGGACTGTAGACCGAGACACTGTCTCTGAATACAATTAAATCATTTTAGCCGGCACTACATTGTTTCCACAGCCTGAAACAAATGAAAACACCAGATCTAACATTCTATTTTGTGGTGTAAACATATCAAACGTCAAATCAAACACTGACATCAAATTAGCTCTGCAGGTGTGTCTGGCTTTATTGCTGTGGGTGTGGGTGTGGGTGTGGGTGCGTGTGTGTGTGTGTGTGCATATGTACATTTGGGTCTGTGTGCTTACTGTATGCATAACCTAACTTTGAATGTCTTGGCGTGTGTAGTGTTACACACACTTATAATATTGTTTTTGTTTCTCTCCTCTGAATACTTTGTAGAGGTTTTACGTAGCCACATCAAGGCAGCTAAAGCGCCTGGAGTCTATCAGCCGCTCTCCCATATACTCCCATTTCTCCGAGACCATCACTGGCAGTAGTGTAATCCGAGCCTTTGGCAGGAACCCTGCCTTTGTTCTGCTGAGTGATATGAAGGTGGATGAGAACCAGAAGAGTTACTACCCTGGTCTAGTGTCCAACAGGTAGGTGTCTTCGTGCCATCACCAATGCAGAGAACAGTGGCTTTGTTCCAATAATTCATGGGACAATGAACAAATTCTTACACAGCCATTGGTGTGTGTTGGGGGACTATAGCATCGTACAATTCTGATTGTTAATCCTGAGCGTTAAATGTAACTTGCTTTCAACCTGGCGTTCCTATGTTGGGCATGTCATTATACTGTAGGTGAAAGAGGTGATGTGATGCATTGACTTGAGCTTGTAGATCTGCTATTTTTGCTATTCTTGAACATTTGTGGGGGGAAAATGTAAAATGAAATAAATAAAATGTTTTCACCTACATTTTCACCTATAGTGACACACCCCAAAATAGAGACACCAGGTTGAAGGTGGTTAAAATGTTTTTAGGATATAGAATGTGCGTCTGTGTTGGGAAATGACTGAACAAAGTACTGATATAGTAAAAAGGGGGGAAAGAATTGTTGTTTGCAATAATAATGTGTGGTTATCCCAAGGCACACCTGGTCTGGTCTCTGTCTGGGAACCACTGATGTAGAGAACAAGAAAAGTACTTTGACTATTTGTCAATCAAGTCAAATTGGAACATCGCCACTAACACATGTTGCACATGGCACTCTGCAATCTATAATAACATCTGTTCACATAGTTTTACAGTTACTTATTTACTGCATAGTCGTAGCCATCATATTTCACTAATTTCAGACAGAAATCTATTTTCTTTTTCTAAAAATGGATATTTCACAGTTTTCCGTCAGCTGTTTCCTTGCCCTTAATGTACAGTAACCATAGCAAGATCTGCTATTGTCGGTGCGCGACACCGGCACGCAACAAAGTATAACGTGACCCTTAATGGCGTGTCTGTGGCGCTGTTAACGTTGTATTTCCCAGATGGCTGGGCGTACGCATTGAGTTCATTGGAAACTGCGTCATACTGTTTGCCGCCCTGTTTGCTGTGATTGGGAAGGACAAACTCACTGCTGGGATGGTGGGCCTGTCTGTGTCCTACGCTATACAGGTACACAAACCTTTTTATCTCCATATTTTGATACTCTTCTACTTGATTATACTACAGCGTCACACAAAAGCATCAAAAGTAGCACGAAGCGACGCCTCTTGAGATGTAGATCTGCTACTTTTGCTATTCTGGATATATGAGGTTTCCACCCGACAGAGACGACGTTCATATTCATGCCCATTCATATCCACTAGATCAGGGGTCTTCAACGTTTTTCAGACCAAGGACCCCTTAGCGGAAAGATAGATGGAAGCAGGGACCCCCACCACTACATATATTAATTTTCGCAATTTGTCTTTTTGTATTACCTATGAAATTTTAACTTTACGTTACTACAAAATTGACCGAAATAAACTAAACGAAACTAAATATATATTTAATTCATAATTAAACTTTTTCTATTGATTTCATAGATGGCTTTATAGACTTAGTTTGACAGCCCTATCGTCAGTGTTATGTAAATTTATGTTTTAACTTTTTTTTTTTTATGTGTATTTTTTTCCGACATTTAACCACCCCTCTAGGGGTCCCGAATCCCCTGTTGAAGACCTATGCACTTGATTGTTTCTATAGTTTGGGCCTCTCTCCCATGGCATCATTGCCATTAAAGCTGTGTTGTGTTGTTTGCTGTAGGTGACCATGTCTCTCAACTGGATGGTAAGGATGTCTTCAGATCTGGAGAGCAACATCGTAGCGGTAGAGCGGGTCAAGGAGTACTCGGAGACTAAGACAGAGGTACTGCTGTGTGTGTGGGCGTGCATTGTGGCGATGTGTGTGTGTGTGCGCACCATTATAAATTGCCCATGGCACATAAAGTTGGCACTTAACGCGTTTTTGTTTGCTTTAAAAAGAAAAAACATATTGTCGGGGTTTGTGCTGGCCCAGAGAGCATGCTGTTAAAAGGCAGGAATTTTTGCACACATTCCCTTAAACTGACATGCTGCCAGGTCATGTTCTCAAACAGAACAAGACCTATAAACCATAACTAGACCCATAAATGTTATATTACCTTCTGCTCCTCAAGGGCCCCTCTATTACATAAGATAAATAGGGTATATGCACTGTACACACCATGCCTTTTTCATTAGCCATCATAGAAAATGCAGAATGTCCCCATTCTATACGCGGCGTAGTTTTGACGTGAACGTTTTTTTTGCAGTATATTTAATGGTACGATATGTCCCTAGTACAAAACAATTGTTTGGCAGCTCTGAGCTGTGTTAGTTAAAGCTTCCAAAGTCCTTGAGCTTGATGGGCAATCAAGACCTCTTTAAAGCCAAGGAGGGTCAATAAGGACTAAGGAGATTGTTTTCGTAGTCTGAAACGGTACGTTTGCCGCCCACAGGCCCCCTGGGAGGTGGAGGACAAGAAGCCTCCCTCTGACTGGCCAATGGAAGGGAATGTGGAGTTCCGGGACTACAGCGTTCGGTACCGAGAGGGCCTGGACCTCGTCCTGAAGAATCTCACCCTCTCTGTCAAAGGAGGAGAGAAGGTGAGCAGGTTGTTGTGGTTTGAGCTGGTATATATATATATACGGATCAACATTGAATATGAAATTTAAATGTATGGTATGTTTTATGGTATATGTCTGCTATTTACCGAAGCAAATAATTAAGAAAAGCCATTGGGAGAGACACTGCAGAAATGATCTCAAACCTAGATATTTCATTTTCCATTTTGGTTGTTAAAATACAAATACGTATATAGCAATACAGTATGTGTGCTTACCGCATACTGGAAAAAATTACAATTATGTGTTATCCTGTACAGATCGGCATTGTGGGACGTACGGGCGCAGGAAAATCCTCCATGACACTGTGTCTTTTCCGACTGCTGGAAGCTGCGGAGGGAGAGATAACCATCGATGGGGTTAAGATATCTGAGATAGGCCTCCACGACCTGAGGTCCAAGCTCACCATCATACCACAGGTAACACGCACACGCGCACACACACACACACACACACACACACACACACACACACGCGCACACGCACACACACACACACACACACACACACACACACACACACACACACACACACACACACAGAGAGTCTTGGAGGTATGTCACACTCCCTTTCAGTGTGGGACAATGCACTATTTTATCTTACAGTACATTACCAATAACACTATATATCCTATATCAGAGTTGTGATTAAACAAACACACACATTTCTAAACACTACATATATTTGTAGATAGACCAAGGGGTCTATCTTTGGTTCCCTCATTTTTACTTACCTCCAAATCTCTTGCCGAAAATAGCCAATCTACAAGGTCACGACGCTGCGCAACGTAACACGCTGTGAATGCTTCCCTATTATGACATGCTCAGAATAGGGACGCTCTAGGGTTTGTGTGTTTAAAACTCCATCTCACTGCATCTCTCTCTCTGCCTCAGGAACCCGTTCTATTCTCTGGGTCCCTGAGGATGAACATTGACCCCTTTGAAAAGTACAGCGACGAAGAGGTGTGGAGGGCCCTGGAACATTCTCACCTCCACAAATTTGTCAGCAACCAGACAGCCAAACTGGAGCTGGAATGCTCAGAGGGAGGAGAAAACCTCAGGTAACCTTTTAATGGAACGTTCTATGGCATGCAGTACTGGAAGTACTACCAAAGATCGTACTTATAAAACCAAACAAACAAGTAAATGTGCCTACCGAATTTCTTTTTATTTAATTTTCCTTTTTTTTCATCACGTTAGATTTTTCTTTGTTTTGTAAATTCTAAGGCTGAGTTTTAAGGAAGCTCCGTTTAAATCCTCCATTGTGTGTGTGTGTGTGTGTGTGTGTGTGTGTGTGTGTGTGTGCGTGTGCGTGTGTGTGTGCGTGTGCGTGCGTGCACGTGTAGTGTGGGCCAGAGGCAGCTGGTGTGTCTATCCAGAGCTCTGCTGAGGAAGACCCGGATCCTGGTTCTGGATGAGGCCACGGCTGCTATCGACCTGGAGACAGACGACCTCATCCAGTCCACCATCAGAACACAGTTTGAAGACTCCACCGTCTTCACCATTGCACACAGACTCAACACCATCATGGATTACACAAGGTTTGCCACTTAAACCCTCTGTTCTTAGTAAAACGGACCTGAGTTATAACTGTACTTGGTGTGCTCTTTTTTTCCTCTCTACACCAAATTTCCTGATTGAAAATAGCCCAGAGCTTGTAGATCGGCTATTTGCGGCGAATGTTCCCCCCAGAATAGGGATGCTAGGACTCCAGTGGTTAACCACTTAAAAGAGTAGTTAACCCAAAAAATTACTTATTTTCCCCCAGCGCTCTATACTGGGTCTGCTAGTATTTACCTCTACACTTAATCTTTTTGCCGAAAAATGCAGATAACAAGCTCCCAATGCGTCACGTTATTTTTGCTGAATGTGCTGGGGTCCAATACATACTGTATGGTGCAATAACTGCCGCGTTATTGGTCAGGGTTTCTTCAATGGATTCTGCATTATTTTGACCCTCCCCTTGTAATTCAGTATGGCTGTCAAAATCCAATATGGCTGCCAAGATATCACTCAATTGAGATTTATGAACCCATACATGAAAAACCTGATGATAGCTGATTTGGTTTTTGATTGATTGATTGATTGATTGAATTATTAACATTATTAACAGTTTGCAAATAGTAGTGGTACTGTTATACAATAGTGCTAAAAGGATAACACAAAAAGCCCTTGGGGCGTCTTTCCATTGTGGTCCTATGTATTCAATTAATGTATGTAATTTAGGTATGGTAGCTACATGGTTTCCCATGTAGCTACTATACTCATGTTCATGAAGAACCTTATCTCTTAACACTTTACCTGCCAATCACGAGTATAACCGTTGATGAAAAATACACCCGTTTACTGCCAAAGAAAATCCATCCACGAGTATAACCGTTTTTCAAAAAAAAAAGTTTTTTTTCTTTTTTTTTGTCTTTTTTTTTTCAATTTATCCACACAGAACCAGAGATATCACGATCCAAAGATTTCTAGCTCCATTCACTCCTTGGTTAACTTATTACTTTAAAATCCTGTATCTCGGCTCCTGTGTAAAAACAATTTCAACACTGGCACTGGGGGAAGTACAATAAAAAAAACCCTCTGGCAGGGAATGTGTTAAGTATTGGATTCAATCAAAATCTCTCAAAATTCAGTATGGCTGCCATTCATATATCATTGCATGCATCTGCACATGGAAAGGTTGATGCTGTATTAATTTGTGTTATTGTAGTGTAGCTTATTTATTCACGTCCTGTCAGAACATCTCATTTCATTTAATGTTGGATGCAATACGGTCACAAAAATCCAATATGGCTGCCAAAATAACATGCATGTATGTTGCATTGCTGACCTTTGCCACCAGACTTTCATTACAAAAACTACGTTTTTTTTTTATAGTTTTTTTGACAGATGTTAGAATTCTTTTGTGAATGACTTATCCCTTCTTTTACCTCATTGCAGAGTCCTGGTGTTGGACAAGGGACAGATTGCTGAGTTCGACACTCCGACAAACCTTTTGTCACAGAGAGGAATATTCTACGGCATGGCTAAAGATGCAGGACTGGCACAATAGCATCAATTTCCCTATCCAAATGTCATTAACCAGGCTTTAGCATCAGCTCGTTTCAAATTCAGTCAAATTTCATAATAAAATGGATTGAAGAGTACATTTCAGGTTTGTATTTATGATTGGTAATTCGTAATAACAATTTCAGCGGCAATTAGTAGGTGATTGTGGAGTGGAGCTGAGGCCAAGCCTAAACTCTTAAACAGACTTGTGGAAGTTGCAAATCATTTTTGGTTGGTTTGATTTTACTGTGGTGCACGTGTGGAGTGCACCATGAGTGGGGTTAATGCATCAGGACATTTCAAACAGTGTAAGTTAATTTGGCAGTCTGAAAATATACCGAATAAGCTTCCGAGTACCTTTTTCCTGTGATTGCATAACCCTTCTTGCACTCATTGTGTTCTCCTGTGTGGCAAACCCCACACATCTGGCATTCAGTCAGGGTAAAAGTCACTGGAAAAAAGTATTCGCAAATACTATTTGGACCAAGTCTGCTCTTTAGTGCCTTCTGGCAGAAATAGCCAGTGAATGTATAATTTTCTACTCAGCTGCAGAAAAGAGGAGGAAGTCGTTTTTATTGTTACTTTTTCTATTCAGAAAAAATATATACTGTATACTATGCCACTGTACTTTCCATACAAGAAAAAATAAGTTTTGCAATGAACCCAGCTATTTTTTTACTGTTTCATTATTTAAGCTACTTTTTAAAGAGTTGCCTCAAATAGGGAAGTTTGCTCAGTTAAACGTGTGATTCCTTTGTGAACCAAATCTGTAAAAACTTGAATTCTGTACTACCAAAATATGAGATATGGTATATGTCTTTATTAAAAAAAGAAAGAAAATGCTGTGTGTTTTGTTTTTGTTTTTCATTTTCTTGTTTTTAAATTATCTGTTATATACATGGTGACAGATCTTTGATAGCTGGACAACCAAAGTAGGTTTTTGGTCAGGTCTACACAACAAAATACTGTCAAATACTGTCAAAGAGAGTAACTTTTGCTGTGTAGGCAAGGACGTGCTGTTATTATTGATGCCGAAGAGTCGATCGCCTCAAACTGCTAGTTGGGAAGGAGATGTATTCAATCAAATTAAAAGGAAAACATCAACATCAAAAGAAAAGTCACTGGTCAATTTTACTAGAATAATGAAACTCTTGTCAACTAATACTGTACACATTGTACAATGGCAATGTACTTGTTCAAGTACTCCACTAGAGTGGGCTCTACTCTCACAGTCAATCAGCGATCCTACACCAGACAGGCAGTAGTGTCCTCTGGAATAGGGTTCCAAAAGTTTGATTGTTGTGTGTAATGCATCCATTGTCACCAGTGCTATATCAAGAATCTTGTAGTGTTTTGGAAACTAATGAAAGTGTGGTGGTTGCCTTATTTTAGATGATGACTCATTATGTTATGGGCCATGACAACGAAGTGGTCCAAAACTAACAAAATTCACATACAGGATTACACAATTGTAAACAATTGACACTGCACCTTCTGTTAACTGACAACAAAAAGTATAAACATTAATTTCAAATGTCAAACACTCTTATCAATTTAATTGCTTTGTACAGTACATATTGTCCCCACAAGCATCCTTGCAAAAGCTATTAGTCATGACTTCTCCTATGTGATGGATCGTGTAGCCTCGTGAGCCAGCCTCTGTGGATTGTGTGGATGTGGTTGATCACTGCATGGTGAGACGGAGAAACTGGATGTGGGCCCATCTCGATACTGATTAAGGATTAAGACCATTTAGGATTAAGAGAAGGCAGGCTCATGCAATGATTGTGATCCAAGTTCAGTGCATACGTGCGCGCACAAACACAGCACTAAGGACACGACTACCTCGCAGCGAGATGTCTCTCGCCCCACACCACAGGGACAACTGCGGTTAGCACTTCTTAGCAAATGTTTTCCTCTAATAACTGTGAATCTATTTATAATTTATAATGTCACCAGATTCCTTCTCCACTTCTTCTCTCTCCCAGTTGCCAACATTGACAGATGCTGATGATGGCCAAGGATGGATGATGGCTCAGGCTGCCAAAAGCGCTTAGTAATGTGATGTCCCTGCCTATGGGCAAAGCCACATGAAACAGGTCGGGTTCGGCTGGGCTCTGCCAGTCTCACCAACTTCCCCCCCTATCAGTTTATGCTGCAGGCACAGGAATCGGAGGTAAAACAATGATTAAAAATAACTAACTAAAATAAGCCAAGAATTTCCTCTGGCAGCCAGCAAATCCATCCTTGTTTACCTCTGGGCTCGTTCCCCATGCTGTGTCAAGGTGTTGCTCAATGTTATGTCTGCCAGGTTAAAATGCCAACTTGACAGGTAGATACAGTAGTAGATAGATGTCTTCTTGCTTCATTTGATTATACTGATTTACTCACGCTAAACTTACTTGAATATGTTTGTGTATATTTACTGTAACAGGCATGTCTGTCACATGTTGAATTAAATAATTTTTGAAATGATACATTTGAAAATGACATTTTGTAAGCATTAGTATGCTTCTATCGTTCTCAGATCTGCACAGCTTTTATACTCATACCTACAGATGTCTCCTTTTGGAATATTTTAAAGCTGAAATTGGTGAGCAATTCCTTGTTGCCACAATCATGATCAATTGATCATGTGTGTGATTAGCCAGCCAATACGGACAATTCCAGGGAGCGACAGCTCGTTTCCACCGGTGAATCACAGATGGATCTCCTTGTACCACATTATTATGCTGCATAGTACTCTCCATGGTATAGTAAGCTCAATATGGTTTACTTTAAAACCCTGTACTTAGTTGACCGGATTCCCAAGGTCTCTCTACTAGGCCGCCTCCTGTTTTCACTCTACACTAAAAGTCTTCGGTGACCATGTTGTTTTGTGTATATGTTTCTGTTTTTTTTTTTTAAATAGGGAAGCACCTCATGGATCATACATTATGTATTTTATCATGTGCTTCACAATATAAAATATTTCACAAGTTCACAATGTTGTGAGCTTGTAGATCTGCTATTTTTGCTGAGTGTTAGCCCCAAAATAGGGATGCTAGGGTTCAAGTGGTTAAAGCCCTATGTCAGCCAGTTGAGCCCCTGGAATCATGTTTGGAGATTGCACTTAGAAACTTAACGGCCACGGGTTCGATTCCAGCCACTGGCAGTTGCACAATGATGTTGCATCCTGGTTTGGATCAATGGTGAAAAAGACTGCTGTGAGAGTCAATCTGAAAAACAGATGAATCCAGTGACACTGACACGCAGCCATATTTATAAGCAGTTGTTACTTTTTATGGAAATGCGAGTCCTCAAATAACCTCTTGCTAGAGGGTGTATCAGTTAATAATTTTGCTATTTTGAGTTGCCTTAATTCCATGTAAGAAATCCGCCTACTATTATCTCCCGATGTTTAGCCCCAAGATGTATCCATCCACTGTGGCGTTGACAGGAGTTTATTAATTTGGGCTCTGCATGAAACGTCTTATTCATCAATGACAGGTAATGTTCTGACTGCGTAGGGGGCATGTAAGGTAAGCCGAATTCTCTTCCATGATGCTTTCAGGTAAGTGCTTGAACATTCGATGTTGCTGTTTCCTCTCACTTCATCAGTGACACTTGAATATGACTTGGCTGAGGGATGTGTGATACTCATCAACCACACTCAACCACACACACACAAACAGATAGATGCACACTGCCAAAATCACTTATCGCTTGTTTGATATGTTCTGTTCTTAAACTGGCAGGAGCTCCTCTGAGTGTTGGGTCTGATGACGAGGCTATATCTGCCAGCCGTTCTTATAGAAGTAGATTTTAGACCACTCACCTGGATGTGACCAGGTGAGACAACTCAACGATATTGGGTGTAAGGTCAGCTCCCCTGCATCACACTCAGCTCACATAATGCATTTTTAGTCAAACTGTTTTACTTGAGGTAGGGCAACAGGGAATGACCTTCACATCAGAAGTACATTAAACCCTATATATTATAAAACCCTTGGTTGACTGGAGTCCCCCAGGGTTCTACACAAGTAAGCTCCCTCCTTTTTCCCCTCTACACTAAATATATTCTCCGGAAATGGCAAACTGTTCGCACCAGAATAGAGTATGTGGTTACGGGCCCATTTGAACGCCCTTGACCACTGACACTGCTTTCTGATCATGCATGCACAGAACCTGTGCATCCACAGCAGTCACACACAAACACTTCAAATCGTGCAAGTTCACTGTTATCGCAATGGAATGCAGTCTAGTTGTGCTGTCCTCGCTTGAACTCTGTACGAAACAAATTGAAATGATTTACACAGAGGAAGAATAAATAGTTATTTACAGTAACAGTTTTTTTGGGGGGGGGGGGGGGGGATTCACTTGTTTTTTTTTTGGTAAAGGGCAAACGTTATGTTCTTTATGGAGCTTCATGCATCACCTGATGTGGTCCTCATCTTCTCTGTAATTGTTTTTAGATATATTGTCCTCATTTCACCTTTCTTGGCTCGCAAACCCATAGCATTGAAAAAGTGTGTTATCTAAGCTACTCCTCTGTTTATGTTCCGAAGGCCCAGCCACCCAGGTAATGTCAACCACATAAGAAAATGCTCTGTATCTGGACTGACATAATTTTGCAATAAATGTACTGACAGGCTTCATTCATTCTCAAATGTCTTGAGGGGTAAAACAAAAAGTTATATTTCAGACAGCATGGCTATCAGCATTTTTCCCTGCTTTCATTAGAGTTCATGGATCTTTATTTCATGAAACCATGGGATTGCACATTTCCATAAATACAGTTGTAGCTAATCCCCTGCAAAAAAGGTGAGCCTTGTAGCTTGAGATTTAAAATGTCTATACAGCGACAGTTACTGCACACTTGTCACAATTAGATGGCTGTTTACTGTTTATACTGGAATAATGTTTTATAACATGTGAACACCAAATATGAGTTTTTTAAAAAGATATAAGATGTGAAAGGGGTGAAACCGCATGTAGATGCCTCTCATTTCATTAGTGTCATTTGACTTGATTAAATATCAATATTTACTAATGATTACTCCAAGTTAATTTTGTAGTTTTTTTGGATGACAATTTTAGAGCAATAACATTAAAATACTAAATTGACAACATATGTAAAATAACCAACCAATAGAGGATTGTAAGGGTCTCCACAGCCAATCACAGTGATAGTTTGTTAGTATTTTTTTATAACAATAAGCAAGCTACATGTAACCCTTTTTTTTACTATGAAAGAACAGCAATTAGTTTGAGCCTTATTCAAATGAATAGCTTTCAATATCTATTTATATATTATTTGTATATACATATAATGTAGAAATCACAGTAATTATTTAATTTAAAATATGGACTGAGGTCAAATATATACAAAGTATATTCTCTTTATGAAGATAATCTGTAAGTATCAACATTCTGTGGAAACCATGTTTTCTTCCTTTTATAAATAATAAGTTATAATATTTTCTATTGAATGTCAGCCATGTTCATGCATAATTGATACTTCTTATTATGGACCATCATTAAAAAATAATTATATTTCATTTTTGCAAATTAGAATGTATTATAATAAATAAATAGCATACAGCAGGCTGTGGGTGAAAATATTTTTTTTATATTATATTTTATGTTCACTTTTGCCATCCTTGAAATGATGAGAGCTACCAAAATCATTAAATTAACTAATAATTAAAATAACTATCTTCTTTAGTATTAAATAATGTATTATTCACAGGCATGGGACATGGCCATGCACCCATCTGTTTTGTCAGTGTTCCAAAGATTTAAACAACCAATAGAGATAGAGATTCTTGTATTATTTTATTTTTCTACAATAGATAAAGTATTTTCAATTTAAGTGTGATGTGTATATATGCGATAGTCATAGATTATTTAAAAAACACCATATGGTTATTTCACCTCCTCAACCGCAACAAAGTCATTATAGGCTAATCCAAAATGTACGATTTTGGTTCATTCATATCAGGAGTTTTTCATGTATCTTCACATGACATAACAATGTATAGCCTCTACCAGTGGTTCTCAAAGTGGGGTCCGAGGAACCCCAGGGGTCATTGAGAGGGGGGGGGGGGGTAGTTAAGTAGTTAACATAGCATTAACAATCATCTTAATCACTTTATCCATTTATACGTTGTCTATTTAAACATAGCAGATATACAAGCTCGCAGCGCGTCACTTCGTGCCACGCTGCGAGCTTGCACATCTGCTATTTTTGGAAATACTTGAGAAATATCGAAAATGTTTGAACATTTTCAAATACTTTTGAATTTCTAACCCCAAATCTTCTCTGCGGCACAAAATATTTTCAGACGGGGGTCCGCGGCCAAATACATATCAATTTGGGGGTCCGCAGCACAAAAAAGATTGAGAACCACTGGCCTATACTGTATAATGCCAGTTCACTTGTTACGGCAACAAGCTCCATTCGACTGTTTAAATCAGCAGAGCTCTGTGCGTCTTTACGCGCAATGCGCTCTGGTGTTCCTTGCAGAGGTGGAAAAAGTACTACATTGTTTTACTTAAGTAAAAGTTCAATGTTGAAAAATACTTTGTTACAAGTCATTCAAAATGTACTTGAGTAAAAGTACAAAGGTTTTACCATCAAATTGGACATACAAGTACCAAAAGTAGGCCTACTCATTACGCAGAATGTCCCATTTCACAAGTTTTCAAATGTATACAATGTATTGAAATGTTTTTAAATAGCAGATCTACAAGCTCACAGTGTAGATCGGCTATTTTCAAATGGCCGAAATGTAGCCTATACATAGGGCTGAAGTGGTTGATGTGTAGACTATGTTTTGTAATAATAATCCAAATCTGCAAAGTAGCCTAACTAGTAACTAAAGTTTTCAAATAATTGTAGTGGAGTAAAACGTACAATATTTGCCTCTAAGAGATGTAGTGGAGTAGAAGTAAAAGTACAGAAAATTGAAAATACTCCTGTTAAGTAAAAAATACCTAAAGAATGTGGGAAATGTAGGCTACTTAGTTACTTTACACCACTGGTGTTCCTCGTGCGTTCTGGGCTCACAAAGGGTTAAATGGGGTTACCATGCAATCCTTTTAACAGGCAGGTGCCCCACCAGTCCCAGCCCAAAGCTTACCACTGTGTTTGAATACAAAAACGCTCGCCCCAAAACACAGTTGCCTCCGGGGCAAAGCCGGCGGCACCTGGTATTCCTAAACGTAACCAGTAAACTATGCCTAATTCCTAAACGTAACCTCTGTAAAACGGTGCCAAACCCTAACCTTATTCCTATAGACCCCTTAACAGACGACGTCACACTGATAAGAACCAGTATGCGTGCAACCAGTATGCGCGCAATGAAACCCATTCTATCAGGTCTCGCTAGGACGCGCCTCACTAGCCAACACACAAGAGGGGGTACCAGCGCAGCGCACCCCGAAAAAACAGGTTGGGAATTGATTGCGTGAAACAATCACCTGTGCGTCCAGTCTCAATGTTAGTAAACAAATAATTGGTCTATACTTAACCTCAGTAAAACTATGGCTAACCATAAACTTATTTCTAACCTTATCCTCTCGGTAAAACAATTTAAAGAATACAAGAATCGCTGGGCCGCGAAAGAAATGGGGGCGAGTGTGTTTTGGGGCGAGACATCCGGTTACCATGTGTTTTTTTTTCTTCTTCTTCTTTCAACATCTCAGAAGCAATTCATAACTGTCATACTTGGCGGGTTGTTGATAGCAGTGGTCGCAAGTGTGGCGCTTATTTTTTGTTGAGCATGTAGTATATATAGAGCATCCTCGTTGCGGAACTTAGATGCCGAAGTGGACCTGGACAGTCATCAATTTACACTGATAGCCGTTTACAAATTACAGCATCTGTGGAGAGACTGGAGACCCTCAGGCAGCGTGTTCTCGACTCGTTTCAGCTTTTCACGTCCAGATTCTTCCAGCCTACATCGACCGAGAAACTCTCGCTGGATCACAGAATTTTCCATTTCCAACCCAAATACTTTTTTTTTTACAATTCGCTGATGCTGTTTCCTCGCTGGATCTGGTTCCTAGCGTGCCTGTCAGTGTGGATGATGGACCAGCCTGTCAGAGCCATGCCGCCGCGCGTAGCCGTATACTCACATGCGGGCATCTGCCCCAATGACATGAACCCCAACCTGTGGGTGGATGCCATGAGTACCTGTACACGGGAGTGTGAAGCTGACCAGGTGTGTTAATGACTTTTATTAACTTTAATGGTTATCACAACTCAGTGTTTTGAAGTCATACATTTATGTTATCCACAGCCTACACTATCATGTGCAGCTGAACTGTATTAATGTTTGTAATACTTGTTATTTCTGCTTTTTTGATTGTAATTTTTTTTATTATGTACTCCTCTTACAGGAATGTGAGACCTTTGAGAAGTGTTGCTCTAATGTTTGTGGGAACCGGAGTTGTGTGGCAGCGCGTATCATGGTCGGAAACAACAGACCTGTGGGCATGCCCAAAGAGGCCACTTGTGTCAGCTTCATGTGCCCCCAGCAGGGGTCCGAATGTGACATATGGGACGGTCAACCGGTGTGCAAATGCCGTGACCGCTGTGAAAGAGAGCCCCACTTCACCTGTGCCTCCGACGGCATGACCTACTACAACAAGTGCTACATGGATGCGGAGGCATGCTCCAAGGGCATCACTCTCTCTGTGGTCACCTGCCGCTTCCATCTGACCTGGCCCAACACCAGCCCCTCGTTGCCCCAGGAGACCACCCTCCTTCCAACCACTGCGCCCCTCCAGGCGACCATCCCGCCTCCTACCGCAGCCCAGCCGCCCATCATGGTCAGCAGCCCCTTGCGCCAAATGGTTATGGTGGGTGACACGGCCAGCTTCCTGTGCGATGTGACGGGTCGCCCGCGACCCGAAATCACCTGGGAGAAACAGAGGCAGGAGGATGGGGTGCAGAGAGTGGTGATGAGGCCCAATCACGTGCGAGTGAACGTGGTTGTCACTAACATAGGTCAGCTGGTCATCTATAACGCCCAGCCACATGACAGTGGCATCTACACCTGTATAGCTCAGAATTCCGCTGGGTCAGTAGTGTCCCACCACCCACTCACCGTGCTGCCCACGCAGCCTCCCAAGAGCTTCATGGAGGCCAGGAACGTGACCCGTTGTCTGGCGGAAGAGTGCCTTAAACCACCTGAGAATGGTGAGGACTGTGGGAGTGAGCAGGAGAGAGTAAGCTGGTACTACGAGCCTAAGACTAACAACTGCTTCTCCTTCACCCACTGCCATGGCAACAACAACAAAAACAACAACAACAAAGATAACCAGCAGCGAAGGAAGGTATTCGACACGTATGAGGAGTGCATGCAATGCTGCGGTCCAGAGCTGTCGGGCCCCTGTGGTCTTCCTAGCCTGCAGGGCCCCTGTAAGGCCTACGAGCCACGCTGGGCTTACAGTAGCGCACTGCGGCAATGCCAGTCCTTCATCTACGGAGGCTGCAACGGCAACGACAACAATTTTGAATCCAAAGAGGCCTGCGAAGAGATGTGCCCCTATCCAAAAAACCACCACTGCAAGGCCTGCAAGCCACGCGGCAAGATGGTGACCAGCTTCTGTAAGAGCGACTTTGTGATCCTGGGTCGGATGACAGGGCTGACGGAGGAGAGGGACTCGGGCCACGCCCTCGTGACCGTGGAGGAGATCCTTAAGGACGAGAAGATGGGGCTCCGCTTCTTCGGCCAGGAGCCCCTGGAGGTCACCTTCCTGAACATGGACTGGAACTGCCCGTGCCCGAACATCACCGGTGCCGCAGCCGAGGGCCAAGTCATCGTCATGGGAGACGTGAACGAGGGCATGGCAGTCCTTCAGCCAGAGAGCTACGTGGGTGCTTCCAGCCCCCGGCGTGTACGGAAGCTCCGAGAGGTCATCTCCAAGAACACGTGTGACATTCTTAAAGACATTACTAATAGCCCTCAGTAAGGTGGCTATTTTACTTTTTTTTTTATTATCATAATGTGTTCTTAACCTTTAGCCACACAGACCATATCCTCAGTCAAATAAAATATTTGTAAAATGGTCTAAGTAAAGTAAAGTATACATTATTAGAACATGCTTAAACATTCCGAAGGTCTAATATTTCTACAATTGCTACAAATTGCTACAAAACCTGTATATCCAGTCATTTTGGGGCATAAACAAGAAGTTGAAGGATAAAATTAAGTCTGATAATGATGTACCGTTTATGTTCACATCATGTATACTTTATATTACTTAAGACCATTTATCAAATATATATATTTTTTTTACATTTTGGACAAAATAGACAATTTTACATCGAGGTGCCCAGACGTCCCTAGTGTCCACCTATCCTGTACCCTACTGTGACACCAATTGACTGTTATCTTCGGGAACAACACGAGTGTCAGTTATGTTTTTTTAGGGACCTTTAATTTCAACTGAGTTAACGTTTTTATCGACAAAACAATGTTTTTGGGGTATTTTTTTCAAGATTCAAGGGTAAACTTAATGGCTTGATGTTATGTTGTACAGTACAGAGGTGTCCTTTCGTGTGGTCTGTTACAGCAGAGCTTTTCTGTTATGGTTCAGTCGTTGGTGTTGTTGATTGAAATAGCATGTACGTGAACACAGGAGACATTCATCATGATCCTCTTGTTACGGTATCCTAATCCCCAGACCCCTGCCCTCTCCTGCCTCCACTGGAAATGGAGGTTGCAGACCTGCTTTGAAGCACATAACATGTGTTTATAAATGTTTTAAGTTTTATGTACATAATTTGACTTGATTAAATGATGCTTTTATACGACTTCCTTTCTTTTTCACTCCTGAATGTGACTTTAGAAAAATCACTCTCTTGTTTGATATGTCTTGTTTCATCCAATTTCATGCAGTGACATACCGTACGTGTGACTAAAGCACATCCAAAGATCATGCTCCCATATACTGTGCTCTGTGTGAGTAGATTTGGTTCATGCACATAGATAAGTTGTAATATATTTTATAAACCATATTTTTTCTAAATCAGCCAGTCCAGCATTTAATTATTTTGTTGTGTTTGTCACACACATATACTTATTTGAACTTTTTATTTTTTAGCTATTTATTATAGTGTTAATTTTCTTTCCTCTGCTGTCTCGCTTTGTACATCACTCTCTTCACTATGCAGGAGTTTCCAATTATTCTCTCTCTGAGTTTTGTAGATATTGATATTATTTGATGATGTTTTGCATACCTTTTGTGTTTTGTTGTGAGAAAATAAAGATTCTGGATTTTCTTCTCAACTTAATTTGTGTCCATATAACAATAAATATATTGGGGCTAATTATATGTTTTCAAATTATTTTTGCATTGATTTGTTCCAAATGTTTACAAATTCCTTGTCAAAGGTTAAATAAGGCTAGCTCAGTCAGAGGTTAAGTGTGTTGATACGGGGCCATTGACATTCGATTCAGGGATTATAAATCCCCTGTTTTACGCGCGGGACAGGGACAGCTCTGAGAGGCAGCTGTAGCGGTGCACCTGGGTGGCTGTTCTGACAGGGAGTGATGGAAGAGAGAAGGGAATAGCGTGTCCCTGGCCCACCCTGGTCGCCCCTCTCTCTCCGACTCACTCCTCATGCCGAGCAACCTTGACTCCCTCCCTCCACTTCTACACCCTTTCCCCGAAGAACTCCGCAACAGGGTCCTTCCAACCACGAGTACCCCTACTCCCCAACCCCCACCCCCACTGCAGCATTGTAAAAGAAACTCCTCTTGGAGGCAGTCTAATTGGGTAAAGAACCCCAAGCTGTAAACCTCAGATCCACTCCCATACTGGAGTTATGTCTTTCATGCCATGCCAGGAGGCGTCTCTGGGCCGCAAGGAGCAGGCCCCAGTCAGCAGAGCGTCAACCAGGGTGTTCTTCCCAGATGAGGAGCTCTGTTTCTTCCATCCAGGGCAGGGAGGGAAGAAGGAGATTACCCATATGCACGGTGTTCCTTTAAAGTCCCATGATCCACCTGGGAGCACAGGCCTACACTTAAAGCAGCTGTTGAAGCTTCTGGAGAAGATAAATAATGTGTCTCTCCGCGCTGAAGTCTGGATCATGTAACCAACCAATCAAACCATTTGTCTTAATTTCAAGCCATTAGCAATACAATCTCACGCTAGATTTCAATAGATAATTTGTTTAGATGTTTGATTATTTTTTTTAATCATAAGATCTACAGATCTCGATCACTTTGAATGACTGTGTGAATATTTGATTCTACAGGGGGTTCAGCAGGTTTATCACTGGTACGAATAAGGGGAAATGCAGTGGTTTGTGATTCCATACAATTAACTGGATCTTTAGATATCTGTATTGCAAAGGGGGTTATTTTGACACTGTTGGTTCCATGCAAATTGAGTTGCTGATTCTGTTCGGTTCCATGTAGTATTCATTCTACCTCAATACTGTATATATAATACAGTGATACTTGTTTGGATGTGTACGTTAACTGTCAAATATATTATGTGAACTTATTTTGATCCCATTCATGTTCACTTTTGCTACCAAATTAGGTAGTGACAATAGAAAACCATCTAAACCAAATTATATTATTTCATCTCACCTGATCCAGATAATATTTTCCTAATTGGATTGTGAAAATTCACTCTGGTAAATGTTTACCTGTATTTATTTAAAAAAAAGAAAATCGTACTAAATATGAATAATGTCAAGTTGGATTGTTTGTCAAAAGTGAGTATGATTGTCTCCACCAGGCCAAATGCTGGGGATGGAGATTATTATCTCTGCCAGGCCGAAGGCCAAGGATGGAGATAATGTTACTCATGTGTGTGTGCGCGCGCGTGTATGTGCGTCTTTGAATCCGGAGCTAACCTCGCAAAACAGCTGGACCAATCAGTGTCAAACATTTTTTGCATGCTGCCAGTAGGCCAAGGAAGACACTCGAACAAAAGTATTTTCAAATCAGTCTCATGGTGGCAGCCTGCTTAACGTTTTGGCTTATAACTCTTTCTTGAGCCATACTGTAGGTCATACAATCAAAATGTTTTCCCCCTTTTCCCTGGATTCCTTCGATCATTCCCCCATAGACCACGGCGAGAACTGTCCGTCTCACTGACTTCAAATTCAGCTTGCACATCACAGATTGCCTAAGGGAGTGCGGTGCCGTGTCGGTCGGATAGGCAGTTGTCCAGAACCGCCGATCCTACCGATATGCCCATGTATAGGCATATATGGAGATCCGGTTGTCCAGAACCGCTGATCTGACTGATATGCCCATATATGGGCATGCCGATATATGGGCCAGACCGACTTCAAACTCTGCATGCATATTGCAGAGGACCTGTCACCTGAGAGCGTGACCTGTGTGGGAAGTCGGTCGTATATATCAGCAGATCTCCAATAAATATTGATACATGGTGTCATCAATATGACGCCATAGTGCTTACTAAATAGACTGGTCTAGACTCCATATTTGGGCATGCCTGACACAGGCACTGGTCTAGTTTTACAAAGATGCCAAATCCGATCAATTCCACATTTGAATCACTACACCGGGCACCAGGCTACTTTGGAATGATTGGAATGAAGTGTCAGGTCTGCCCCAATCTGGGAACCTCTGCCTTGAGAGATCTGCCCAAATATGGTGTCCTGGCCAATCTATGTTTAGTACTAGACATCAGTTGGGGAAATCTTTCACTTCACCAGCAGGGTGAGGAGTGTTGCCGACGTGTTTCGGCACCATTTTACCGCCACTTCAGCAGCCCCAGGACGCTATTGCTTGCAATAGTCCAGTAATTTTTGGGCAGGCGTTTGGTGCCCCCCAAAGCTTGGTGCCCTGGGCTCCAGCCCCTAAGCTTCCTCGGGTCCTTAACGGCTGCAACCCACGACTTACACAGCCTTGGGTACGCCACCCAGCCTGGTGGAGATGCGCGCACCATGGAGTGCCCCTCATGTTGGAGCAGATGTTGTGCTGTTACTTAGAGAATGGGGTTAGATGAGCCACGTTTGGTTCTTCATACCAGAAACAAAAACATTTTGCCCAGATAATGTAGTTCACAAATTATTGATCACAGAAGAAAAGTGTTCCTTTTTCTTTGGCACAACTTCCCCCAGTGTGGGGTAAGTCAATCATGCTCATATGTTTCCATTCATAACCTTCATATAATCAGTCAAGATTAATGAAAAACACAGCTTTTCTCTCTCTTAATAATAAACTACAGTATAATTATGTATCAAATAAAAAAGGAATGTGACGTAGAATCATTTGTGGAGAAATATGTATTTTTCTCATTGATTTAATATAGGCTCAGCTTACACCAAACCCAGTTTCCCATCTTACTCCCCATTACTCCCCACAGTCTGAACAAATAAATTGTAGCTTACACAAACCAAATATCACATCTGATCGATAACCTCAAGTTGTAAACTAAAAATCAAAAATCTAACCAGCATAAACACTATAGTACCTGACTACTACATAATTATCTAACTACTCCCCCTAAAACACTGGAATCGTTATATCTGTTCAAAATCACTTTACACAGTAAAAACAACAACATCAACACATCTTTTAATGATAACTGGTAATGCATACTGCATTCTTTTTTGATTCCTTGATACACAAGGTGGTTCATCTTAACCAATGATTATTTCGTTTTTTTGTCCAGTTAGTGACTGCTACAGAATAGCATTATTGTATAGCATCATATTGCATATTGAGGAGGTAACCAGATCAACTAGGGGAACTAGTTTTAATAATCCTGTAAAAACATTTTTGTATGCCACCAATCATTTTTGTATGCCACCCAACCTCCCAGAAGTCAATTAAAACAACACCTTTTAAAAACAACAATGCAGAGTCTTGGGTCTACAAAAGCACAATTTACTATCAATTAAAATTCTGCTTATGCGAAACATGTGTGAACCTTATTTTTAAAGCACTCAGACAGATCTTTTATGTCTTTCTAACGTGAGCTGGGCTAGCCACAAGATTGAAATAGTTATTTTTTTATATGCTTTGCAGACTTTTCTCTTGCAATAACGGCTCTTGGGGGGTTTGCTGATATGAGGGGGTCAATGCGTTCACAGACTCGGTTCATACAAGGCATAGTCGGTGTTACGTACACAACCCTAGATGCGCCTCCTCCCTGGGGCACAGAGAGCTGACCTGAGCTCGGTGCCTTGGCGTCGGTTCTAATTTGTATATCTATGTTGTGTTTTCAGGGGAGAGTGTACAGTAGCACCTGTGAAACAGATCAGCAAGCAGGGTGGTTTAAGACCCTCTGATTCATGACCTGCATCTGTTATGCCCATATCATTTGGAACAGCTATTGAAAAGATACAGTAGCCACTCACACGCACTAACCTGAAATTAACAGCCTCCTCCATGGCAATATATCATAGAGGATCTCTCTCTGAAAAGGGACTCACTGGGACAACATCAAGGGCCTTTGATTTGGACCACATTGCACTTCTGGTGACACTGGAAAGTTTGGAGACAATTACTGGTCATGGGAGTCAAGTGGCAGTTTGGCAGATAAATGAAAAACTAGAAAATGTGCTCCTCGGAGCACAAGTCTCCGCCAGCAGACCCGTGCTATTTTAATAGCACGGGTCGTCTTGGTAGAACGGGTCGTCTTGGTAGAATGCGCGTGGTTTTTGGTGTTCTGCAGGGGCGACTGAATATGTAGTGTCTGCATCTAAAAGATGTTCTTCTTGAAGCAATGTGTCATATGGGAGTCGTCGTAATTGACTGGTTTGTTCAAATGCTTGTCTGTCTTCTTCATCTTCATTGTCTTGAACAGTTTCAGCAGTTGATTGGTGTGTTTGATCTATGTCAGTTTTCTCTAGTGCTACATAATGTATTTGATCAAGGCGGCCAATTGTTACAGTATTAAGACTTCGGCCTTGTTGTGGGATCAATTCAACTCTATAGTCCTCTTCAGTGTTACTGTTGTAGATGAGTATGCTTTCTTAGCTTTGGCCTTCTGCGCCTTTGCTTGACCAATGTTAGGTGTTCTCAAGAGGGACACACACGCACGGACGGGTGATTTGGACTGGAAGGTACTGTTCCAATCAAGACTGATTGATCCTGTCTTACCTCACTTCAAAAGTCATAAATGGCCTTTTGAAGTGACACACCTATTTATAGGATTTTATTTCGTCATGCGTCCCTCTAGCCAATCAAAGGCATTGGTGTCAACATATTGACACGTGTCACGTGGAGCTTGACCCATGTTAGCTTGGCTAGGGGCCATGCTAACACACGGCGGGACGAAGCGAAAACATACTCTTAATTTCATTCCTTCTCTCTGTTTCTTAGCTTTGGCCTTCTGCGCCTTTGCGTCTTCATCAGGTTTCAGATGCTCATTTGCTGCTTCTTTAGTTTGCATAATGGGAGTTAGTTACATTGTGTGATCTCAGCCTCCTATTTATATATTTATATTACATATTGTGATGTCACGTAAAACTGACCAATGTTAGGTGTTCTCAGAGGAACACACACACGCACGGACGGGTGATTTGTACTGCAAGGTACTGTTGGTAGAATGTGCGTGGTTTTTGGTGTTCTGCAGGGGCGACTGAATATGTAGTGTTTGCATCTAAAGAATGTTCTTCTTGAAGCAATGTGTCATATGGGAGTGGTCGTAATTGACTGGTTTGTTCAAATACTTGTCTGTCTTCTTCATCTTCATTGTTGTCTTGAACAGTTTCAGCAGTTGATTGGTGTGTTTGATCTATGTCAGTTTTCTCTAGTGCTACATAATGTATTTGATCAAGGTGGCCAATTGTTACAGTATTAAGACTTCGGCCTTGTTGTTGTGGGATCAATTCAACTCTATAGTCCTCTTCTGTGTTACTGTTGTAGATGAGTATGCTTTCTTAGCTTTGGCCTTCTGCGCCTTTGCTTGACCAATGTTAGGTGTTCTCAGAGGGACACACACACGCACGGACGGGTGATTTGGACTGGAACGGACGGGTGATTTGGACTGGAAGGTACTGTTCCAATCAAGACTGATTAATCCTGTCTTACCTCACTTCAAAAAGTAGAAGCTTTTTGAAGTGACACACCTATTTATAGGATTTTATTTCGTCATGCGTCCCTCTAGCCAATCAAAGGCATTGGTGTCAACATATTGACACGTGTCACGTGGAGCTTGACCAATGTTAGCTTGGCTAACAATGTTTGCTCACACACGGCGGGACGAAGCGAAAACATACTCTCCACCTACGGCGGAGACAATTAAGAGTAGCCTAGAGTTTGGTCTTGTACAGTATGTGTAGCCTATCTTTCTGTGTGTGTGTGTGCGTGCGTGTGTGAAATAATACAAGTGTTCATGTTTGTGTGGGTGCAATATTCATGTTGTGACGACCACTGGTAGTCCTATTAATGTGAGCAACTCAAACAGGGTCAAATAATGAGATTTTATTTCTTGAAGAAATTATGCTTATGTAGGTTGTAAAAAAAAGTTAATGTATTGCATTCAGAGCCGTACTCACGCAATCAAAGAAAATAGCCCATTTAAAGTTAGTAGTGCATTATAGCTTATCACTCATGAAATCTCTTTTCATGCTTGAAATGTAAGCAGCTCACTTTGAAATTCTCCCTTTTTCTCCCTTTTCACATGAACTTCAATGCCTGGATTGACTGAGATACAACTGCTCTCATCAGAGCTGCCTATGGTAGCCTACTACACTAGCTTCATCTTCTCTGTGTCTGAACCACAGCATCCTCTGGTGTTGGCAGAGGTTGCTCATGAGGATTGACAATTTTGATTTTGTATAATTTATGTTGTCCATATAATGCAGTACACCTAGTACATCTGTGTTTACCTTCTTTATATAGGCAATATAACAAACTCTATTTGATATATTTGTCCACAGCTTCAGAACCTCAAGGTTAGAACATTCTGACAGCATTCTGTTGGATTCATATGATGATGAGTACAATTGCAATGACCTGTGTGCTCCACTAGAGTGCAGCACAGGACCACAGCTTCCATCACCTAAAACACTGCTCTCACTCACAGGCCCCCCTGCATCCATATTGTAGCTGGATGCAAGAGCTGTTGGTGGTACTGTAAGCTCACTATACTGTACTATACGATTTAATTCCTAGATTTTCACATAAGAAGCAAAGAGCATTTAGTCAACCTCTGCGAAGTCCAATAACCTAATAGACCATTTTCCTGGGACAACATTACCCCGGCCGCATTGCAGAAAACGTATAGTCTAAGTGGAAAGAAATCCTGCTGCTGTGTGACTTTTATTGTCCTCTAGTGGAAAACTACTCCTGCCCCTGCCACAGATAATTGACCATGTAATGAAGATAGTGTGGGGGGTGGGTGTGTGGGGGTGGAGGTCCATTATGCCCACAGGCCCCCGCGCCCCCCCCCCTTCCAGTGGTGTAAAGTAACTGAGTACATTTACTCAAGTACTGTACTTAAGTACAATTTTAAGGTATTTTTACTTTACTGGAGTACTTTTACCCCACTACACCTCAAAGGCAAATATTGTACTTTTACTCCACTATAATTATTTGAAAACTTTAGTTACTAGTTACTTTGTAGATTTTGATTATTATTACAAAACATACAGTAACCACTTCAGTCCTATACATTTCGGCCATTTGAAAATAGCCAATCTACGAGCTCACAATGCGACACATTGTGAGCTTGTAGATCTGCTATTTTCAAAAGATTTTAATACATTTTATACAAAACTTGTGAAACAGGACATTCTGCATAATGAGTACTTTCTACTTTTGGTACTTTAAGTATATTTTGACACCAATACTTTTGTACTTTTACTCAAGTACATTTTTTATTTACTTTTACTTGTAACAGAGTATTTCTACAGACATGCAGTATTGATACTTTTACTTAAGTACAAAACGTGAGTAGCCTACTTTTTCCACCACTCACCCCCTCCCTCCCTCATTCAGTGGGTAGATTACGCTATGAGCCACCTCGCCGCTCTAAACCCGTTACTGAGCCCCGGGGTCACTTCCGCAGCACTGCTGCTGTCCTTATGTAATGGGCTGGCAGGGACACATACTGTACAAAGAACACACACATTCATGGACATGTATGTAAACAGTCAACATGCATGCCCGGCTGCAGACACAGACACATGCATATTCAGTATAGGCTTTGCTTGGACTTTCAAACTGATATCCCAATAGGCTTGTGGTTATAGGGGGAAATGTCCAAAGTTGTTAATCATCAGCATAACTTTTCAGAGTGAGGTTTTCACTGAGGATATTGGTTTTGAATATTTCATTACCAACTGAGGGATTCTTTTTGTTAAATACATAATGGGCCCTTTGATAGGCCCATGATGCCAAATCCACGAACAGTCAACATCAGCAAAGATTACATAATGATACTCAAGTGCATTTCACATTGAACATTAAAATGTGACAGGGTCATAATGAATACGGCAGCGGAAAGTCATAAGAGCTATAGAATTAATTCTGAAGAGGAGAGTGTGACAGTGCATACTTGCATCAGCCCCATGCAGCTTAGCTTTGCCTTGTGTGTGTGTTTAGGTTACAGAAGCTGTCACTTCGATCATCAACTTCATGTTCAAATGTGTTTACCTGTAGTCTACAGGTAAACACATGATCTACAGGCTGTAGATCATACAGTATGTCACACTAAACAAAAATGGTGTTAAATAGTGCTAAAAGTGGTTCTTTGAATCGTGACCCCCCCCCCCCCCCCCTGGGAAAAAAATCTCCTGTTATTGGACGGTCTGAGGTTGGCAGGTATCTATCTATCTATCTATCTATCTATCTATCTATCTATCTATCTATCTATCTATCTATCTATCTATCTACAGTATCTATCTATCTATCTATCTACAGTATCTATCTATCTGTCTGTCTGTCTGTCTGTCTGTCTGTCTGTCTGTCTGTCTGTCTGTCTGTCTGTCTGTCTGTCTGTCTGTCTGTCTGTCTGTCTGTCTGTCTGTCTGTCTGTCTGTCTGTCTGTCTAATCAGTCATGTAAGCTCCGACCTGAATCCACCTACACGCCTTTCTTATGCAATCCCTTCATCAGAGTGAGAAAGAAAGGAGAGGGGGAGAGAGAGAGAGAGAGAGGTCGCTGTTCTAAATCTCCACTGCCCTGGTTCTGTTGCATGCATTATGCAATCTGCTTTAGATGTTCAATCAGGGTGTTGGCAGATCAGATAGAGATTGAGAGGACAAAAGAAAGACAGAAGGGCATGAGAGAGGGGGAGATGGGCGTGTCAATGAATATGTCATCTATCATCATGGAGTATGTCACACATTCAGGGATGTTACATGTCATACCCTTGCTGCCCCCCACGGGTTAACCACTTAAACCCCAGCATCCGTATTTTGCAGAAAATAGCAGATCGACAAGCTCAAAACGCGTTGCAACGCTATTTTAGCTAAACTTGCTCGTTCACTCAACTTCACTGCATGACAAATGGCCAAAGTTGAGGAACTAATATTTCCCTAATCAGAGCTGTAGCTATAAATGGAAAAGTATGGAACATTTCTATTTGATCACAATTATGAGTTTGTCTCCAGGCTCCAGACTGTAAAATATTTTTTGTCTGCGTTGGCTTGGCACAGAACTTTGTTAATGCCTAATTTATACTCAAATGAACTGCATCGGAAATAGCAGATCTCCAAGCTCACCACGTGTTGCGTCGCAGTGTATTGTGAGCCTGAAGATCAGCTATTTGTGGCTTAATTCCTACATGGAGTAGATCTCGGATGAGTCCATTTCCTCTCTCCTGGCTCCATTGTTTGCTGGTCTCTGAATAATTTTCCCGTTTAAAGCAGAGCAAAGCTCTTAAACCCTGATTTCCCCCGCTCATCCCATCGTTTGCCTCGTTTATCTCCTTCTCCCTCCCTCCCATCCTCCCTGCCTCCCACTCCTCGTTTACTCTCTCCCTCATCTCCCTGCTAGCTTCCCTTCCTTCCCAGCAGGTCCCTGGGTGTGTGGGAAACGGGAGATGCGCCTGGGGGGACGGAGGGCCGCACGGCCACAGTCTCTACGGCATACATGGGCAACTGGCGACCCGGGGGCCACATGTGGCAAACATGACCCGCTTTAATTACTTCAGTCTATAAGTAGCTTAAATGAGTATTGAATTATATTGTCCTTTTTATGTCCAATGTATTTGTATTTAAATTCATAAAGTTAACATAAGTATAACTAAATGCATTTGAAATTAAATAGAAACATTACTTTTCAGGATTCCAATTCAAAAATAGCAAAAAATGAATCTGGATTCCAATTCAAAAATGGCAAAAGTAGCAGATCTACAAGCTCAAAACGTGTCGCACTGCGAAGCGTTTTGAGCTTGAAGATCGGCTACTTTTGCTACTTTTGTGTGACATAGAATGGCATAGAATTAATTTACCAAAATAGTTAAAATACAGAGATAAGAGGTGTCTGCCCGACAGTATATGCAATGTGGCCCTCTGGAGTGAGTGTGGAAATATAGTTGCCCTCTCCATCCTCAAAGTTGCCCGACCCTTATGCACATGTATTGAAACTACATATTAAGACACAAAGCACATTTTACATATTCAAGCTTGTTGTTCATACACAAACACATGCACGCTCATGCATAGAGATGTAGCTTCTTCTAAATTAGATACTGGTCCAATGGCCAATACAGATTAACCACTTAAACCCTATACTTCATTGACTGGGTTCCCCCAGGGGTCTGTGCTTGGACCCCAACTTTTCCCCCCAATCTACACCAATATCTCTTTGCCGAAAATTGGCGATCTACAAGCTCACTATAGGTTGCGTTGTGACGTGCTGTGAGCTTGCATGTATGTATATGCTTGTGTGTGTGTGTGTGTGTGTGTGTGTGTGTGTGTGTGTGTGTGTGTGTGTGTGTGTGTGTGTGTGTGTGTGTGTGTGTGTGTGTGTGTGTGTGTGTGTGTGTGTGTGCGCCCACGTGTATGTGTGTGTGTGTGTGTGTGTGTGTGTGTGTGCGTGTGTGTGTGCATGCGTGTGTGGGTGCGGGTGTGTATTCTGTTTAGTGTATTGTCTCTATACCACCGGCGCCAGCCTGCAAGCTTGGCACAGCACACAGCATTCTCCTCACATGACAAACACATTTGAAGCAGTGAAGCTGGAGAAGGGGAGAGGAGAGGGCAAGGACTGGGGGAGGGGAGGGGACGCAGGGAGGTGAAGGTCACGGGGTAGATCAGGTTGGAGGGACAAGAGGAGGACATGAGAGGAGGTGTCCCCGAAGCACATAGCTGCAAGCAGACTCCTACAGTTGGATGCGCTCCAGGAAAACTGCCTGGGTACACCGTGTTCACTCTCTCCCAGTTCCCAGTTCTCTCTCTCTCTCTCTCTCTCTCTCACACACACACACACATTCCTACTCAGAATTTTGTTCGTGACTGGCTGATTCGAACAAACACAAACAAAAGCCTACACAGAAAATAGACTGTTGTGACACAGCATTTGCACACTGTACATGACATGAGTGAGCGCACACACGTAGACAAACATGTACAAACATGTTTAAACCAACATGCAAGTTGCCTGCCCACGCTATCGCAAACATACACATGCACTCTCCTCCCAACACACAATCATTATCTACCTCTAATTAGAAACATTTTATATAACTAGTACTCCCCAAAATCAACAATTGAAAAGTTATTTATTTTATATCGCCAAGTGTGGGAGAGAGTGAGCAAGTGGCCAAGACCATGACCGTCACTTAATGTCCCTGCAGAGCGGATGTGGACAGATGATGAAGTGTAGTTCCCCTTCTGTTAGATTTGGTCCTGGGCCATAGACTGAGCTGACACCACACCAGCGCCCCTCCTCCTTGCTGGCTGGCTGGACACGACTCCCTCTGCCTCAGCCTCTCAGGGGCAGTCAGATGAAACTTCAAATGAGTCTGAAAACACGCAGCTCCATTAGGGAATGGGTGGTGACGCAGCACATCCACTCCACCGGGAAGGCTCGGCTGGCACTCATAGTTAAGCTAACATTTCAACTCGCAGAGAAGGGTCTTGTAGAGGGCTATGACCTGCGGGATGACCCCCGTCTCCGCCCTATATCACGCACGCACAGATGGTGTGAGGAGCACCATTAATAAGAGGAGATGAGTCATTACCTTTGATCCTCTTCCTTTCAGGCACCCGGAAAAGCCCAATTAGAACCAATTTTCTTTCCCCCCTCTTTAGTTTTTTTTAAATTTGCATTGAACCATCAGCTCTCCTTCCGATTGCACAAGTCCACTGATTCAGTACAGTTCCCTGGTGCATACAGTCAAATAGCATTTCAGCAGGTGCTTACAGTCTAGACAAGTGTTTTCTATAAAGACTTTGGCTCAGTTTGTGTTCTGTTCTCCAACTCCCGTTCCCTGACCTGAATATTACCGTTCTTGATGAGTTCTGTGGGATACTGAGGTGTCTAGCTAGCCCATGCACATTTTCAAACCCTATACAAACACATTTCCATTATTGTCTTGATGAAGGGATGGACAGCAATGACCTTTGGATCGTCAATGTAAAAGGCTGAATTCAGTAGACTGAAAGCAATACAGCAGACGACCAGGCGGAGTGCTATTGTTAGTCATTGTACATAAGTATAATTTTGTATATTGCATTTTTTTTTCTGTTAAAAACTTGGACTCTTGGACTCAGCTAAAACACTTCAGTGGAAAAGACAGTGAAAATGGTGATGGGCATGTTTCAGTATACCTGTGCTGAAATCTGCTGGTGAGTGGTGACACAATCACACATACAGTAGACAGACACACATTCACATACCCTATACACAGGCATGCACTCACACACGCAGAGTCAAACACACACAAACATATCCTTTGAGCTGATCTCGATGACTCACTCATCCTCTTTCTCCACCCTTGCTATATTTTTTGGGGCGTATCTCCAGGCTTGATTAAAACATTGCCAGTGGGGGTAAAGACAGTGGTGGAAAGTAACTAAGTACATTTACTTAAGTACTGTACTTAAGTACAATTTTGAGGTATTTGTACTTTACTTGAGTATTTCCAATTTCCAATACTTTTACTTCTACTCCACTACATCTCAGAGGCAAATATTGTACTTTTACTCCACTACAATTATTTGAAAACTTTTAGTTACTGTTACTTTTCAGATATAAATTATGATATTATTAAACATACATTAACCACTTTAGCCCTATTTTATACATAGGCTATTTGAAAATAGTCGGTCGCATCGCGACGCGTTGTGAGCTTGTAGATCTGATTTTTCAAACATTTTAGTACTTTTACTTTTGGTACTTTAAGTACATTTTACATCTAAATGTAAACAGACATAAAACTGATGTCCTGTGCAGTTAGGGTGATCAAACTGAACCATTACACTCATAATAATAAGACCTGGGGGTAATGCAGCTTATCAGTTTTACCCAGCTGATGTCTGCCCTCAGAGGAACAGTATTGATTGTCTTGATTGTCTCAGAGGAACAGTATTGATTGTCTTGCTGAGGGACATCCTGCTGCACTCAAGTCTTGAACCTGTAACCTTCGGCTCACTATGCAGTCACTCCATCCATTCACCTATACCTGTATCCTTAGAATCTGTGGTTCTGAAACGTTTTGTTATCAAGGACCCCCCAAATTGACATGTATTTGGCAGGGGACCCCAATGTGAAAAGATGTAGTGTCCGGGCCCCCCATGAAAAAATATGTATATTTAAAACTTAAAAAGAATATATATGTTACAGGGAAATTGGCATTCCAGGGAAATTTAAAAAGGAGCGCTCGTTTTCACCCCCCCAGGCAATTCTGTAGAACCAACACTAGAAGGCAATGCAAGCCACACTAGACTAGAGCCCCCCTTT
The DNA here is from genome assembly GCF_963280865.1 of Gymnoscopelus braueri. NCBI lineage: Eukaryota > Metazoa > Chordata > Actinopteri > Myctophiformes > Myctophidae > Gymnoscopelus > Gymnoscopelus braueri. The sequence goes on along the minus strand of NC_137617.1, from coordinate 31,973,040 downwards.
TAACTCTATGCCCCCACCACACACACGCGCACGCACGCATGCACACGCGCACACGCGCACACACGTGCACACGCCATGCTTTCAATTTGGTTTATTGAAAGCATGACTGTTAAGATAATTTTAGTGTGTTCTAGCTTTTAACATTTGTTTTAGTTTATCCACGACACACACGCACGCGTGGATAGTAACGCATATCTATTCTCCCCCTATCGATTTACAACTCGGACGGCGCTGATTCGACTAGTCGGCGCGGGCACTCGCTCCTGGGGGCGCTCGGGCGCGCCTTCTCTGCTGAGTCGGCGCGCCTCCGTCATGGACAATAACTATTATCATGTGTGCGTGTGAACGCGTGTTCAGTGTTCCCCTAGCATAGCTTCCTCCTCCTTCTCCTCCTCCTCCTCGCAGGGAGGAGCGCCTCGCGTAAAAAACCCTGTCTCGAAAAGCCCTGCCTCGCGCCTAAAAACGAGCGCTCCTTTTTCAATTTCCCTGGAATGCCAATTTCCCTGTGACATATATATTTATTCCAAATGTGTTAACATTTTCACACAATGTCAGGGTTAAGAATCGAACTCATAACTTTCTGTTTCTCAGGCAGGCTCTTACAGGCCACTGTGCCTTGCCAAGGCTTGAAGGCCAAATAATGACAGAAAAGCCAAAGGCTTGTTTCCATTGGGGTTCATAAACATTCAAACATCTAGACAAGCAACAGCACAACAAACCATAGACAAAATAATATGCTGCAAAGATCATTTTTCTGGGGGGGGGTATTGTTGTGTGTTGTTCGATAAAGAGGAATGAAGACCTTATGATGGCAAGGCAGCTGGTAGCACAGTGGGTTGAATCACTGCCAAAACTACCAACATGTTCCATATGTTGTGGGTTCAAACCCCACTCACTCTTTACCCTGAAACCTTCCTTTAGAGACTGACTATCAGAAGAACTAGGGTAAAACCGCCTGGAAAACTGTGGGGATTGGCTGGGACCAGTAGCTCAGTCGGAAGAGCTCTTGACTTCAGACCACAAGGTCAAGGGATCAAATCCCAGCCCAGAAATTCAGCATCTGAGCAATCTCACTCCTGCGGCATTACTAACTTTTTTCACCTTTAAATGGCCATTGCCATTGACAATGCATTGGGCGCTTAAAGTTAAATATTTCAAAAACTACAAATTATTTCAAAGTAAAAATCTCAAGCATACATGTCCACAGTAAGGTGGAATTTTTCAATTGTGAATCAAGTTTATAGGCTAAAGTATGAAGGAATAGCGAGGTTCACCTTTAAATGTCCATTGCCATTGACAATGCATTGGGCGCTTAAAGTTAAATATCTCAAAAACTACAAAACATTTTAAAGTAAAAAGTTCAAGCATTTGTGTCCACAGTAAGATGAATTATAAAAAGTGTGAATGGAGTTTCTAGGTGAAAGTGTTTTTTTTAGGTGCCAAAACCTGTCATCGACCTCCATTATACATTTCTGAAATTTTAAAGGAGTATATTTCTAAAACTATGAAACATTTCAAATATTCATGTTCAGGCAAACATGTCCACAGTAAGATGAACATTTTAAAGTTTGAATGGGGTTTCAATAATTTGTAGTTTTTGAAATATTTAACTTTAAGCGCCCAATGCATTGTCAATGGCAATGGACATTTAAACAGATATATTCCAGTAGTTGGTGGTAATGCAACAATTACGGATGCTAACTGCCATAAAACACCAAGGTAGAAGAAGAAGAAGAAGAATCTAGTTTATGTTGTGTTGTCCCTAAATTAGAGCCAGGGTGAGGATACTGTATATCAGCATGTAACCCTGTTAAAACAAGAAAGTTAATGTGTTTGGAGCAGGGTTTTCACTCAGTATTTGTACCATAACGAGCTGACCTGAATAACTTACAGCCTACTGTGGTGGGTTGTGGTGAGTACTAGGCCTGGCTGTCACACTTATTACATAATAGAAGATATACTATTACAATAGAAGATATATGATAGTTATGATAACTATTACAATATCATAGATGAAAGATAATATCAGTAGGACACTGTAGGGAATTGAAAACCATCCTAGTAAACCAGGAGTTCCATACCAGTGTCTTTGAAGTGTTTGTGTTTTCTTTCTATTGGATACTACAGTTTCATACACCTTTCTATTGGAGGACAGTATCATACAAACCTTTCTATTGGATAGTACAATGTCATACACTAGGGTGTCGTGACACCCCAATACACCCTAATAGGGGACACGTAATATATTACGTGTTATATTACGTATATTACGTATTATTACATAATATGTGACACTAATGACACAACACCCTGGGTGTTGTGTCGATGCAACGCATTGTGAGCTTGTAGATCGTCTATTTTCAAAAGATTTTATTATTGTTCCTTTAACACATAACATAAATGAGTTTACAACAAGGTTAAAATTGTTCTTTATTTTTAAGTTGCAGGGAATGTTTTTGGCAAATGTATGACTGTTTCTTTCTTTCTCTTACCACAGTGCTTCCTGGTTCTGGGCAGTGACAAAGGACCCGAGTGTAGCTGCAGGCTGCTTTATATAGTGCCTGTCTGTTTGTAGTGAGCATGCTCAGTCCATCCATTCCTGAATCATGCCAACTGTGGGTTTGAGTAAATTGGGTATTCTAATTATTATTATTGTGGGAAACCGTTGTAATGTGATGACACTTTAAATGTGAATTGCAATGTCTTTAGACATTAGAGAAATAACTGGTTTGTGTGTAAATTGAGGAGTCAATTTAAAATTGGTATGGTACAGTGGGAGTGCCTTAGCCTTTAAAAGAAGGGTGCCTACGACTAGTCAGTGAAGGGCTGCAGTAGAGAGTAGACCTAGTGCCAATCGGGCCAGTATTATATTATTTTGTGATTTATTTTGTTTTCCCTGGACTTTCTGAAAAAAAGTGAATAAAAACACTTGCTTTTGCATCAACGAGTTTGATTCCAGTGTTTGGTATATACTACCCACACTGGGACAGAGTGTGACAGATACACAGATACGAGTGTGACAGGCTGCATTTTTTTTTCTTCCAATAGACTTGTTCTAAGTTCCTGCCCACCACGTAGAAAGACAATTTGGACGTGTTTGCGGAGGAAAGTCGGGTGGGGGGGACCATCTCTGTGGCTCCACTAGCGACTACTACAGGTCGATCAGGGCCTCTGTTTAGAAGGGAGCGGGACTGGGAAGAATAGCGTGTTCCTCCACATGTGTTATACACCTGCCTCCCAGTGAAACTCCTCGCTGTCACATGAAAAGAAGTGCCTGGTGAAATTATACGTATCAAAGGAAATAATGTTTATACCCTCCAAGACCAACCATAGGGGTCAGCAGTAAGATGGGGGACATGGGGGAATTTAACACCGGATCTTAGTCATTCTGTTGAATTAAACAAAGACAAAACGTATACTGTAGAACATGGAACATACTTGCTCGGTCACACGTCAAAGCAAAATGTGAATTACACATGTAAATACACTAACAGATAGACCAGACAAACCCAATTGTGTCAACGTGTATACAAATGGTTTCAGATAAGCACTGGAAATTAATTAGGTGAGGAAACTGCAGGTTTTCCACAAGCATGAGATGGGGACCTCATGTTTTCTTAATTCTGGATGAAGAACCTCTCGGAGTGGATCTAATTCTCTCCAGTTTGATGAAATGAAGTACAACTGTAATCCAGTGAAGGTGGGAGGGGGGATCAGAGGATTTCCACTTCAGCAGAATCAGACGCCTAGTTAAGAGGGTGGCAAAGCCCACAAAGTCTGCTTTGTACTTACTTTGGTAATGGTCAGGGTTGTACTTGCTGGGGGAGATGGGGGGGAATCCATGCCTCTGCTTTTGATATCCCCCTCCCTGTCAGAGATGGGCAGTATTTTAAATAAATTTATTTGAAATACGTATTTCAAAGACTTTTTTTGTATTTTGTATTTTGTATTTGGCTGGGATGGAAAAAAATTGATGTAATATGTAGATACTTTCAGTTCTTGTATTTTCTGTATTTAAAATGCATATGTTATAAAGTCATTTTATTCTCAAATTGAATCATTTTAAACATTTACATTTTAGGTTTATACTGTGGAATGTTTTTTTAAAACACAATGTGAGATGTCACTTCTACTCTGCCTCTGATTGGCTTACCCACCCTCAGAACAAATTGAACCACAAATGAGACTAGGGCGGGTCTTGAGACAGACTTCATATCACCTTATCAAGTAAATGAAGCGTGGAAATCCTTATGCATTAAAGATAGTTTACTTTCGTGATGTGACTACAATACTGCATAACCCATAAATGGTATCCTGGTATCAGTATCCTGGTGTCAGTATCCTGGCGTCAGTATGCTGGCGTCAGTATCCTGGCGTCAGTATCCTGGCGTCAGTATCCTGGTGTCGGTATCCTGGTGTCAGTAGCATGGTCCTGGTGTCAGTATCCTGGTGTCAGTATCCTGGTGTCAGTATCCTGGCGTCAGTATCCTGGCGTCAGTATCCTGGTGTCAGTATCCTGGTGTCAGTATCCTGGTGTCAGTAGCATGGTCCTGGTGTCAGTATCCTGGTGTCAGTATCCTGGCGTCAGTATCCTGGTGTCAGTATCCTGGTGTCAGTAGCATGGTCCTGGTGTCAGTATCCTGGTGTCAGTATCCTGGTGTCAGTAGCATGGTCCTGGTGTCAGTATCCTGGCGTCAGTATCCTGGTGTCAGTAGCATGGTCCTGGCGTCAGTATCCTGGCGTCAGTATCCTGGCGTCAGTATCCTGGTGAGTATCCTGGTGTCAGTATCCTGGTGTCAGTAGCATGGTCCTGGTATCAGTATCCTGGAATCAGTATCCTGGTCAGTATGGTGTCATTATCCTGTGTCAGTATCCTGGTCAGTATGGTGTCATTATCCTGGTGTCAGTATCCTGGTCAGTATCCTGGTGTCAGTATCCTGGTGTCAGTATCCTGGTCAGTATCCCGGTGTCAGTATCCTGGGTTAGGTGTCATTATCCTGGTCAGGTCAGTATCGTGGTCAGGTCAGTATCCTGGTGTCAGTATCCATGTCAGTATCCTGGTCAGCATCCTGGTCAGCATCCTGGTCAGTATCATGGTGTCATTATCTGTGTCAGTATCCTGGTCAGTATGCTTTCTACCCCTGCAGATGAGCATGGGGAGAATACTCCATATCCCTTACTAGGATGCATTTTAAATCAGATTCATTAGAGCATGGAACAATAGAGGCCCAGACACTGGTCTCTAGTGTTCCTAACTTCCCCTCCTGCTGTTTTTCAGCTCTTTAAGTACACTCATTATTTCTCCTGTCCTACCCGGTAATTAGTTGGCTATTTCTCAGAATCAGCATGGTTGTTTCCTTTAAATGTGACCAAAATACATTTACGTTGCTGTATTTTAAATAGAATGACATTTTAACAACCTGATTTTTTTCTGACTTTAGATAGAATAGACACCGAGATACAGTATGGGCTCCACTGTAAAATTATCTAGTTGAATATTGTTGATGTCATGGAGAAACCTTGTATCTCCATTTCAATTTGTTATGTTTTTTCATAAATTAATGCCCTACTTCATACAAGAATGCTGCACTAAAGTAGTGAAAAAGCAGATCCACAAGCTCACAACGCGTTGCAATCCGACATTTTGCGAGCATGTAGAGAGGCTATTTTCACAATTTTGTCCAGTCAAGTTATATTTGAAATGTGTTATCACAGGGTCTCAAAAAAAACGTAACAGAAACAAAGATGAGAAAATAAAACATCACGTAAAAGAATAGAACATTACAAATTGTTGGGGTCACATTTACTAAACAGTTCATCAGGACTTCACTCACTTGTGAGATGGTCACACCAGAGCTGTAATAGCAAAATATTTTCCTTGTCTGGGACATTCCAACAAACAATTCATTACCCTGCCTGCAGCAATGTGTGACAGCGTATACAGTGTGTGTGTGTGTGTGTGTGTGTGTGTGTGTGTGTGTGTGTGTGTGTGTGTGTGTGTGTGTGTGTGTGTGTGTGTGTGTGTGTGTGTGTGTGTGTGTGTGTGTGTGTGTGTGTGTGTGTGTGTGTGTGTGTGTGTGTGTGTGTGTGCGTGCGTGCGTGCGCGCGCGCGCGCGCGCGCGTGCGTGCGTGCGTGCGTGCGTGCGTGCGTGCGTGCGTGCGTGCGTGCGTGCGTGCGTGTGAGTGTGTGTGTACTTTCATGAACATGCGGAGGGAATGATGTGTTGGCTACTCCAAAAGAGATAATTACGTTTTAGGTTGAAAAGGTCGAACATCATGGACACATTCAAGGTCAAGGTCTGACTGTCAGCAAAATAACTGATTGGCTGGATTTTCATGAAACTTGATTGGAATATCAGGTCAAAGGTCAAGGTCACAATCGAGTAAAGTAGAACAAAAGATGCACCCTCAGGTGCATAATGTAAAATTGTTGTATTTTATAGTTGTTATTTTGATCCTAGCCTGTGTTGTGTGAGGTTCCGTAACATCATTTATCCACTCTTTTTGGATATAACGCCACACGATAGCTGCCTAACTGTAAAGGAAATCAGAAACTTAAAAGTTAAAGAAACTAAGTAAGTATCCTCCTACAAACTGCCGCTATTGCAAGACGGCAGCAGAGTGAAGTATCAAATAGATACAGTAGCCAGCAGAGCAAAGTACAGTATCAAATCAAATAGATAAAGTACTGTAGCTTGCAGTCAGAAACTGTAGACGTATAGGTAGGGGGTGTTGGAAATACTGCCGCCACCATGTGATCAAGAGCAGAGCCCACCATTTAATCAAGTCAATACATTTTGTAAACACATTTCTAATGTGTTGAGACATGTGTGAAATTAGATTTCTAATGTGTTGATACATGGAAATGAGAGGGATGCAGTTAGTGTGCAAATCAGGGGCCATTTGTTTGTGTCTCACGCTTTGTGCGTGAGAGTTGGCCGCCACGCATGAGGACACCACATGACTTCCAGTCTTAGCAAAATAATGCAGTGCTTGTGGGCACTATAATATATAAACATTGATGTATGAAGGCATTAGCTTTCCAAGTTTTGTAAATATAGGAGGCCCTAATTTAGATTTGAAAAGAAAGCTTTAAGTATCGGTGTTGCTATTGACTACGCATGCAGCGTAAAATGTTAAGTATGTCTTTGTTTCTTTTTTAGGGCAGTGTTATGGCAACGCGACACACAGGCACAAGTATGCAGACACAGACTCATGTCCCTTGCTAACAGAGCGAGAGGATGAGAAACAGACAAGGAGGATATCTGTGTTTGTGAACGACAGCGCACTGGGTTAATGCTAATTTATACATTGTCGTAGGACCAATGCTCACCAACAATCAGTTATTTTTAGAAAGAGCTTAACATGCGACTAATCGTTTGAGGTTACCACCTCAACCATAGCGTCCCTATTCTGGGCATGTCATAACAGGCGTTGATTCTGCGAAAATAGGTGAGCATTTGCCGAAAATAGCAGATCTACAAGTACATTGCATTTTGCGATGCGTTGCGAGCTTGCATATGTGACTATTTTGGGGCGAAGAGATGTTGTCGAGGGAAAAAAGGAGGGGACAAAGTACAGACCCCTGGGATACCCCTATCAACGAAGTACATAGGGTTTTAGAGGTTAATAAGTTACGATAGCCCTGGCTGCATGGAGGCTGTGTCACTGCTCGGTTACAACAAATGTATACCCACAAGGCAAGGAATCAGCCAGCTCTGTTCACTTCTTGTGAACGTGACAGAACCCACTATACTCGACTGACAGAATCAAAGTCACATTTTCTCAGTCTCAGCCTCTCTCTCTCTCTTTTCTATCTCCTCCCATGTCATCCTCTGCTCCTCCTCCCTGTTGCTTGTCAGCGTCACTTGTTACCGTGGGGAGGACGATGCTGACATCACACCCATTATGCAATTTCATCCACTCCGAGAGGAAAGCTTCTGTTTATAGCAACCGCTGAGAGATGACGGGTCACCCCACCACGCTGCACATCCGCCCCCGCGAGGGGCGTGTACGTGAGCGCGTGCGTATGTTCATGTACGTCTGAGAGTGTGTTTAGCTTGTGTGTGAAGTGAAGGAGTGTAAATCTGACTATATGTGTGTATGCACGCGTGCGTGCATGCATATATGTACGTGTGTGTGGACGCGTGCATGTGTCCTTGTGTGTTATGGTGTGTGACGTGCACATTGTTTGTATCTGATACAATTAGCCAGAGAGAGAGAGAGAGAGAGAGAAAGACAGAGAGAGAATGAGAGAGAAAGATGAAGGTATGAAGAGCAAGGGAGAGAGAGACTGCAGTGGTGCAAGGGTAACCTGCTCTACAGAGCCTAACCAACCAGAGAAGATGGTTCATACACCCACACAAGAAGGTGACCCAATACAAACATGTCCACCAAGGTTAAAACGACACTCTGAGATATGGTGCCTTGAAATCTCGAAGGAAGCTGCAGCCTGCACCCCACAGAGGCCCTGCGTTAGAACTGAATGTCATTTTAGGCAGCATAACGTTGGCTGCAGTGGAGAGAGTCTAGTGGATTTGATGCCCCTAGAGTGTCGACACTGAGAACTTCACCCTATGTCTCCATTCTTTCTCACACACAGACAGAATTGAAATCAGAGGGCCGGGGCTGGGTCTGAATGCCAATTCCCCTGTGTCATGGTACAGTCCCTCAGTGTTGCAGCTAAAATACAAAATGTAAAAAGAATATCTGGTTCTACTTAAGCCGGATTTATACTTACGTTAGTTGCGCCCCAGTCTCATGCACAGAAAATAGCAGATGTACTGTACAAGCTCACAAGATGGTTCTCTCAGTAATCCGTCCACTACTTTGGTCCCAAACAACATAATCTCAAAAACTACTGTCTGGACTACCATGGAATTTGCTGTGTGCACCTGTATGATGTCCACTATTGATTTTAGTGACCCAGTGGCCATGATATCCACTTGCACACAAGCTATCTAAAAATGTTGCCTGCAGTTTGTCATGAAACTAGGAGAGTGCATTCATGCTGCCTGGAAGATAGCCCTAGTTCTAGTAACTCCATGACCTTTCCTCTTGTGCCACCCCTCTGGCCAAAATGCCATCTTTGCAGACAATATCTCATAATCAAATAGGCAGAATCGACGGTACTACTTTTGGTGACCCCATGATGGCTTTATCTCTAGCACAACCCTTCCGTCACAATTTCCACTTGGGTGTAAGGAGCAGCGTGGCCTAGGGCCTGCTAACGGGGCTTTTAGACTCTCAGTCTTGGTTTCCTTTTTATAATTTTTTTATCCTACGATTTTGTAACCCTTTTTCACCCGGTGCCAATTAGTCTTGGTTTCCTTTTACCTAATCACATGTATCCTGTTCTCCATGAGAAGCACAGAGATATGGTATAGAGAGATTTGGAGAGGAGATGCAGACAACGCTTACACACCACTTACTGACCTGGATTTTGATACACCCCCTCCCCACTCCTAATACACAAGAGCAGATCTAACTCAACGGTGCCGGACGGGACACTGAACAGTTCCGCTTTCATATATTCAGGGAGACAGCGCCCATGCTGAGTAATTGGGATAAGGTGACTCGTGGAGGAGTCCAGTCTGTTTTGCAGTCACTGCTAATGAAAGCTATAATTATCATGCAGCAAAATCAATACGCTCAGTTCCTGCTGGGGGTCTCATCTTGTTTGAGGTAAGGCTGGGAATGAGTCTTGGGACTCTGAGAGCTCAGACTGAAAATTTGATTTATGGAAAAGCTGTGTTCATAGCTGATTGCGTCTTAATTGTCTCCCAGCAAACCAAAAAATCCCATTTGGCTAAATGAGCCACAGATCAAATTCAAATTAATTTATTGGCTGGCAAGCACAAGAGAATCTCCTCACTGTTTTGCAGAGATAGTTACTGGTTTTCCATTTTAAAGTGTTTTTAGGGGGAAAGGACAAGACACAGCTGTGTGCGTTGAGATTAGGGGAGTGCTATAAACCAATACATGCCCATGGTTTCTAATACTGTGAGACTGTTCCAAGACACACCCACAGATCATTAGCTGCTAGAGTCCAAACATTTCCAACAAACATCATAGTAATGCTGCAATAACGTAGTTGCAGCATTCAAAAAATGGGAATGCATTGACCTCTAAGGGTCCATTTGTTCACTATCTGAGTTAGGAATGGACAAATGAACACTAATAATTTTACTGTGTATGGTGTTGTTTAGTTAAAAGGTTTTGCTTCATTTTCCATCTTGTTGACAAGCTCTCATGGGGTCATCCCTATGTTCCTATAGTTTTTTAATTTAATCATCTTATCTTTTATTTCTTATAACATAAGAAATACGTTGATATATCAATGAGAAAAAAAATCAAATCGATTTTTTATAATCAACTAAATCAATTAGTCTGATTAACCACTTAGCCATACTATATACTTCGTTGTACAATGGTGGTGCACAAAAATTGTGAAAATAGATTATCTGCAAGCTGAAGCTCACAACGCGTGGCATTGAGATGCATTTGTGAGCTTGTGGATCAGCTATTTTCACTATTTGAAAAATAATCGTTCATCAATTGTAATCGAGGCAAAAGTCTGAAATAATCGTGATATTGATTTGAAGTCATAATCGCCCAGCCCTAACATACAGTAAAACTGAAACACACTCTCACACTGCGTGGGTGTTGATCTTAACCACACAAGTGAAGTGCATGAGCTTGAGAGGACACATTTCCATTTTTGACACATTCACATGTCAGTGTCTGGATGTGACAGGGTTGGGTTATATTCATATGGCAATGCCACCTGCTCAATGGGGGGGCCAGAATTAACCTCTGCGCCTGTGACATGCATCAGTAATGACCTACGTCATTACTTCTGCATGCCAGTTCTGCATACCGCACGCTGTCATACCATAATTGTGGCCTGGTCTCAAAAGGTGCCAAGGGGTAGAATGTGTGTGTGTGTGTGTGTGTGTGTGTGTGTGTGTGTGTGTGTGTGTGTGTGTGTGTGTGTGTGTGTGTGTGTGTGTGTGTGTGTGTGTGTGTGTGTGTGTGTGTGTGTGTGTGCGTGTGCGTGTGTGTGTGAGCTCACTCGCACGTGCATATTTGTTTGTGTGTGTGCCCCTTAGGAAGACAGGGGTTGTGTTTTTAGCATTGTACCCCCGTGTCTCTTTGTCCCAACTTGTCCTGGTCTAAATATGGTCATTAACTCCAGGCTTTTAATCCCCTGCCTTTGCCAGAACAACTTTACCGGCCGGCCGCATCCTATCCCTGGGTACATCCTGGAAAACTTTCCAACGCGTCAGGTGATTGGAGAACTGGAATGCCGACTATTTTGCCTCCGTCATGTGATAGGCTAGTGGTGTCAATGGGTGCTGTTTTCAAGGCACAGTGTTGCTGACAAGTGGAGTGGAGTGACGCTAGACTGGACGTAGACACATCTATAAATAGGTAAGTGCTTTAATGTGTGTGTGCGCGCGTGCAGTGAGCTCTCCTATTATTTAAAAGCATCAGTTGACAACTAGACAAACTGCCACCACAGAGTGCCTTTGAAACCATACTATAACGCACCATACCATACTACTATAGAACTGTGGTGGTGCTGTACCAGCACACTTTCCGGTTTGGCCTGTAACTCTTGAACCGTACGTTGTACCATAAAAGAAAATATCCCATGATTCCTTGGATCATCATGGGGCACTTCCCACAGATTTACTCTAAAACTCACACAATTTGCTACACATTATGAGTGTAATAAACATGCACCATATAGATTTTTTATGTTCCATACCGATTGGCCATAATTGGCTTCCAAAGTTTGTGGGAGGAGCCTATAATAATAAAACAAGACCAGGAGACCTGGTTCTGCCAGACCCAGAATAAATTCCTAGTACGTAACACACCTACAAACCACTTTATAAGTTGAAATCTGAAGATCAGAGCACTACGTCACGCTAAGCTTGGCCAATCGAAAAGAGGGACCGGGAGGAAAAACGTTGACCGGGAGGAAAAGAGGGACAGACAAAGCCTCATGTAGGCCTGACCCCCTGGGTCTGGCAAATATGTTGTGCCAGGGACCCTCATACAAGATTGGTGTTGTTCAATGTTTCAAAACATCCAAAATGTTTTTATTTCTTTCAAGATTATTTTTGAAAATAGCAGATCTGCAAGCTCACAACACGTCTCATCGCCCAAGGCCCCCTCTTCCTATAGCTGATATCTGTGAGCTTTGAGAATATACATGGAGCTCACATTGAGAATATACAGGCAGACATTGGACTGAAAGCAAGTTATGATTGTGTGTTTAAAACTTTGGACCAGCTCCGAACAGACAAGGCCTTGGACGAGGCCTCGTTGTTTAGAGGCCCCTCAATGTGTGAATGAAATGTGGGTCAGATCGGACACTGTGTTGAGGATTTCCTTGCAAAAACGGGACCCTCCCCCTCCCACTTTGGAAGCCAATCGTGGCCAGTCAGAATGGAACATGAAAAATCTGAGCCATACTATTAATCACATGACTCCAGAGAAAAAAACGTGTAACCTAATTTTGTGAGCATTGGACAAGAAGTGTGTTTTGAAATGTTTGGAAAATGGCACAAAATCGAGTCGGGTGGAAATGGTCGTGACACTATGGGGACTCGCATCATTATCCAAGGAATCCAGTGGGGGAAGAATGTTGGTAGTACAACCTACAGACCAGCAGTACCTAGTACACCCCCCCACCACCACCTCCAGACCAGCATGACCTACAGTAGTACACCCCCCTCCCCACCACCTCTAGTTCAAGAGTTAAAGGCCAAAATGTAATGGGGCCCGTTATAGCGCCAACATGAGGCCGATATAAAAGATTTTGGGACGAAATGTCACGCCGATCAGTCCAATGGTAGCCTGCCCTAGCGCGTCTGATATCTGGCATAGAGGGGCGGATTCAAAATCTCCGGAGAAAACATCCGTGGGCTCCCATTGGTTCAGCGATCTGTGCGCCCGCCCCCGCCCCGCTCTGTGCCCCTCCTCCTCCCCCAATGTGCAGCATTGAGAGCCCTGACGTCACAACATTTGGAGCGACGCCCACTGCGCTCTGGTTGGTTGGGGAAATGAAAGGTTGACTCACACTTCCTATGCCAGGAATGTCAACAGCCTGGTCCAGGCTCTTATTTTTGAGAAAAACGCAAAAGAAAATAAAAGCCTGGAGATCGAGGCTAGTCCAATGGTGTCTGAGATGTGCTGTTCAGAGTAGTCCTGCAACGGGCCGGGTCCCCGCGGATACCCGACGGGTACCCGCGTTTGACGGGTGAAAACGGGTGAAAATTTTACTTTGATAAGATCACGGGTACGGGCACGGGCGGTACTGAACTAATCACGGGCGGGTATCATTTTATTGTGAAAATCAGAGAGCACTGTTTCCGCCCAAACAACGTCACTTGTGTAACTTAACACAGCACAACTGCATGGAGCACGCTGGTCAGTTATCTTAACTCACAAAAACACATTGAACATCCTGTTAAACCTTCAAATTAAAACTATCTGCTGACGTAAACAACGACACATGTGTGCTGCGTAGATGCGCGTTCGCGCGTGGCTTAAGCTCGCTCCTCCGTCTTCACTTGATTTCTGTACAAACCTGACCACTGAATGTAGCGCTGTTGTTGAAGGCTGCTATCTTTTTCAACACACTTTTGAATAGGATTTACATTTTACACGGGTAAACGGGTGGACAACGGGTCGTTTATTTGACGGGCGGGGCGGGTCTGGTTCGTATTTTGAAATAATCACGGGTGACGGGTCGGTCTACGGATCTGAGTATTGACGGGCGGGGCGTGCGCGGGTTCTCAAAATTGGACCCGTGCAGGACTCTCATGTGATGTCATATTGATGATGTCATAGGGATGATGTCACGTCTTGTTCAAATATGGACGGCCTGCGAAGGCTTGCACTGCAACGGTTTGTGTGATGTCATAGCACAGCTCCTGGTCAGCCTACATAAGGTGTGAGCTGTCTTTAGACTTTCATTTCATCTCAGTGCAGGCCAAGTGGAGTTTCCTGAGAGAGATAAAGAAGAGGGGAGAGAGTAGAAGGCCGTATCGTCAAACCTAGAACTCTCATAACCACTGCAGTCCTTGTAGAGAAGTAGATTTGATGATGGAAGGAAGGAGTGAGTCCCTGAATTTTCAGACTCAGGTGTCCTGTTCTGAGTGTCCATATGCCTGTGCCTTAACCTTCCTCCATGAACACATGAACAAGAGCCACAACGACCTCTACTGCCAAACGCTGATGAATGCACAGATTTCATCATCAGCCTGTCAGCAAATAAACTGCTCTGTAACCAAAAGCCAGAAACAAGGAGACACAGATGAACCAAAATCTAACAGACATCAACAGTTTACCGATAATTTAGCTCTGGCGGAAGAAGTAAAGAGACAGCCGAGTCACACAGGAAAGAAAATCTACATCTGCAAACAGTGTGACAAGAGTTTCAGATGGTTAAGTCACCTGGAGACCCACCAGCGTATCCACACAGGAGAAAAACCTTTCTATTGCAAGCAGTGTGGCAAGAGTTTCAGTGTGTTAAGTAACATGAAGCAACACCAGCGTATCCACACTGGAGAAAAACCTTTCTGTTGCAAGCAGTGTGACAAGAGTTTCACTCACTCAGATAGTCTACAGAAACACCATCATATCCACACTGGGGAAAAACCTTTCTGTTGCAAGCAGTGTGACAAGAGTTTCACTCAGCTAAGTAGTCTACAGAGACACCAGCGTATCCACACCGGAGAAAAACCTTTCCACTGTAAACAGTGTGGTAAGAGTTTTACTGATTTAGGTAATCTACAGAAACACCAACGTATCCACACCGGAGAAAAACCTTTCCACTGTAAACAGTGTGGCAAGAGTTTTACTCATTTAGGTAATCTACAGAAACACCAACGTATCCATACCGGAGAAAAACCTTTCCACTGTAAACAGTGTGGCAAGAGTTTTACTCATTTAGGTAATCTACAGAAACACCAACGTATCCATACCGGAGAAAAACCTTTCCACTGTAAACAGTGTGACAAGAGTTTTACTGATTTAAGTAATCTACAGAGACACCAGCGTATCCACACCGGAGAAAAACCTTTCCTTTGTAAACAGTGTGGCAAGAGTTTAAGTCAGTTAAGTCACCTGAAGAGACACCAGATTATCCACACTTGAGAAAAACCTTACCACTGTAACCAGTATGACATGAGTTTCAGGGTGTCAGATAATCTTAAGAAACACCAGTGTACCCACACAGGAGAAAAACCATACTACTGCAAACAGTGTGACATGAGTTTCAATGTGTCAGGTAGTCTTAAGAGACACCAGCGTATCCACACTAGATAAAACCTTTCCACTAGTGATGAGCGGGTCGACCCGTAACCCGCGGGACCCGCGGGTCAACCCGCGGCGCGGGTAGGTCGAGTCAGGATTTCAGAGAAAATTATGCGGGCTGAGGGTGAGCGGGTCAGCCGCTCTCCACGAAAAAAAAAAAAAAAAAACCTATTTTGACCAACATGCTTGTTTATTCAGCCCATGACAATGTTGTGCTACTGTAGACATTTAAAGGGACTTTGGGTACTTAAAAGAGCGCTATATAATATATATATATTCCCACCGCGGGTCGCGGGGCGGGTTGAGCCATAGATTTATATATGGGTTCGCGGGGCGGGTTGAGGCGGGTCGCGTTCCGTCGCGGGTTGGGGCGGGGCGGGTCATGAAAAAACCCGACCCGCACATCACTACTTTCCACTGACTAGAGTTTCAATATGTTAAGCCCTGGACTGCTGGCGTAGCGGTCCCAACCTCCCAACCTCACGACCCACCTGCTGTCAAATAGAAAGCCTTTCTTCTCAGTGGCGGGCGGCACCGTCTTTGGGTCGCCTGTACTGTGGGTAACCATGGCCATCATGAGGCAGTCGAGTGTTGTCACTGGGCTTCTGTCCTTGAAATATGTTCATTAGTACACACACCGTCACTCTTTGAGTTTGCCGTAATTGTGATAAAGAGGTCAAACTTCCTGTATCTAGTTGCTATGGCAACCTGCCAGATCAGGCTGAGGGTCTGATAGGCAAATCAGAGAATCAATCAAGCCGAGAGTCTGATCACTGATCGAGGTGGGGTAAGATGCCTAAATAATAGCCAGAGCTCTGATCAACAGTCTGTGGCAGGTCTTGGAGGCATGTGGAGTGATCCTGTGCTTGCGAATCCCGGACGAACTTCGGAGATTTTGTCAATTATAGTGTATATAAGATGAGAAAAAAACTGTTTTCCCAAGTTTAAACAGCATATTACAGGACCAGATCCTAGAAAAAGGGCCTCCAAGGAGAACAGATCTCTGCCCGGGCTTGTCTACCCACTGCTGTGTCAGACTTGGGGTGCAGCCATCAGGACACAAGGAAGCGACAGGTGGAAATAGTTTCTACGACATACAGTGCATGCAACAACAAAAAAGACCAGGAGACCTGGTTCTGCCAGACCCAGACTTCACATGACGTGTCAGCCTGTGTCTATGCCCATGTATGGATGAAAGGGGGACAGACTTTTATGGCTGGGGCCTAAAGTGACCAAAACCAGTTTTTTGCCCATGTATGGAGAAAACAGGTACAAAACATGCCCATGTATGGACGAAAGGGGGACAGACTTTTATGGCTGGGGCCTAAGGACAAAGTGACCATGCCCATGTATGGACGAAACAGGTACAAAGCCTCATGTAAGCCGACCCCTTGGGTCTGGCAAAAAATAAAGCTAAATTGTACGTATCTCTGATTGACCCCAAATGTGGATCAGACATTGAGGGGCCTCTACACAGTGCAGAACTAAAGGTATTTCACTTAGAGCCATATGTCACAGAAGCATTTTTATTAGGTACACACATGATCTCTGGAGTCACGTGACAATTTTCTGTCCAAAAGCTTTTTGATATTCCATATTGTTTGCCTGTAATTGGCTTCCAAAATGTGTGGGAGGGGCCTGTTTTACGTATTTATACAAAAAATGCCATCTATCA
>NC_137617.1:31938532-31951032 GCF_963280865.1 Gymnoscopelus braueri | reverse complement strand
CATGGGGTGAATTTGAAATACAATTTTATAAAGAATGAAATCACAGAAAGACATTAAAGGGGTAGTTCACCCCCAAAATGACTTGAATTCATGGATATTTTTTTGCTTTTGTCGCATTCCTAAGCCAATAATGTGATGATCGGCAGCGGTTCCGCGGTTGACCGCTGCTTACCGGTCTGCTGGTCATCAAATTATTGGCGACATGCGAAAAAAAAAAAAAATATCCATGAATTCAAGTCTCCATGGGTCATTGGGGTGACTAATCGATAGAAAAAAATATTTTTTGGGGGTGAACTATCCCTTTAAGCCAACGAACATAGGAACTGTTATCCATAGGAACTTGCGCTGAATGAGCTGGTGGCGTTTCAGTATCTTGCCTCAAGGACACTTCTATACAAGACACGTGACGAGACGCGTGACGACTGACACTATGTGGCAGTTACAGCTGACCTCTGACCTCTCAGTTACTGGAGAGTCTCGCTAAACAAGTGGCCCACCCAGTCCTCCTGAACAACAACAGCTGTGATCTTCTCAACCTGGAAAACTGTTATACAGGGGAGATTACCACATTACAGAATGAATTGACGCAATTTCCTAAACCTTTAGTCGCTAAATAATAAATGGAAAGGCTGCGTCTGCTTCCAGACATAATATGAGCTAATCTGGTAGGCCTTTCCACCATGGGTTAACGGCGAGAGGAATAGTGTGTGAGTCGTTTACTCCAGACTGAGCTCAGCAGGGGGATTGAATTAAGAGCGCTGAGTGGCTGAGTGGGACTAATTGGGAACGACAGGGCCTGGTCACTGTCTTAAGACCCGGCTCACTAGAGTGGCACAGTAAGATAAGGTTAGCTGCTGCGGCTGCTGCTGCACAGCCAGTCATTACACAATGGACACTACCCATGCTACACTGCCTTTGTGAGGGCTTACTGATGCTTTTTGTTTATGGTGCAGTAAGTTTAGTCACAGTGCCAGAGCAAGCAGTATCGGTAATTAAAAGTGCCAATCACTGTGCCATGGCATGTGGCAATAAACAGGGCGTACGTATGTTAGGTCATCAGCCGGGCTGTTTCCTATTGGACAAGGAATGAAGTCTAAACACTTTCTTGGACCATTATAAAGCACATCCTGGTTTTGTATGTCATCATGACCCATTTTATCTTTCATTCCGGAACAGGGTATTGAACTGGGCTAACATTTTCTCCTTGCCCTAACATAAATATTCTTTATGTTGAAAGGAGCGGTATACAGACTGACTGACATACTTTGCTGAAGAGACACATTACAATACTTATGTACTGCCCTTGAAGTCTCATCTGTTATTATCACATAAAAAAATATCTGTCTGTCTGAGAGTGATATAACCTTGCCTCCACACGTACACATTATAACTTGTTTATGCTTACTCCAGCATCTATTATGTTTACGCTTGTTCTCTGTGGCTGTGCGTGCCACAATATACTCTTCTATCTGTGGTCCCCTTACATTGTACAATCCGCGGGGTATATGTGAGGGCAGAATGCTAATGCGCTGCTCCCAGTGTGAGAAAGCGGAAGTCGGGCTGAATGTGATCATTAATTGCATGGAGGGCATGGCCTCGCATAAAAGAACTTCTCTCCACAATGGGCCACAAACACATTGCGTGCTTGAGCCCCGTCAGGACCACTGTAATCATGCAGCATGACATATTAGTTAACAAATCACACCCTAACAAAAATCACAATGTGTGAGAAAGTGCAGAGAAAAGGGGGGGGGGGGCGGGAAGGGTTGGGGTGTTTGGGGGGGGGGGGGGTAGCCGAGTTTTGACAGTAATTTATCTAAATTGGATTGTTGCCAGGTAGTCAGTCAGTCAGAGAGAGAGTGGGAGAAAGAGTGAGAGAGCGAGAAAAAGTCAAAGAGACAGATAAAAACAGAGAGGCCCAGCGACACAGAGAGTGCAAGCCAGAGAGACTGGAGATTCTCAAGCCAGACACAGAGGTAAGGCAAACATGACACTTTCTAACCACAAGTAGGATTTAAACCACATATCCTAACTGCTGCTCTGCTCTGCACACACATGGGCTTTATAATATGCAAACCAGGCGACACCTCGCTTGGTTTAGAAGGAACTGTCAGAGACTCCAGGGAGGCAGCCCATCATTCCTTAGCCGGGTATTGGGTGAGTTCAATTAGATGCACTGCCTCAAACGGAGTAGAATTCAATTATGTAAAGAACAAGTTAGGGCTGAAGGATTGAAATAAACATGGTGCTGTGATGTTTTATTCATCCCACACACCCAAATACCTCCTGCATTAAACATCAGCAGCCACCGCTTCCACAAAGTTTCTATCCCTTTCAAAGTGTTGTTTGCCTTCAAGTCATAGCACTGGAGTGGAGGCAATTATCGTAATAGCCAGGATTTTTTATGATTTCATTCCGTTACTGCAGGCAGCTAACTGAGATGTATTTAGGCATTGTTGAGACTGCAAGCAAATCAGTATTTCCCCCCCTAAAATCAGATCTGTAGGACTGACCGTCCACACTATTATTTGCAAGTGATCAGATCGGATTTGGGTATTCATACATTGTCGACCTACTGTATCTGCATTGGTTGCTGTGGTAACTAGGCCTGTCGCATCTCAATGCGTTGTGAGCTTGTAGATCGGCTTTTGAGTGCACGCACGTGACACACACACACACACACACACACACACACACACACACACACACACACACACACACACACACACACACACACACACACACACACACACGATGCAAAATAATATAACCAGACAGCTTGTGTTAATTTTAAGTTCTGCATTAAAAATAACATTATCTACATTAGTGTGTGCAGCGTGCTTCATTTAACAACAACTAATGCCCAACAAAACAAATACACACTGTCATGTATGTTTAATACAGGCTGTAATAGCATTCCATATTATTCAACATCACTCAGACGCATTTATTTCAAAGTTATCTTTCTGCTCTTGACTTCAAAGCATGGAAACAGTGATGGAACAGTAAGCATTGTGGCTCACTGTGTTAAGACGTTCTAGATATTCACAAGATAGTCGGTTTAAACTTCAAACCCCAACAAGGGGTCCTGAAGGGCCCTCTTATAGTGCCAGTGTGCCACCACAAGGCCAATTTGAAAAGTTTGGGGCCTACTGGCCTACTGGGGGTGTGCGTGCAAAGTTTCACACCGAGTGGTCCAAAAGTAAAACATTACACCCTTCGGCCGTCCGGCCTGGTCAGAGACAAAAATATATTTTGTCAGATACATTTCTGCAAGCAGTTGGACATTGGTTGTGAACGGTGTAAACAGACTAGTTAATTGTGTGCTGCTGGGAGGGAGGAGCAGCTGCCCTCTTCTCCTTGTCCTGGGTCACGTATGCCTGCAGTCTGTCCCACCTGGTCCCTTGCGGGACCTTCTGATCCTTCAACCACATAACTGCTGGTTGACTCTCACAGGGCCTGGTATGGTATGTGGTGCTGGCAAGCAGGGCATAGAGAGCAACACATCCACCTTAGACCATCAGCTTGGACAAGCTCTACATTTATCTACCATCACGATTGGACAGCTGATATAAAGCGGTCCATGTCATATGCAGACTTCGGCCAAAGAAAGCACACTGACTTAGTGCCATAATCCTTTTGGTCATTTCTCATAGGGTTTAATATAAAAAGGCAGTGCCTATCTTTCTTCTTTCTTCTTTCTTCTTTCTTTCTTTCTTTCTTTCTTTCTTTCTTTCTTTCACTATGACTCAGACATAACCATATAAGGAGTTCCCAATGCAGCTACGCCCAGATATGGGCATAAAAGAGACATGATCAGACAGATACAGAGATCCGTTTGTCCAGAGCCACAGATCCGACATCTATGCCCATATATCGTCACGTGCATATCGGCGCACACAGCGGCAACGACTCGAGGGAGGGCACCGGCCCGCCGTCGAGTAGTTCGGATATTCAGTCGTCCAGAACCGCCAATCCAACCAATATGACCATATATGGGCATTCCAATATATGGGCATATACTGACGACATCAGAGATCTCCATGTATGGGCATAAAAGGGACAAGGACTGGCAGATACGGAGATCTCCATATATGGGCGTAAAAAGGGACACAGATAGACAGACAGAAACAAACATCTCCATATATGGGTACAAAAGGGACACAGACAGACACTTGACAAAGCCCCGACACTATGACTCAGACGTATGGGTCAGATCGCGGTGCGACGTAGGTGTGAGAACCTCTACTTGTTTTAAAAAGGCATATGGTGTGAACATATTAATTGGTAAAAATCCTAATTTTAGAAGTGAGGGAGCGTCGCTCCCTTGCTCTCACCCTCCACTACACCCCTGTACACTAACATCCTGCCAAATAACTGTCCTGACTGAGCAAAGCATTCCACCCATAAGTGCATGGCTTGTTGTGTTGTTAGCTAACAGATGAGAGTACTCCAGGCTTCCTGGACCAAATATGGTGTCCTTACTGTTCACAGCCTGTGGTGTTGGTTTAGCATGCAGAACAGCAGCTCTCTCCACGCCCACTATAAATGAATCATGCACACTTACACGCGTGTGTGCACAAAATATGTGCACATCCACACACATATACACGCACATGTGCACACACGGGGTACATAGCCGCGTGAGAGCCGACAGCTCGTTAATTTTACACTCCATAAAGGCGTGAAGAGCATTGCATCAATATAATAACACAATCACTTTGCTGAAAGCAGCAGATAAAAAACAGCCTGCATGTAAGTAAATACAATAGTTAATCATCAGAAAAGGTTTGTGTTGGCCATTTCAAATTCACACATGACTGTAAGCAAGGTTGTCTTTAAGTGAATACCGGCTATATGCAATAGTGGTCTTGCAACCAGGAAATACGCTCGAGATGAAAAGAAAACAACCATGTCATTGCAAGGTCACCACCCAGCAAAGTCCCACAAAGTAATAATGGCAGGATTTCTGTCATTTTTTCTTCTAGAAGCAAGCTGGGTTTATCTCACAGCACAACGGGAGGAAACAGAATGGAAAATACACAACAGTTCCTGTTCAGAAACACTGCAGCTGAAGCACAGCAGGTTGATCAGGTCCTGCGATAGAGACACCTTCTTCAAGGAACTCTTTGTTCCTAGTCTGAAAGGGTCTTGAGAAAGCTAGAGAACGCTATGATGACTCACTATAGCTGGTGCCTCCCAGATGCAGCTGGTGCCTCCCAGATGCAAGTCTCATTACTGTGGTGAAAAGACATGTCACCTCCAACAGTTCCTCTTTGGATTCAAGAGTACTGACTGGCAACTTAATTTTTTTTAAGATTTCGATGACCAAATTGGCCGGAAAAAGTCCCCTTAGGGGCTCCGTACTACGCAGTTGGTTAGCTCAGGAATTCAATCTATGATGTTCAACAATAATATTATAATCTATGCGGTCAATATGAAGGACATTGTGTTGTGTGCCTTGAACTAAAACGTTTAATTGCTTCAAAAGCAATCTCAGCGACGATCCCTGCAAATGATTCATTGGCACATACGGTAATACACACACACACACATGAGCAGGTCGGAGCCAGGTCATCTCAGAAAGGTCAGTGAGTGGAAAGATGGAAGGCGACACCTTATGACACCATCTTCCCCTGTGCCCCACCACCACCCACCCCCCTCCGAGACTGAGGGGGGGTGGGTGGGTGGTGGGGTGGTGGGGTGGGTGGTCTCATCGCATAGGGCATGACATCAAACGTTGATCTCCGATGTGAAAGCTCAGAGGCAGTGCTCTGATCCCGTGGGGTAAACAGATATTCCACCGAATTAAAAGGCTCAGCAATGAGTGTCTTTGGACAGATTTATATAACTGCTTTTCAACTGAGAAATGTATTTTAATTTGAAGCAACATCGTCGACAAAGTATGAATTCGGCTTAACTCTCCCAGATCTTAAACACATACAGTATGTAAATACAGACACATCGACAATCAATGCACACACACCTGTCAGTCAACATTTGCATCCCAGGGTTGAGACAACTCAATGTTGAGTTACATGTGTGCTAAAGCTATAACACAGTGATACACACTGGCAGATGCCAGTCACCTGTTGGCAGCAAACAGGGGTGGCACCTCCAAATAGCACACATAAGGCTGCAAATATCGATTATTATTATTTTTTTGCGATTATTCTATCGATGACTTTTTGGATGAATCAAATAATCGAGTTGTAAATTCAAATCAATGTAAATTAAAAAATATATATAATTTACAAATTAATGCTTTGTCGTACAACAGTGTCGCTGGCTAGCTAAAATAGCCAATCTACAAGCTCATTGTGAGCTTTTTGATCTGCTATTTTCACTATTTAAAAAAAGATTTGAAGAAAGAAATGACACATTTTTATTCCCCCCAAAATCGATTATTATTATAGTTTTTTTTAAATTAAAATCGATAATTTCTTATTATCAATTAAATCAATTAGTTTGATTACCTGTTGCAGCACTCCTGAGTACAAACACCTGCACACACCTAGACATGCACACACGCACATAGACACACATATAGACACGCACGCACGCACGCACGCACGCACGCACGCACGCACGCACGCACGCACGCACGCACGCACGCACACACACGCACGCATGCACGCACGCACGCACGCACACACACACAGTCTCATTGTTTTCCTGATGGCCACGGCAGCAGATGAACCTCTATTGATTCGTCCTCAGCCATTAAAGAAAAAAAAGAGAACTGAGAAAACCGTCCTGAGAAAAGGCGAATACACAGGGGACAGGGGGAAATAATAACAGCAATATGATAACAGCAATTCACATGCAATGGGATCACCAGTCACCTGATGAAAGGCTTACTCCTGAGAAAGAGAGAGAGGGAGGGAATTAAATAAATAGAGCGATATAGGGTAGAGAGATAGAAAAATAAATATATAGAGAGAAAGAGAGATATCTATATGTGAAGAGACCGCATGTGAATTATAAAGCCTGTGTTGCTCTAATGAAACAGACAGACAGACAGACAGACAGACAGATAGATTTGTTTTGCCTTCATTGACACGTACAGTAGAGAGACAGGAAACATGGAGAGAGCATGAGAGCAGGGGAGCAAGCTAGCTGGGAATTGAACCCGGGACTCGCTACCAGGCATATGTGTTATGCACCGTAACATTCAGCCGTAGCATTCATCGAGTCGTCCCCAACCGTGTTGTATTTTCAATGCCTCCAGAAAGGCGTCCAGCATACAGAGCTGTCTTAATTGGTCTCGCTTATCCATTTGTGAGTCTGAGCACAAACCTACACACAAATACATACTTCAGGCACTTGTCCCAGCAGTACTGTTACATAACACAGCAGCAGCTGTTCACCTTGTGTTCTACCTTTCAGTGCTTCTCCTCCGCTCTCTACTCTTGAAGCTTAAGTTATGCGTTGTTTTAGCTGAAAATGCTGTTATTTCCGGTGAGTGACAACATTGGTCGTAGGAGAGAGAGTATAAATGTATATTTATCCACAGGATCTCTCTTCTTTCCCAACCCACGCCCTCTTTCCTTCTGTTGTTATCACTCTCCTCCATTTCTCCTCTCATTCCCTGTTCTTCTCCTGGTGCATATCTGTTACCCCAACCCCTTACCCTAACCACAACCATAACCATAACATTAACCAGAACCTTGACCTAATCATAACCTTGACCATAACTGATCTAACCCTTACCACAACCCTAACCTTAACCCTTACCCTAGCAGATATATGCCTAACCATAAACCTATCCCCCCTACCCTTTTGGTAGCCGTAGCTTAGTGGGTAGAGAGGCCGTCTGGTCATCAGAAGGTGACCAGTTTGCCTCCTGGCCCCGGTGTATGTGTCGAAGTGTCCCTGAGCAATACTCTTAACCTTTAACTGCTCCCCCCTCAACCCTCATCTTAACCATCTTAGCAGCCATCATCTGGGTGACGCTAAAAACGGAATTTCACCTATGTCAAACTTGAACACATACTCTAACCTTAACCCAAACAAATGCCAATTCTTAACCATAACAAATACCTGCCTAACCTTAACCTTTACCATCTGAAACTTCAGTAAAATTGAACACAGATACCGGTAGTTCAGGCCTGCCTGATCTACAGCAATGCTCAAGACACGCACACATACACCCACCTGCATGCGCATACACCTTAGGCTGATAACAAATGAATTTACACTTCTGCTCTGCTCACAGCTCTGTTGCATATCTTATGCCAGCTATTTTGAAATTCTGCTGCTGCATGAAAAGTTCAGCTAAAATGGTCGAGCAATTTCAAAGTATCAGTCTCTCTGGTTGTGGATGGATTGCATGGGGCATGTTCATGGTGGAGCACAGGACTGACCCCTTTCACAGATGTAAACAGCTGATACGGATGTTAGCGGTTGTAAACTGGTAAACACTGGCTCCACGTTCATTAGCCATGACTAAATTCCACTCACATCACAGATTCTATATGAAATCTGCGCCAAGGGACTGGAGGGGAAGATCATGCAGGAGGCATGACTTCTGCAATCTGTGTCACATTCCACACATGCAGTAGGCTATGTTTTGCCAAAAGGAAGGCCTTGGTACTTTGGCTTTCTTGGTCAAACACGCTTACCCTAGCAAACAACTACATTTCAGATTTATGGTCTGTGTTCTTTCATAAAATGATGATGTGAAAATCCAAAGAGAAACAGACATTCCTGAGGGTCACTTGTTGCATTTCACACTCACATTCTATAGACATTAGCTGTGTCGTTTATACTGCAGGACTACAGTACTGCAGTTACTTACAGTATACTTAGTTATTACAGTGGGAAAAATAGTGAAAATAGCAGCAAGTACTGTAGCTTATAGATAGGCCTATGCTATTTTCTTTTCTCTTTTTTTTTTGCAAAAAAAAGAGGAAAGAAAAGTTTTTGCAAAAGTCTTTCAATTTTCTGAATACTTTTGAAACTTTTCAGCTTTAATGACCTGCCTAACATTGGGACCTGTGTCCCCCTTGTGGTTTAAAAACACAGTAAACATGAATATCTTTGTAACCAGATCATCATATTTTTCTAAGTTGTTAAGCCTGTGTGACTCAGCACTCAGCATAAGACATTATGTATACAAGTATACAAGTGACTTGCCAACAGGTTGAAAACAATAGTGCTTGGGTGGAGAAGCCAGAGCTGGTCTCGAATCTGTGTCACCTTTTCAGCATCTCAAACAATTGCCTTACATGAATCTGAGGCAGACAGGAGTGCCAAAGTGCATGTTTGATAATCACTGCACTGACATACAGATTACAGAGTTTACATCAGTGGTTCTCGAACTTTTCCATGTCAAGGACCCCAAGATTAACATGTATTTGGCCGCAGACTACCATCTGAAAATATTCTGTGCCAGAGACCCCCATTTACATTTTGTGTGATAAAATATTAAACATCTATTGTCAAGAAATCTCACGATTTTTGGACAATAGTAGATCAACAAGCTCACAGCGCGTATTGAGCTTGTTGATCGGCTATTTTGAAGCTACGCCCTGGAACCCCCCTCAAGGACCCCCTGGGGGTCCCCGGACTCCACTTTGAGAAGCACTGGTTGATCATAATATTTGTTGTAAGTCGTGATACATTTTAATGAAATGCCCAAAATAGGGACGCCAGGTTGAACGTGGTTAAAGATGTATCGACCCAAGGAGCCATGATCCAAAGCTGATGTTACTTTAGTGGACAGATTCATGCCTCATGATCTTCAGGACCGCTAAGCACAGCACAGATGTGGATCCCTCCATTCCACCTTGACCTTTTGCTGGATATCGCGCTGCGCCTCAGAATGCCATTTACTCTCGCAGCTAGTGAAATATTTAGACTCCACTCTGTGCACACCCACTGGCTGGACTTGACTGGTCCATGGCTCTTTTTTGATGCGGCCCATAAATGAAACGTGGCTCTGGGGTGATGTCGACTCAACAGACTCAAGAGGAGAGCATTTAGCTATAAGGCTTTCATAGTTGCTTGGCATTTACTCTCGCAGACCTGCTCTGCAATCTAAACTCCAAATAACCTCACCTGCCCCGGCTCATAGCCTAAACATTATCGGGGGGGGGAGGGGGGGGAGCGAAATAGCTGATGGTGTTTAGAGGCAAGCAACCTTCACGTCTGCTCTCAGCATATCTGTCTTCCAATCTCTTCCCATTCCGTCAGCCATTATAAAGTCAGTGAGGGGAAACAGAGGATTGGTGATGGATGGGTCTCCTAATATTCCTCAGGGCGCCTGACTGACCAGAATTTCACCGGCCTGTAGCAAAGAAAGAGAGAGGTACGAAATGAGAGAGAGAGAGAGAGAGAGAGAGAGAGAGAGAGAGAGGGAGAGAGGAATTCTCTAGCAGTGAGTCATGTTGGGGTGTTTCCCTCTCAGTCTGGCCCAAGGTGTCTATATGGAAATCACATCATATGTAGTGCAAAACACTAAAACAAGAGTATTACAGTATAATACTTGTATGTACGGTACATGCTTATATGCCTATAAATACATAATATAAAGAGTGTGATGAAAAGAGGGGGAGCATTTTCTTAAGCATTTAAGCCCTATCTATATACTTTGTTGTATGACAAATAGCAGATCTACAAGCTTGCCATGCATTGCATTTAAGCTTCTAGATCTGCTATTTCAGCTATCTTTGAAAATAAATAAAAAATGAGAGACGTTGACTATTTTTGACAAATTGTGAACATCTGCCTAAAATATGGACACCAGGGTTAATGTGGTTCACATAACAGTACAAGTTTTTATCAAACTGTTAAATTGTGATATCGTCAAACATATCAGGCAGTCTAGGAAACGCTTTATTTGATTCAGCCTGACCAGAAGCAGGGATAAAACATATCCCCACCAGGGATAAAAATGAATAACCAGAGGGCGGATATCAAAAGCAGAGGCATGGATTCTCCCTCCCCTGGTAAATCCAACCCTGCATACATCTAAAGTTCCTACGTGGCTGCAATGAATCGGGAGGATATGACCTCCTAAATCGAGGTCTGCTGAAATACTTTCATGGTATTTCATAATGTTTCTAGGGAGCCAGATTTTTCCCGTCATGAATAATGATCCTTTGTCTGCAACGATATGAAAAGGATAACGCCGGGCAAAGCGGCCACGGCAGCAGCCGCCTCCTAGATGACCCGCTTTCACTTGCGCTATTCTTCCATTTCAGTGTGGATTACAGATAAAATAGACCACGAGGAAACGTCGTCAGGAAGGCTTCTTCTTCTTTAGACTAGTGTGCAGAGGTTTTCTCTCCAAATAGGCCAGTGCCTATGCCGATGTTGAGTGTGGGAAGTAGGTTGCCTCCTAGAGCACAGGTTTTCAAAGTGTGGGCCGTGGCCCTGGGGGTCGCCAGGGGGGGAACCAGTTGGTAAGGAGATGAAAATTGTATTAATAGAAATCATTAAAACACATTTTTAGTTTAAATTTAAATTCGATTCATAAGATTGTCGTGCCAGTTTAACCACTTTCAACCTGAGATCTCTATTTTGAGTCTTTCATATTGTGAGACATTTTCAAAACATTTCACAAATATCCGATCTACAAACTCACAATGCGTCGCTGTAACGTGCTGTAACGCATCAATTTTCTCGGTTTTTAAAGCCATTTCACAATGAGAGAGCTGCAGCCAGAGGCTGCGGTTAGATGGGGGACCTTGGCTTGGAAAGGTTTGTATCACAGGGCCGTGCAGTCCAACGGTGTCGACGCTAAACTATACAATCGGTTGAATTCCTGTCCTGTGCCTTATATGTTGTCCAGCACAGTTGTACTGTATGAGACCCCTGTCTCCTGATAGGGCACAATGGGCGGCTATGCCAAAGTAGCACTATACGCAAATGGTTTAAAAGGAATCTGGGGGCCCCCCTCACAACACCGCGCCTCCTCTTCATCACTGAGACGTTACAATTAGTGCCTGAAAGTTAGCCCGGGCTCCAAGGGGCTAAAACAAATGCAGCCTTATCTCTACGGTCCAGAAGCTAGAGCTGTGACTCACAAACACGCGCACACATATACACAAACACATGTGCACGCGTTCGCAGGCCTTGTCGTGTACGACGTGTAGACGCGCGCGCGCACACACACACACACACACACACACACACACACACACACACACACACACACACACACACACACACACACACACACACACACACACACACACACACACACACACACACACACACACACACACACACACACACACACACACACACACACACACACACACACACAATCACACACACTCTCTCTCTCTCTCTCTCTCTCTCAAGCAGTGGCAGAGATTAGAGAGGAGACTGGGCTTCCTATTATTAGAGCCGAGGTTTATGGTCGCAGAGAGCTGCAGGGAATCAGTGTGATTAAATTACACAGACGGGGAACATCAAACACAAGAGAAACTTGCAGGGCCCCCGGAGACAGCTCGGGGTTCTGGGGGAGCAGGGAATAGGCCAGCGGAAAG